>NC_136599.1:27277719-27622719 GCF_910589615.1 Taurulus bubalis
AAGTACAACTTGAATGTCTGATATTCTATGATGCACTAAATGCAGGAAATCATAGAATCTAAGTGTTCGACAACAAAATGCACTTTTGGACTCTGTTGAGGCTGAAACGTCTTTTTTGAGCATAAAAGTTGGAAATGCAACTTAAAGCAGTAAAACGTGATGAGAGCATCAGGTACTCTTACAATATAGTACAACTTGAATGTCTGGTATTCTATGATGCACTAAATGCAGGAAATCATAGAATCTAAGTGTTCGACAACAAAATGCACTTTTAGACTCTGTTGAGGCTGAAACGTCTTTTTTGAGCATAAAAGTTGGAAATGCAACTTAAAGCAGTAAAACGTGATGAGAGCATCAGGTACTCTTATATTATAATGAAAAATGAATTTCTGATATTCTATGATGCATTAAATGCAGGAAATCATAGAATCTAAGTCTTCAACAACAAAATGCACTTTTGGACTCCGTTAAGGCTAAAACGTCTTTTTTGAACATAAAAGTTGGAAATGCAACTTAAAGCAGTAAAACGTGATGAGAGCATCAGGTACTCTTACAATATAGTACAACTTAAATGTCTGGTATTCTATGATGCATTAAATGCAGGAAATCATAGAATCTAAGTGTTCGACAACAAAATGCACTTTTAGACTCTGTTGAGGCTGAAACGTCTTTTTTGAGCATAAAAGTTGGAAATGCAACTTAAAGCAGTAAAACGTGATGAGAGCATCAGGTACTCTTATATTATAATGAAAAATGAATGTCTGATATTCTATGACGCATTAAATGCAGGAAATCATAGAATCTAAGTGTTCGACAACAAAATGCACTTTTGGACTCCGTTAAGGCTAAAACGTCTTTTCGGAGCATAAAAGTTGTAAATGCAACTTAAAGCAGTAAAACGTGATGAGAGCATCAGGTTCTCTTATATTATAATGAAAAATGAATGTCTGATATTCTATGATGCATTAAATGCAGGAAATCATAGAATCTAAGTGTTCGACAACAAAATGCACTTTTAGACTCTGTTGAGGCTGAAACGTCTTTTTTGAACATAAAAGTTGGAAATGCAACTTAAAGCAGTAAAACGTGATGAGAGCATCAGGTACTCTTACAATATAGTACAACTTGAATGTCTGGTATTCTATGATGCACTAAATGCAGGAAATCATAGAATCTAAGTGTTCGACAACAAAATGCACTTTTGGACTCTGTTGAGGCTGAAACGTCTTTTTTGAGCATAAAAGTTGGAAATGCAACTTAAAGCAGTAAAACGTGATGAGAGCATCAGGTACTCTTATATTATAATGAAAAATGAATGTCTGATATTCTATGACGCATTAAATGCAGGAAATCATAGAATCTAAGTGTTCGACAACAAAATGCACTTTTGGACTCCGTTAAGGCTAAAACGTCTTTTCGGAGCATAAAAGTTGTAAATGCAACTTAAAGCAGTAAAACGTGATGAGAGCATCAGGTTCTCTTATATTATAATGAAAAATGAATGTCTGATATTCTATGATGCATTAAATGCAGGAAATCATAGAATCTAAGTGTTCGACAACAAAATGCACTTTTAGACTCTGTTGAGGCTGAAACGTCTTTTTTGAACATAAAAGTTGGAAATGCAACTTAAAGCAGTAAAACGTGATGAGAGCATCAGGTACTCTTACAATATAGTACAACTTGAATGTCTGGTATTCTATGATGCACTAAATGCAGGAAATCATAGAATCTAAGTGTTCGACAACAAAATGCACTTTTGGACTCTGTTGAGGCTGAAACGTCTTTTTTGAACATAAAAGTTGGAAATGCAACTTAAAGCAGTAAAACGTGATGAGAGCATCAGGTACTCTTACAATATAGTACAACTTAAATGTCTGGTATTCTATGATGCATTAAATGCAGGAAATCATAGAATCTAAGTGTTCGACAACAAAATGCACTTTGGACTCCGTTAAGGCTAAAACGTCTTTTCGGAGCATAAAAGTTGGAAATGCAACTTAAAGCAGTAAAACGTGATGAGAGCATCAGGTACTCTTACAATATAGTACAACTTGAATGTCTGATATTCTATGATGCACTAAATGCAGGAAATCATAGAATCTAAGTGTTCGACAACAAAATGCACTTTTGGACTCTGTTGAGGCTGAAACGTCTTTTTTGAGCATAAAAGTTGGAAATGCAACTTAAAGCAGTAAAACGTGATGAGAGCATCAGGTACTCTTACAATATAGTACAACTTGAATGTCTGGTATTCTATGATGCACTAAATGCAGGAAATCATAGAATCTAAGTGTTCGACAACAAAATGCACTTTTAGACTCTGTTGAGGCTGAAACGTCTTTTTTGAGCATAAAAGTTGGAAATACAACTTAAAGCAGTAAAACGTGATGAGAGCATCAGGTACTCTTATATTATAATGAAAAATGAATGTCTGATATTCTATGATGCATTAAATGCAGGAAATCATAGAATCTAAGTGTTTGACAACAAAATGCACTTTTAGACTCTGTTGAGGCTAAAACGTCTTTTCGGAGCATAAAAGTTGGAAATGCAACTTAAAGCAGTAAAACGTGATGAGAGCATCAGGTACTCTTACAATATAGTACAACTTGAATGTCTGATATTCTATGATGCACTAAATGCAGGAAATCATAGAATCTAAGTGTTCGACAACAAAATGCACTTTTAGACTCTGTTGAGGCTGAAACGTCTTTTTTTAACATAAAAGTTGGAAATGCAACTTAAAGCAGTAAAACGTGATGAGAGCATCAGGTACTCTTACAATATAGTACAACTTAAATGTCTGGTATTCTATGATGCATTAAATGCAGGAAATCATAGAATCTAAGTGTTCGACAACAAAATGCACTTTTAGACTCTGTTGAGGCTGAAACGTCTTTTTTGAGGAAACAAGTTGGAAATGCAACTTAAAGCAGTAAAACGTGATGAGAGCATCAGGTTCTCTTATATTATAATGAAAAATGAATGTCTGATATTCTATGATGCATTAAATACAGGAAATCATAGAATCTAAGTGTTCGACAACAAAATGCACTTTTGGACTCCGTTAAGGCTAAAACGTCTTTTCGGAGCATAAAAGTTGTAAATGCAACTTAAAGCAGTAAAACGTGATGAGAGCATCAGGTACTCCTATATTATATTGAAAAATGAATGTCTGATATTCTATGATGCATTAAATGCAGGAAATCATAGAATCTAAGTGTTCGACAACAAAATGCACTTTTGGACTCTGTTGAGGCTGAAACGTCTTTTTTGAACATAAAAGTTGGAAATGCAACTTAAAGCAGTAAAACGTGATGAGAGCATCAGGTACTCTTACAATATAGTACAACTTGAATGTCTGGTATTCTATGATGCACTAAATGCAGGAAATCATAGAATCTAAGTGTTCGACAACAAAATGCACTTTTAGACTCTGTTGAGGCTGAAACGTCTTTTTTGAGCATAAAAGTTGGAAATGCAACTTAAAGCAGTAAAACGTGATGAGAGCATCAGGTACTCTTATATTATAATGAAAAATGAATTTCTGATATTCTATGATGCATTAAATGCAGGAAATCATAGAATCTAAGTCTTCAACAACAAAATGCACTTTTGGACTCCGTTAAGGCTAAAACGTCTTTTTTGAACATAAAAGTTGGAAATGCAACTTAAAGCAGTAAAACGTGATGAGAGCATCAGGTACTCTTACAATATAGTACAACTTAAATGTCTGGTATTCTATGATGCATTAAATGCAGGAAATCATAGAATCTAAGTGTTCGACAACAAAATGCACTTTTGGACTCCGTTAAGGCTAAAACGTCTTTTCGGAGCATAAAAGTTGGAAATGCAACTTAAAGCAGTAAAACGTGATGAGAGCATCAGGTACTCTTATATTATAATGAAAAATGAATGTCTGAAATTCTATGATGCATTAAATGCAGGAAATCATAGAATCTAAGTGTTCGACAACAAAATGCACTTTTAGACTCTGTTGAGGCTAAAACGTCTTTTCGGAGCATAAAAGTTGGAAATGCAACTTAAAGCAGTAAAACGTGATGAGAGCATCAGGTACTCTTACAATATAGTACAACTTGAATGTCTGATATTCTATGATGCACTAAATGCAGGAAATCATAGAATCTAAGTGTTCGACAACAAAATGCACTTTTAGACTCTGTTGAGGCTGAAACGTCTTTTTTTAACATAAAAGTTGGAAATGCAACTTAAAGCAGTAAAACGTGATGAGAGCATCAGGTACTCTTACAATATAGTACAACTTAAATGTCTGGTATTCTATGATGCATTAAATGCAGGAAATCATAGAATCTAAGTGTTCGACAACAAAATGCACTTTTAGACTCTGTTGAGGCTGAAACGTCTTTTTTTAACATAAAAGTTGGAAATGCAACTTAAAGCAGTAAAACGTGATGAGAGCATCAGGTTCTCTTATATTATAATGACAAATGAATGTCTGATATTCTATGATGCATTAAATACAGGAAATCATAGAATCTAAGTGTTCGACAACAAAATGCACTTTTGGACTCCGTTAAGGCTAAAACGTCTTTTCGGAGCATAAAAGTTGTAAATGCAACTTAAAGCAGTAAAACGTGATGAGAGCATCAGGTACTCCTATATTATATTGAAAAATGAATGTCTGATTTTCTATGATGCATTAAATGCAGGAAATCATAGAATCTAAGTGTTCGACAACAAAATGCACTTTTGGACTCTGTTGAGGCTGAAACGTCTTTTTTGAACATAAAAGTTGGAAATGCAACTTAAAGCAGTAAAACGTGATGAGAGCATCAGGTACTCTTACAATATAGTACAACTTAAATGTCTGGTATTCTATGATGCATTAAATGCAGGAAATCATAGAATCTAAGTGTTCGACAACAAAATGCACTTTTGGACTCCGTTAAGGCTAAAACGTCTTTTCGGAGCATAAAAGTTGGAAATGCAACTTAAAGCAGTAAAACGTGATGAGAGCATCAGGTACTCTTACAATATAGTACAACTTGAATGTCTGATATTCTATGATGCACTAAATGCAGGAAATCATAGAATCTAAGTGTTCGACAACAAAATGCACTTTTGGACTCTGTTGAGGCTGAAACGTCTTTTTTGAGCATAAAAGTTGGAAATGCAACTTAAAGCAGTAAAACGTGATGAGAGCATCAGGTACTCTTACAATATAGTACAACTTGAATGTCTGGTATTCTATGATGCACTAAATGCAGGAAATCATAGAATCTAAGTGTTCGACAACAAAATGCACTTTTAGACTCTGTTGAGGCTGAAACGTCTTTTTTGAGCATAAAAGTTGGAAATGCAACTTAAAGCAGTAAAACGTGATGAGAGCATCAGGTGCTCTTATATTATAATGAAAAATGAATGTCTGATATTCTATGATGCATTAAATGCAGGAAATCATAGAATCTAAGTGTTCGACAACAAAATGCACTTTTGGACTCTGTTGAGGCTGAAACGTCTTTTTTGAACATAAAAGTTGGAAATGCAACTTAAAGCAGTAAAACGTGATGAGAGCATCAGGTACTCTTACAATATAGTACAACTTAAATGTCTGGTATTCTATGATGCATTAAATGCAGGAAATCATAGAATCTAAGTGTTCGACAACAAAATGCACTTTTGGACTCCGTTAAGGCTAAAACGTCTTTTCGGAGCATAAAAGTTGGAAATGCAACTTAAAGCAGTAAAACGTGATGAGAGCATCAGGTACTCTTACAATATAGTACAACTTGAATGTCTGATATTCTATGATGCACTAAATGCAGGAAATCATAGAATCTAAGTGTTCGATAACAAAATGCACTTTTGGACTCTGTTGAGGCTGAAACGTCTTTTTTGAGCATAAAAGTTGGAAATGCAACTTAAAGCAGTAAAACGTGATGAGAGTATCAGGTACTCTTACAATATAGTACAACTTAAATGTCTGGTATTCTATGATGATTAAATGCAGGAAATCATAGAATCGAAGTGTTCGACAACAAAATGCACTTTTGGACTCCGTTAAGGCTAAAACGTCTTTTCGGAGCATAAAAGTTGGAAATACAACTTAAAGCAGTAAAACGTGATGAGAGCATCAGGTACTCTTATATTATAATGAAAAATGAATGTCTGATATTCTATGATGCATTAAATGCAGGAAATCATAGAATCTAAGTGTTCGACAACAAAATGCACTTTTGGACTCTGTTGAGGCTGAAACGTCTTTTTTGAACATAAAAGTTGGAAATGCAACTTAAAGCAGTAAAACGTGATGAGAGCATCAGGTACTCTTACAATATACTACAACTTAAATGTCTGGTATTCTATGATGCATTAAATGCAGGAAATCATAGAATCTAAGTGTTCGACAACAAAATGCACTTTTAGACTCTGTTGAGGCTGAAACGTCTTTTTTGAGCATAAAAGTTGGAAATGCAACTAAAAGCAGTAAAACATGATGAGAGCATCAGGTACTCTTATATTATAATGAAAAATGAATGTCTGATATTCTATGATGCATTAAATGCAGGAAATCATAGAATCTAAGTGTTCGACAACAAAATGCACTTTTGGACTCCGTTAAGGCTAAAACGTCTTTTCGGAGCATAAAAGTTGGAAATGCAACTTAAAGCAGTAAAACGTGATGAGAGCATCAGGTACTCTTACAATATAGTACAACTTGAATGTCTGATATTCTATGATGCACTAAATGCAGGAAATCATAGAATCTAAGTGTTCGACAACAAAATGCACTTTTGGACTCTGTTGAGGCTGAAACGTCTTTTTTGAGCATAAAAGTTGGAAATGCAACTTAAAGCAGTAAAACGTGATGAGAGTATCAGGTACTCTTACAATATAGTACAACTTAAATGTCTGGTATTCTATGATGATTAAATGCAGGAAATCATAGAATCAAAGTGTTCGACAACAAAATGCACTTTTGGACTCCGTTAAGGCTAAAACGTCTTTTCGGAGCATAAAAGTTGGAAATACAACTTAAAGCAGTAAAACGTGATGAGAGCATCAGGTACTCTTATATTATAATGAAAAATGAATGTCTGATATTCTATGATGCATTAAATGCAGGAAATCATAGAATCTAAGTGTTCGACAACAAAATGCACTTTTGGACTCTGTTGAGGCTGAAACGTCTTTTTTGAACATAAAAGTTGGAAATGCAACTTAAAGCAGTAAAACGTGATGAGAGCATCAGGTACTCTTACAATATACTACAACTTAAATGTCTGGTATTCTATGATGCATTAAATGCAGGAAATCATAGAATCTAAGTGTTCGACAACAAAATGCACTTTTAGACTCTGTTGAGGCTGAAACGTCTTTTTTGAGCATAAAAGTTGGAAATGCAACTTAAAGCAGTAAAACGTGATGAGAGCATCAGGTACTCTTATATTATAATGAAAAATGAATGTCTGATATTCTATGATGCATTAAATGCAGGAAATCATAGAATCTAAGTGTTCGACAACAAAATGCACTTTTGGACTCTGTTGAGGCTGAAACGTCTTTTTTGAGCATAAAAGTTGGAAATGCAACTTAAAGCAGTAAAACGTGATGAGAGTATCAGGTACTCTTACAATATAGTACAACTTAAATGTCTGGTATTCTATGATGATTAAATGCAGGAAATCATAGAATCGAAGTGTTCGACAACAAAATGCACTTTTGGACTCCGTTAAGGCTAAAACGTCTTTTCGGAGCATAAAAGTTGTAAATGCAACTTAAAGCAGTAAAACGTGATGAGAGCATCAGGTACTCCTATATTATATTGAAAAATGAATGTCTGATATTCTATGATGCATTAAATGCAGGAAATCATAGAATCTAAGTGTTCGACAACAAAATGCACTTTTGGACTCTGTTGAGGCTGAAACGTCTTTTTTGAACATAAAAGTTGGAAATGCAACTTAAAGCAGTAAAACGTGATGAGAGCATCAGGTACTCTTACAATATAGTACAACTTGAATGTCTGGTATTCTATGATGCACTAAATGCAGGAAATCATAGAATCTAAGTGTTCGACAACAAAATGCACTTTTAGACTCTGTTGAGGCTGAAACGTCTTTTTTGAGCATAAAAGTTGGAAATGCAACTTAAAGCAGTAAAACGTGATGAGAGCATCAGGTACTCTTATATTATAATGAAAAATGAATGTCTGATATTCTATGATGCATTAAATGCAGGAAATCATAGAATCTAAGTCTTCAACAACAAAATGCACTTTTGGACTCCGTTAAGGCTAAAACGTCTTTTTTGAACATAAAAGTTGGAAATGCAACTTAAAGCAGTAAAACGTGATGAGAGCATCAGGTACTCTTACAATATAGTACAACTTGAATGTCTGATATTCTATGATGCACTAAACTCAGGAAATCATAGAATCTAAGTGTTCGACAACAAAATGCACTTTTGGACTCTGTTGAGGCTGAAACGTCTTTTTTGAGCATAAAAGTTGGAAATGCAACTTAAAGCAGTAAAACGTGATGAGAGTATCAGGTACTCTTACAATATAGTACAACTTAAATGTCTGGTATTCTATGATGATTAAATGCAGGAAATCATAGAATCAAAGTGTTCGACAACAAAATGCACTTTTGGACTCCGTTAAGGCTAAAACGTCTTTTCGGAGCATAAAAGTTGGAAATACAACTTAAAGCAGTAAAACGTGATGAGAGCATCAGGTACTCTTATATTATAATGAAAAATGAATGTCTGATATTCTATGATGCATTAAATGCAGGAAATCATAGAATCTAAGTGTTCGACAACAAAATGCACTTTTAGACTCTGTTGAGGCTGAAACGTCTTTTTTGAACATAAAAGTTGGAAATGCAACTTAAAGCAGTAAAACGTGATGAGAGCATCAGGTACTCTTACAATATAGTACAACTTGAATGTCTGGTATTCTATGATGCACTAAATGCAGGAAATCATAGAATCTAAGTGTTCGACAACAAAATGCACTTTTAGACTCTGTTGAGGCTGAAACGTCTTTTTTGAGCATAAAAGTTGGAAATGCAACTTAAAGCAGTAAAACGTGATGAGAGCATCAGGTGCTCTTATACTATAATGAAAAATGAATGTCTGATATTCTATGATGCATTAAATGCAGGAAATCATAGAATCTAAGTGTTCGACAACAAACTGCACTTTTGGACTCTGTTAAAGCTGAAACGTCTTTTTTGAACATAAAAGTTGGAAATGCAACTTAAAGCAGTAAAACGTGATGAGAGCATCAGGTACTCTTACAATATAGTACAACTTAAATGTCTGGTATTCTATGATGCATTAAATGCAGGAAATCATAGAATCTAAGTGTTCGACAACAAAATGCACTTTTGGACTCCGTTAAGGCTAAAACGTCTTTTCGGAGCATAAAAGTTGGAAATGCAACTTAAAGCAGTAAAACGTGATGAGAGCATCAGGTACTCTTACAATATAGTACAACTTGAATGTCTGATATTCTATGATGCACTAAATGCAGGAAATCATAGAATCTAAGTGTTCGACAACAAAATGCACTTTTGGACTCTGTTGAGGCTGAAACGTCTTTTTTGAGCATAAAAGTTGGAAATACAACTTAAAGCAGTAAAACGTGATGAGAGCATCAGGTACTCTTATATTATAATGAAAAATGAATGTCTGATATTCTATGATGCATTAAATGCAGGAAATCATAGAATCTAAGTGTTCGACAACAAAATGCACTTTTGGACTCTGTTGAGGCTGAAACGTCTTTTTTGAACATAAAAGTTGGAAATGCAACTTAAAGCAGTAAAACGTGATGAGAGCATCAGGTACTCTTACAATATAGTACAACTTGAATGTCTGATATTCTATGATGCACTAAATGCAGGAAATCATAGAATCTAAGTGTTCGACAACAAAATGCACTTTTGGACTCTGTTGAGGCTGAAACGTCTTTTTTGAGCATAAAAGTTGGAAATGCAACTTAAAGCAGTAAAACGTGATGAGAGTATCAGGTACTCTTACAATATAGTACAACTTAAATGTCTGGTATTCTATGATGATTAAATGCAGGAAATCATAGAATCGAAGTGTTCGACAACAAAATGCACTTTTGGACTCCGTTAAGGCTAAAACGTCTTTTCGGAGCATAAAAGTTGTAAATGCAACTTAAAGCAGTAAAACGTGATGAGAGCATCAGGTACTCTAATATTATAATGAAAAATGAATGTCTGATATTCTATGATGCATTAAATGCAGGAAATCATAGAATCTAAGTGTTCGACAACAAAATGCACTTTTGGACTCCGTTAAGGCTAAAACGTCTTTTCGGAGCATAAAAGTTGGAAATGCAACTTAAAGCAGTAAAACGTGATGAGAGCATCAGGTACTCTTACAATATAGTACAACTTGAATGTCTGGTATTCTATGATGCACTAAATGCAGGAAATCATAGAATCTAAGTGTTCGACAACAAAATGCACTTTTGGACTCCGTTAAGGCTGAAACGTCTTTTTTGAGCATAAAAGTTGGAAATGCAACTTAAAGCAGTAAAACGTGATGAGAGCATCAGGTACTCTTATATTATAATGAAAAATGAATGTCTGATATTCTATGATGCATTAAATGCAGGAAATCATAGAATCTAAGTGTTCGACAACAAAATGCACTTTTGGACTCCGTTAAGGCTAAAACGTCTTTTCGGAGCATAAAAGTTGGAAATGCAACTTAAAGCAGTAAAACGTGATGAGAGCATCAGGTACTCTTAGAATATAGTACAACTTGAATGTCTGGTATTCTATGATGCACTAAATGCAGGAAATCATAGAATCTAAGTGTTCGACAACAAAATGCACTTTTAGACTCTGTTGAGTCTGAAACGTCTTTTTTGAGCATAAAAGTTGGAAATGCAACTTAAAGCAGTAAAACGTGATGAGAGCATCAGGTACTCTAATATTATAATGAAAAATGAATGTCTGATATTCTATGATGCATTAAATGCAGGAAATCATAGAATCTAAGTGTTCGACAACAAAATGCACTTTTGGACTCCGTTAAGGCTAAAACGTCTTTTCGGAGCATAAAAGTTGGAAATGCAACTTAAAGCAGTAAAACGTGATGAGAGCATCAGGTACTCTTACAATATAGTACAACTTGAATGTCTGGTATTCTATGATGCACTAAATGCAGGAAATCATAGAATCTAAGTGTTCGACAACAAAATGCACTTTTGGACTCCGTTAAGGCTGAAACGTCTTTTTTGAGCATAAAAGTTGGAAATGCAACTTAAAGCAGTAAAACGTGATGAGAGCATCAGGTACTCTAATGTTATAATGAAAAATGAATGTCTGATATTCTATGATGCATTAAATGCAGGAAATCATAGAATCTAAGTGTTCGACAACAAAATGCACTTTTGGACTCCGTTAAGGCTAAAACGTCTTTTCGGAGCATAAAAGTTGGAAATGCAACTTAAAGCAGTAAAACGTGATGAGAGCATCAGGTACTCTTACAATATAGTACAACTTGAATGTCTGGTATTCTATGATGCACTAAATGCAGGAAATCATAGAATCTAAGTGTTCGACAACAAAATGCACTTTTGGACTCCGTTAAGGCTGAAACGTCTTTTTTGAGCATAAAAGTTGGAAATGCAACTTAAAGCAGTAAAACGTGATGAGAGCATCAGGTACTCTTATATTATAATGAAAAATGAATGTCTGATATTCTATGATGCATTAAATGCAGGAAATCATAGAATCTAAGTGTTCGACAACAAAATGCACTTTTGGACTCCGTTAAGGCTAAAACGTCTTTTCGGAGCATAAAAGTTGGAAATGCAACTTAAAGCAGTAAAACGTGATGAGAGCATCAGGTACTCTTAGAATATAGTACAACTTGAATGTCTGGTATTCTATGATGCACTAAATGCAGGAAATCATAGAATCTAAGTGTTCGACAACAAAATGCACTTTTAGACTCTGTTGAGTCTGAAACGTCTTTTTTGAGCATAAAAGTTGGAAATGCAACTTAAAGCAGTAAAACGTGATGAGAGCATCAGGTACTCTAATATTATAATGAAAAATGAATGTCTGATATTCTATGATGCATTAAATGCAGGAAATCATAGAATCTAAGTGTTCGACAACAAAATGCACTTTTGGACTCCGTTAAGGCTAAAACGTCTTTTCGGAGCATAAAAGTTGGAAATGCAACTTAAAGCAGTAAAACGTGATGAGAGCATCAGGTACTCTTACAATATAGTACAACTTGAATGTCTGGTATTCTATGATGCACTAAATGCAGGAAATCATAGAATCTAAGTGTTCGACAACAAAATGCACTTTTGGACTCCGTTAAGGCTGAAACGTCTTTTTTGAGCATAAAAGTTGGAAATGCAACTTAAAGCAGTAAAACGTGATGAGAGCATCAGGTACTCTTACAATATAGTACAACTTGAATGTCTGGTATTCTATGATGCACTAAATGCAGGAAATCATAGAATCTAAGTGTTCGACAACAAAATGCACTTTTGGACTCCGTTAAGGCTAAAACGTCTTTTCGGAGCATAAAAGTTGGAAATGCAACTTAAAGCAGTAAAACGTGATGAGAGCATCAGGTACTCTTACAATATAGTACAACTTGAATGTCTGGTATTCTATGATGCACTAAATGCAGGAAATCATAGAATCTAAGTGTTCGACAACAAAATGCACTTTTGGACTCCGTTAAGGCTAAAACGTCTTTTCGGAGCATAAAAGTTGGAAATGCAACTTAAAGCAGTAAAACGTGATGAGAGCATCAGGTACTCTTACAATATAGTACAACTTGAATGTCTGGTATTCTATGATGCACTAAATGCAGGAAATCATAGAATCTAAGTGTTCGACAGCAAAATGCACTTTTAGACTCTGTTGAGGCTGAAACGTCTTTTTTGAGCATAAAAGTTGGAAATGCAACTTAAAGCAGTAAAACGTGATGAGAGCATCAGGTACTCTTATATTATAATGAAAAATGAATGTCTGATATTCTATGATGCATTAAATGCAGGAAATCATAGAATCTAAGTGTTCGACAACAAAATGCACTTTTGGACTCCGTTAAGGCTAAAACGTCTTTTCGGAGCATAAAAGTTGGAAATGCAACTTAAAGCAGTGAAACGTGATGAGAGCATCAGGTACTCTTACAATATAGTACAACTTGAATGTCTGGTATTCTATGATGCACTAAATGCACGAAAACATAGAATCTAAGTGTTCGACAACAAAATGCACTTTTGGACTCCGTTAAGGCTAAAACGTCTTTTCGAGCATAAAAGTTGGAAATGCAACTTAAAGCAGTAAAACGTGATGAGAGCATCAGGTACTCTTACAATATAGTACAACTTAAATGTCTGGTATTCTATGATGCATTAAATGCAGGAAATCATAGAATCTAAGTGTTCGACAACAAAATGCACTTTTGGACTCCGTTAAGGCTAAAACGTCTTTTCGGAGCATAAAAGTTGGAAATGCAACTTAAAGCAGTAAAACGTGATGAGAGCATCAGGTACTCTTACAATATAGTACAACTTGAATGTCTGGTATTCTATGATGCACTAAATGCAGGAAATCATAGGATCTAAGTGTTCGACAACAAAATGCACTTTTAGACTCTGTTGAGGCTGAAACGTCTTTTTTGAACATAAAAGTTGGAAATGCAACTTAAAGCAGTAAAATGTGATGAGAGTATCAGGTACTCTTACAATATAGTACAACTTAAATGTCTGGTATTCTATGATGCATTAAATGCAGGAAATCATAGAATCTAAGTGTTCGACAACAAAATGCACTTTTGGACTCCGTTAAGGCTAAAACGTCTTTTCGGAGCATAAAAGTTGGAAATGCAACTTAAAGCAGTAAAATGTGATGAGAGCATCAGGTACTCTTACAATATAGTACAACTTAAATGTCTGGTATTCTATGATGCATTAAATGCAGGAAATCATAGAATCTAAGTGTTCGACAACAAAATGCACTTTTAGACTCTGTTGAGGCTGAAACGTCTTTTTTGAGCATAAAAGTTGGAAATGCAACTTAAAGCAGTAAAACGTGATGAGAGCATCAGGTACTCTTATATTATAATGAAAAATGAATGTCTGATATTCTATGATGCATTAAATGCAGGAAATCATAGAATCTAAGTGTTCGACAACAAAATGCACTTTTGGACTCCGTTAAGGCTAAAACGTCTTTTCGGAGCATAAAAGTTGGAAATGCAACTTAAAGCAGTGAAACGTGATGAGAGCATCAGGTACTCTTACAATGTAGTACAACTTGAATGTCTGGTATTCTATGATGCACTAAATGCACGAAAACATAGAATCTAAGTGTTCGACAACAAAATGCACTTTTGGACTCCGTTAAGGCTAAAACGTCTTTTCGAGCATAAAAGTTGGAAATGCAACTTAAAGCAGTAAAACGTGATGAGAGCATCAGGTACTCTTACAATATAGTACAACTTAAATGTCTGGTATTCTATGATGCATTAAATGCAGGAAATCATAGAATCTAAGTGTTCGACAACAAAATGCACTTTTGGACTCCGTTAAGGCTAAAACGTCTTTTCGGAGCATAAAAGTTGGAAATGCAACTTAAAGCAGTAAAACGTGATGAGAGCATCAGGTACTCTTACAATATAGTACAACTTGAATGTCTGGTATTCTATGATGCACTAAATGCAGGAAATCATAGGATCTAAGTGTTCGACAACAAAATGCACTTTTAGACTCTGTTGAGGCTGAAACGTCTTTTTTGAACATAAAAGTTGGAAATGCAACTTAAAGCAGTAAAATGTGATGAGAGTATCAGGTACTCTTACAATATAGTACAACTTAAATGTCTGGTATTCTATGATGCATTAAATGCAGGAAATCATAGAATCTAAGTGTTCGACAACAAAATGCACTTTTGGACTCCGTTAAGGCTAAAACGTCTTTTCGGAGCATAAAAGTTGGAAATGCAACTTAAAGCAGTAAAATGTGATGAGAGCATCAGGTACTCTTACAATATAGTACAACTTAAATGTCTGGTATTCTATGATGCATTAAATGCAGGAAATCATAGAATCTAAGTGTTCGACAACAAAATGCACTTTTAGACTCTGTTGAGGCTGAAACGTCTTTTTTGAGCATAAAAGTTGGAAATGCAACTTAAAGCAGTAAAACGTGATGAGAGCATCAGGTACTCTTATATTATAATGAAAAATGAATGTCTGATATTCTATGATGCATTAAATGCAGGAAATCATAGAATCTAAGTGTTCGACAACAAAATGCACTTTTGGACTCCGTTAAGGCTAAAACGTCTTTTCGGAGCATAAAAGTTGGAAATGCAACTTAAAGCAGTAAAACGTGATGAGAGCATCAGGTACTCTGATATTATAATGAAAAATGAATGTCTGATATTCTATGATGCATTAAATGCAGGAAATCATAGAATCTAAGTGTTCGACAACAAAATGCACTTTTGGACTCTGTTGAGGCTGAAACGTCTTTTTTGAACATAAAAGTTGGAAATGCAACTTAAAGCAGTAAAACGTGATGAGAGCTCTCATCTATACTCTTACAATATAGTACAACAATATAGTACAACTTGAATGTCTGGTATTCTATGATGCACTAAATGCAGGAAATCATAGAATCTAAGTGTTCGACAACAAAATGCACTTTTGGACTCCGTTAATGCTAAAACGTCTTTTCGGAGCATAAAAGTTGGAAATGCAACTTAAAGCAGTAAAACGTGATGAGAGCATCAGGTACTCTTACAATATAGTACAACTTAAATGTCTGGTATTCTATGATGCACTAAATGCAGGAAATCATAGAATCTAAGTGACATGGTTGGGCCCCATTTTGAAGTGGCTACAGCGTGAAAAAGAAAGCTAAGCTCTGACATGTGAAAAAAATGACCTTCAAACTGAGCAATATCAACCCCACGACCTCATTGTAGGCCCCTTGCAGAGTGTCTGTGCAAAATCTGGAGTCTTTAGAACTAATCTGTGATGTATTATGACCATTCTTAAAATTGACTGCCGTATGGGACCATTTCTGACGATTGAGCACATTTTGAGTAAGGAATCGAGAATCCTTGTAATTCAAAAATGACAATTCGACTACATTAACATGGGCAAAATAGTTAGTCTAATTGTCACATGCGCTAATGGTTTTAGCTAGCTAGCATGCTGCTACCGGAAGTTAGCTTTCTAGAGGGTCACAAAAATCACTTTTTTGCAAAAAACTAGAGTACGGTGGACAACAGAGGACGCTCTACTAGGGCCAGTTGGTTTTAAGTAGCTAGCATGCTGCTACCGGAAGTTAGCTTTCTAGAGGGTCTAGAGACTTGTGCTTTTAGAATCATATTCAGGGCTTCCAGGACAATGGACCCATCCAGTTTCAAGCACTTTCAATCTTTCTCTGAGGAGATATGAACCTTTGAAGGAGTGAAATTGGTGTTTTTCGGGGTTCTTTAAGCCACTCCCACGCAGCGTTGCTAAGGGTTACGGAGCCACATCTGGCATGGTTGGACTCCATTTGGGAGTGGCTACAACCTCAAAAAGAAAGCTAAGCTCTAGCACGTTCAGAACAAAAAAAGCCCCGATCGGCCCAGACTCTTCAGGTGGTCTCAGGTTCGTTAAGTCCAAGACCCTCTCCAAATCCTAAATTTTATGCTGCCAATTAAGACTTTTGCTTGTTTTTAAGGGGATTTCACCCCATGATCTCATTGTAGGCCCTCTCCTGAGTGTCTGTGAGAAAAATGGGAGCTTAGATATTAATATTTAGTGGATTATGGCCATTTTTGCACTTGTCAAAAAAGATCAAAGGGCAACGTTGTTAGGGTCGGGTTCGGGCCCTTAACTTGCAGCTTTTGGCCCCAGATTTGAGATTCTGTATGTTGAGCACATCTCTAAGTGGGTTTAAAGTAATTAATTTGAATTAAAAGACTTTTTCAAGATTTTGCCATTGACAATTGGCATAATTTTGGGAGTTTGGCACCCGGCCAATTCCTTCTTGTGAATGTTTTAGAGGAGATTTCACCTCATGGCCTCATTTTAGGCACTGTCCTGAGTGTCTGTGAGAAAAATGGGAGTTTAAAAATTAATATTTAGGAAATTATTGCAATTTTTACACTTGTCAAATATAAGGGAATTGGGGTCAAATTTCACACTTTGGGCCTGTATTAGGGGGTCTTGCCTTGTAGCGTTTTGCCCCAAATTTCAGGGGATGCATGTTGAGAAGCCCCTCTTAATTTAGGAAAAGAATGCACATCTCTAAGTTCATGTAAAGTATTTTTTCTGAATTAAAAGACTGGTCTCAAGATTTCTCAACTGACAATTGGAATAAATTTGAGTAAGGACTCAAGTATCCTTATAATTCAAAAATGACAATTCGACGACATTAACATGGGAAAAATAGTTAGTCTAATTGTCACATGCTCTACTGGTTTTAGCTAGCTAGCATGCTGCTACCGGAAGTTAGCTTTCTAGAGGGTCTGCAGACTTGTGCTTTTAGTATGTCATTTAAGGCTTCCAGAGCAATGTTCCCACCAAGTTTCAAGCAGTTTGGACCTTTTTCTAAGGGAGTTTTTCACCTTTGAAAGTGTGAATTTGGGTGTTTTGGGGTTTTTTAAACCACTCCCACGCAGCGTAGCTAAGGGCTAGAGTGGTATAAAGTACATGGTTGGAACCCATTTGATAGTGGCCACACCTTTAAAAAGAAAGCTAAGCTCTGACATGCTTAGAAAAAATGACCTTCAAGCTGAACAATATTAACCCAATGACCTCATTGTAGGCACTGTCCTGAGTGTCTGTGAGAAAAATGGGAGTTTAAAAATTAATATTTAGGAAATTATTGCAATTTTTACACTTGTCAAAAAACAGAAGGAATTGGGGTCAAAGGTCACACGTTGTGACTGTTTTGGAGGCCATCCACATCTCTAAGTGGTTTTAAAGTAATTAATTTGAATTAAAAGACTGTTGAATTGTCTTTTTTACGAATTATGAAGATTACTGATTCCTTACAAAATGACAATTCGACTACATTAACATGGGCCGAATACTTAGTCTAATTGTCACTGACTGACAAAGAGACTAACTATTTTGCCCATGTTAATGTCGTCGAATTGTCATTTTTTGATTTATAAGGATCATTGACTGTGACAATTAGACTAACTATTTTGCCCATGTTAATGTAGTCGAATTGTCATTTTTTGAATTATAAGGATCATCGATTCCTTTCAAAATGACATGTAGACAACATTAACATGGGCCGAATACTTAGTCTAATTGTCAATGGCCACTGACAATTAGACTAAGTATTTGGCCCATGTTAATGTAGTCGAATTGTCATTTTTTGAATTATAAGGATCATTGATTTGAAAATTCGGTCCAAGTGTGTGTTTTTTAAATTGTTCCTGAGATATTGGGTCCAAAAGGTTCGCCATTAAACGCTGATTCGAGATATCTATGTCTCATTGTGTAGCTTTTCCAGATGTCAACTGGTCCTGGTCCCACCAAAGTGATAAGGACCCCCGTGCAGGTCCAGACCTGTACCCAGACCAAGTCCTCCTTGGCTGGGTGCAGCTGAGTCATCAGGAGCCCCTGTAGGTCCAAGACCTTTATAACGGACTTAGCAGACCTGGTCTGGGTCCCACCAAAGTGAACAGGACTCCCGTGCAGGTCTCAGACCTGTACCCAGACATAGTGCTCCTTGTCTGGGTACAGCTGAGTCATCAGGAGCCCCTGTAGGACCAAGACCTTTATGAGGTACTTGGCAGACCTGGTCCGGGGTCCCACCAAAGTGATCAGGACCCCCGTGCAGGTCCAGACCTGTACCCAGACCAAGTCCTCCTTGGCTGGGTGCAGCTGAGTCATCAGGAGCCCCTGTAGGACCAAGACCTTTATGAGGTACTTGGTAGACCTGGTCCGGGGTCCCACCAAAGTGATCAGGACCCCTGTGCAGGTCCAGACCTGTACCCAGACCAAGTCCTCCTTGGCTGGGTACAGCTGAGTCATCAGGAGCCCCTGTAAGACCAAGACCTTTATGAGGTACTTGGCAGACCTGGTCCGGGGTCCCACCAAAGTGAACAGGACTCCCATGCAGGTCTCAGACCTGTACCCAGACATAGTGCTCCTTGTCTGGGTACAGCTGAGTCATCAGGAGCCCCTGTAGGACCAAGACCTTTATGAGGTACTTGACAGACCTGGTCCGGGGTCCCACCAAAGTGATCAGGACCCCCGTGCAGGTCCAGACCTGTACCCAGACCAAGTCCTCCTTGGCTGGGTGCAGCTGAGTCATCAGGAGCCCCTGTAGGACCAAGACCTGTATAACGGACTTAGCAGACCTGGTCCTGGGTCCCACCAAAGTTCAAGGACCCCATGCAGGTCTCAGACCTGTACCCAGACAAAGTCCTCCTTGGCTGGGTGCAGCTGAGTCATCAGGAGCCCCTGTAGGACCAAGACCTTTATGAGGTACTTGGCAGACCTGGTCCGGGGTCCCACCAAAGTGAACAGGACTCCCATGCAGGTCTCAGACCTGTACCTAGACCAAGTCCTCCTTGGCTGGGTGCAGCTGAGTCATCAGGAGCCCCTGTAGGACCAGACTTAGCAGACCTGGTCTGGGTCTTAGATAACCAGGGCTCTGAGGGACTTAGATCACCAGGGCTCTGAGGGTCATAGATAACCAGGGGCCTGAGACTTAGATTACCAGGGCTCTGGGCACTTAGAAAAAAAACAGGGGCTTGGGACTTAGATCACCAGGGCTCTGAGGTTAATAGATAACCAGGGGCCTGGGACTTAGATCAGCAGGGCTCTGAGTGTCTTAGATAACCAAAAAAAGCACAAATATATGGTTATTTTCGTCACTTTTTACACATTGGACTTTCAACCCTTTAACTTGCAGCTTTTGGCCCCAGATTTGAGGGTATGTATGTTGAGAAGCCCCTCTTAATTTAGGAAAAGAATCCACATCTCTAAGTGGTTTTAAAGTAATTAATTTTAATTAAAAGACTGTTGAATTGTCATTTTTAATTATAAGGATCATTGATTCCTTACAAAATGACAATTCGACAACATTAACATGGGCCGAATACTTAGTCTAATTGTCAATGTCCACTGACAATTAGACTAACTATTTTGCCCATGTTAATGTAGTCGAATTGTCATTTTTTTAATTATAAGGATCATCGATTCCTTACAAAATGACAATCAGACAACATTAACATGGGCCGAATACTTAGTCTAATTGTCAATGGCCACTGACAATTAGACTAAGTATTCGGCCCATGTTAATGTAGTCGAATTGTCATTTTTTGAATTATAAGGATCATCGATTCCTTACAAAATAACAATCAGACAACATTAACATGGGCCGAATACTTAGTCTAATTGTCAATGGCCACTGACAATTAGACTAATTATTTTGCCCATGTTAATGTAGTCGAATTGTCATTTTTTGAATTATAAGGATCATCGATTCCTTACAAAATGACAATTCGACAACATTAACATGGGCCGAATACTTAGTCTAATTGTCAATGGCCACTGACAATTAGACTAACTATTTTGCCCATGTTAATGTAGTCGAATTGTCATTTTTTGAATTATAAGGATCATCGATTCCTTACAAAATGACAATTCGACAACATTAACATGGGCCGAATACTTAGTCTAATTGTCAATGGCCACTGACAATTAGACTAACTATTTTTCCCATGTTAATATAGTCGAATTGTCATTTTTTGAATTATAAGGATCATCGATTCCTTACAAAATTACAATTCGACTACATTAACATGGGCCAAATACTTAGTCTAATTGTCAATTGCCACTGACAATTAGACTAAGTATTCGGCCCATGTTAATGTAGTCGATTGTCATTTTTTGAATCATCAGGATCATTGATTCCGTGAAAATTCGGCCACACGTGGCAAAGTCCAAGTGTATGTTTTTTAGATGGTTCCTGAGGTTTTGGGTCCAAAATGGTCGCCATTTAACGCTGATTCGAGATATCTATGTCTCATTGTGTAACTTTTCCAGATGTCAACTACAGCTATCGGTCCCAGATTGGATGCTATCTAAGTTGAGAAGCCCCTCTTAATTTAGGAAAAGAATCCACATCTCTAAGTGGTTTTAAAGTAATTAATTTGAATTAAAATACTGTTGAATTTTTTTTCACGAATTATAAAGATTACTGATTCCTTACAAAATGACAATTCGACTACATTAACATGGGCCGAATACTTAGTCTAATTGTCAATTGCCACTGACAATTAGACTAAGTATTTTGCCCATGTTAATGTAGTCGAATTGTCATTTTTTGAATTACAAAGAGCATCGATTCCTTACAAAATGACAATTAGACTACATTAACATGGGCCGAATACTTAGTCTAATTATCACTGACTGACAATTAGACTAACTATTTTGCCCATGTTAATGTAGTCGAATTGTCATTTTTTGAATTACAAGGAGCATCGATTCCTTACAAAATGACAATTAGACAACATGAACATAGGCCGAATACTTAGTCTAATTGTCACTGACTGTGACAATTAGACTAACTATTTTGCCCATGTTAATGTGGTCGAATTGTCATTTTTTGAATTATAAGGAGCATCGATTCCTTACAAAATGACATTTAGACTAAATTAATGTGGGCCGAATTTTATTCTAATTGTCTATTACATTTTTTTTATCCATTTTTTACAATTTAACGCTGGTCCGAGATATCTACGTCTCGACGCTGTACGAGGAACGGCGGAGGAGATGCGGCGCTTTAAAATGTTTGCACGCGACCCGCCGGCCATTGCCATCGATTGTCACTTTTGTGCCCATTTGTCAGTCCCATTTGTCATTTTTGTTCCCATTTGTCACATGGCAATTGGGAACAAAACTGACAATTGAGGGCAGGCTACCCCGAATGACAGTTTTGTTCCCAATTGCCAAATCCCATTTGTCATTTTTGTTCCCATTTGTCACGTGGCAATTGGGAACAAAACTGACAATTAAGGGCAGGCTACCCCGAGTGTCATTTTTGTTGCCAACTGTCACGGCCCGAGTGTCAGTTTTGTTCCCAATTGACTTTTAGCCCCCTGGTGGCGGGGAGCGAGATTGCAATTTTCCGACCGCACTTTGAAAAATCGCCACGCGCTCTCCGTCGGTCCGATTTGCCCGGCATTTGACCGTCCCGAAGTCGAAGGGTCGAACTGGCCCTCTGCGAAACCCGCTTATTTTTAAAGGGTTCCTACACGTCCGTTAGGAAGCCCCGAAACGGGGCCGCTTTTTCCAGTCGTACGTAATGTTAATGTGTGCCAAGTGTCACGGAGGAGCCTAGGGGATGTAAAACCCTCGGAGGCAATTTACTTTTAATTTGTTTTTCTGGGCTATACAAAATGAACTGAATTGATTCAAATCATGCGTAATCCCCGTAGTCAGCCTCGTCGGTGTGCTCGCGCTAATCGAAGGCTCCTTAGCAAAGACAATTTGACCCCGCAGGACACGGGGTGTGTACAGGATGATCAAGGACAACAAGTTAGATGGTGTTCTGATATCATACAACCTATAGAGCTGTATGTTCACCAGTGTTCTGATACTTATACAAAACTGATAATATAGTTAGCTGGTGTTATCATATTCATACAAACCAAGGCTATAAGTCAGCAGATGTTTTGATAGTCATAAAAATTGAGGCCATGTAAAAGCAAGCTTGTTAGCCACAATTCTGATATTTATACAAACATCCATCTCTAAGTTAGCCAAGCTTCTGACGTTTAATACAAGCCAAGACTGTAAGTTAGCGGGTTTTCTGATATATTAGCTGGTGTTCTGATATTAACACAGACCATGGCTGTAAGTTAGAGGGTGTACTGATATCATACAACCTATAGAGCTGTATGTTCACCAGTGTTCTGATACTTATACAAAACTGATAATATAGTTAGCTGGTCTTATGATATTCATACAAACGCTGGTGTTCTGATATTGACTCAGGCCATGGTTGTAAGTTAGATGGTGTTCTGATATCATACAACCTATAGAGCTTTATGTTAGCCAATGTTCGGCTACTTATCCAAAACTGATAATATAGTTAGCTGGTGTTTTGATATTCATACAAACCAAAGCTATAAGTCAGCAGATGTTTTGATAGTCATAAAAACTGAGGCCAAGTAAAAGCAAGCTTGTTAGCAGCAATTCTGATATTTATACAAACATCCATCTCTAAGTTAGCCAAGCTTCTGATGTTTAATACAAACCAAGACTGTAAGTTAGCGGGGTTTTCTGATATTAAAACAAACCATGGCTATATGTTAGCTGGTGTTCTGATATTAACACAGGCCATAGCTATATGTTAGCTGGTGTTCTGATATTAACTCAGGCCATGGCTGTAAGTTAGATGGTGTTCTGATAGCATACAACTTATAGAGCTGTATGTTAGCCAGTGTTCTGATACTTATACAAAATTGATTATATAGTTAGATGGTGTTCTGATATTCATACAAACCAAGGCTATAAGTCAGAAGATGTTTTGATAGTCATAAAAACTGAGGCCAGGTAAAAGCAAGCGTGTTAGCCGCAATTCTGGTATTTATACAAATATCCATCTCCAAGTTAGCCAGGCTTCTGACATTTAATACAAACCAAGACTGTAAGTTAGAGGGGGTTTCTGATATTAAAACAAACCATGGCTATATGCTAGCTGGTGTCCTGATATTGACTCAGGCCATGGCTGTAAGTTAGATGGTGTTCTGATATCATACAACCTGTAGAGCTGTATGTTAGCCAATGTTCGGCTTCTTATCCAAAACTGATAATATAGTTAGCTGGTGTTTTGATATTCATACAAACCAAGGCTATAAGTCAGCAGATGTTTTTGAGTCATAAAAACTGAGGTCATGTAAAAGCAAGAGTGTAAGCCACAATTCTGATAACACAAATTTTTACCTAGAAGGAATTGCTATTCAGTTCTATATATGTTACAGGTGATGAGAATTTGTATTAAAGTCACCGTCACTTTTCCTCCAGAAACAATATCCAAAACAACAGCTCACTATATTCTCAGTTTTTATAAGTATCAGAACACTGGCTAACATACAGCTCTATAGTTTGTATGATATCAGAACACAGGCTAATTTACAGCCCTATAGTTTTTTATTTCTATTAATGTCATCCTCAGTTTTTATGAATATCTGCTTACTTGTAGCTATTTGTATGAATATCATAACACCAGCAAACCTATAGTCTCAGTTAAAGTACTGGGGAACTGTTGTATATCTTGCTGGGTTCTGTGTACTATTGCTGTCCTCTTTCAGGCCCTTTTTTCCGACTCAGAAGTCTCAAGTTGAAACACTTGGAGCTCCTTACATATACATATTTAACTATCAATTATAATAAAATAGAAAACTAATCTTGTCAATAAGCCTGTTCATGATTTGTTGATAGTTTATACATGTAAGCGACGTCGGTGTATCAGCAGGAATAAATCAGTCCAGTGTATATATACAAATATTCAAACCACCCCAATGTTATGACACACCTCTAAAATACATCAGAATCAGAATCAGAAACCGTTTATTGCCAGGAATGTTTGCGCAAATGAGGAATTTAGTTAGGCGGAAGGTGCATGCAATAGACATTAGACATTAGACGAGACAAACAACAATCAGCGACAGCAACATTGGAATGATGTCTAAATCAGATACGGATAAAGTGCTCAGACAACAGATAACATTAATATAAGTGTATGATAAAGTGACGTGTGTGTTTAAGATAAAGTTAAAATTAAGTGTATGTGGCATGAGTGTTTAAATATGAATTGTGCAGTGGAGTGACCGGTAAGAGGAGAGAAAGGAATAAAAATAAATGGTCCGAAAGAATGGTCCGAGAATAGTCCTGTCAGTCAGTGGGGAACCCGGGCTCTGTTGATGAGCCCGACTGCCAACGGGAAGAAACTGTTAGTGTGGCGTGAGGTCTTAGTACTGATGGACCTCAACCTCCTGCCAGAGGGGAGGGACACGAACAGGTTGTGTCCAGGGTGAGAGGGGTCAGCTGCGATCTTTCTTGCCCGCTTCAGTGTGCTGGAAGTGGACAAGACCTGGAGGGATGGCAAATTGCAGCCAATCACCCTCTCCGCAGAGCGGATGATGCGCTGCAGCCTGGCCTTGTCCTTGGCAGTGGCTGCAGCATGCCAGACAGTCATGGAGGAGCAGAGGATGGACTCAACGATGGCAGTGTAGAACTGCACCATCATTTTCTTTGGCAGGTTGAATTTCCTCAGCTGCCTCAGGAAGAACATCCTCTGCTGGGCACGAGGGTGTTGTGCGCATAACTATACATTATACACTACTCACCAGGTACCTGTACTCCTCCTCCACCATGTGATGAGACACCAGGCACCTGTACTCCTCCTCCATGTGATGGAGACACCAGGTACCTGTACTCCTCCACCATGTGATGGAGACACCAGGTACCTGTACTCCTCCACCATGTCCACATCCTCTCCCAGAACTCTCAGCGGTGGTGGAGCCGTCGCCTTTCTCCTAAAGTCCACCACCATCTCTCTGGTCTTGGCCACGTTCAGAAGCAGGTGATTCTCACCGGCCCACTTCACAAAGTCACTCACCACTGACCTGTACTCCTCCTCCCGTTCATCCCTAATACACCCGACCACTGCAGAGTCACCAGAGAACTTCTGCAGATGGCATGACTCTATGTTGTATTAGAAGTCAGTGGTATACAGGGTGAACAGGAAGGGAGACAGAACAGTTCCCTGTGGGGCTCCAACATCACTGACCACCGTCCCAGACAGCACACGGCCCATTCTGACAAACTGTGGTCTACCTGTGAGGTAGTCAGTGATCCAGGAGATGGTGGACAAGTCTACCCCCACCACCCGCAGCTTCTCACCCAGTAGCAGTGGTTGGATGGTGTTAAATGCACTGGAGAAGTCAAAGAAAGTGACTCTCACAGAGACACCGGTACCATCCAGGTGCGACTGAGCTCGTTGCAGCAGGTAGATGATGGCGTTGTCCACTCCCACATGAGTGATGATTTCACCTACGGTCGGAGGTGGGCCAAGACCAGCCTCTCCAGCACTTTCATCACATGGGAGGTGAGGGCAACCGGTCGGTAGTCATTGAGGCCAGATGGTGTCATGTTGAATTTTTTACGTGGAGATATTGACCGTATTATCTGGCCAGCTAATTAGGGCCCGAGTACTGACGTAGTCAGATCGAGGACCTATTGAAATGCTAAGTATTATTATTCCCGACCTATGTGCAGGGAAAAGAGGTGCTTGGGATAAACCTACATTCTTCAAACTTTGCACACCCATCAGACTCGGCGAAAATTTTAATATAATTTGGGTGTCGACCAAAAGTCTGAGAAAATGTCTCTATAGCGCCCCCTTTAGGCAGAAAGGCTACGCTTTTTGCCAACTATGGCCGATTGACTTGAAATTTTACACACATGTCCGGGTGGGACTGCTCTCCAAAAAACTCATCTGTGAAATTAAAATGCACCTAATTAGATTTTCCGCCATTTTGAATTTTGTAAAAAACACATTTTTGCCCATTCCTCCTAAACGCTGGGTCCGTTTCTTACGAAATTTTCTGTGGATCATCATTGGCTCAATGTGATCAAATGATATCTCCCACTTTGTTGATATCTCATTGCGTTCAGAAGTTATTAACCAATTAACCTCTTAGGGGCGTGGCTCAATATGTCAATACACATAACTTCCTAATTACTTGGCCTATCTTCACAAACTTTGTAGCATATGTCAACATCGTGTCCCTTAACGTACCCCTTAACTCAATTTTGGCCTTTTCCTTGTTTTCAGGCGTTGTATTCTGACGAACTCCTCCTACAGATTAGACACGATTGATTTCACATTCGGGCAATATGATGTTGAGACCTTTGCAGGGAAAAGTTATCAAAGTTTGATATTTTGAAAATCCTATGTGAGCGCAGAGCAGCGGCAAAGAGACACCATTTTCCATGAAAATGGAAGTTGCTTTAACTCGGTCGTACATAATGTAACCTGCTCCAGATTTCTCAGATGTCATGACCTCTTGACCCTGAAGACATCCATATGATCAATTTTCATCCTAGTCATAGCGCCACCTAGAGGCAACAGGAAGTTACATGTTTTCTACTTGTACACCGTGCTCCTCACAGATTATTCAGATCCCTCTCAAAATACGTCGGAAGAGACTTAAGACATTGGTAATGCATCACCTTGAAGATTTTAAGGATCCGTTGAACGGCGTAGCGTCGGTCCATCGCAGAAGTTCGATCCTTCGCCATGACCGAATAAACCGATGTAACTCGACTCCACATGATAAGATCCTTTCCAGGTTTCACATGTTTGATCAGCCTCCAGGCCTGAAGACATGTGAAGTCTAATTTTTAATTTGAGTCATAGCGCCACCAAATGGCAACATGAAGTAAATATTTCTATACTTTGGCTTGCTTCTCTTAGTCGGTCAATCAGATCAACTTCCAATTACTTCTAGACAAACATAAGACTTTCATGATGTCAGCCCCTAAAGCTTTTGATTTTTTGTGTAACGCTGTTGCCGTGGCGCCCCATCCTTCGCGGTCAACAACGAAGGTACTTTTGAGGGACTAAGCATGCTCGAAACGTAACTAAACTTGGCAAACACATTTAAAGGCAAAGATGTAGTTGCCTGATATGACTTGAATGACTCAAAACTGGAACTTCGGCTCGATAGCGCCCCCTACAAATATTCAATTAGCAGCCCCAGCGCTACGGTTGACCTACATGTATGAAACTTGCTAGGAATATGTAACACATGTAAACTTAGAAATAACTCTCTTGGGACCATGCTCTAAACCGTACAGGAAGTCAGATAGCGCCCCCTAAAAAAACGTGTTTTTTTTGACAACCTGTGAGTTGTGAAAGCCCACCGTTTTTGCCCCCTATCACCAATTGACCTGAAATTTGGCACACATGTCCGGTTGTGTCTGCTCTACAAAAAAGTACGTGGTCGCACTAAAGTCCGCCTACTTAGAATTTCCACCATTTTGAATTTTGATAAAAACAATTTTTTCCTCAAATCTTTCTAAACGCTGGCTTCGATTTTTACGAAATTCTCTGTGGATCATTAAAAGTTCAATTTCATCACAATACATCAAAAGCTTGTTTGTATCTCTTTGTGTTCAAAAGAAAAGGATCCATTAACTTCGTAGGGGTAAATTCAACTAAATTCAACAAAGCAGCCCTCGCAGTACGTTCAACATAGATATACAATATTTGATAGGCGTATGTACCACATATACACTTAACAATAACTCTCTTGGGACCATGCTCTAAACCGTACCAGAAGTCGGCCAATTTCATTTTCGTCCTTCATTTCCAGTTCAAATTGCCATAGTTTCCCAGTAGGTGGCGCTCTGACTATGAGTTCATATTGGCATGCAGAAGTCTTCCAGCCATGCCTCTCATAAAGCATGATCACGAACCATATGCAATAGTCGTCACACCACTTCCACGCCGTTCCATGAAACCTCAAGCTTTTGATCACTTTTAATACATATTTTTATCTTTTATATATATATTTACATGTACAAAATATATATACATATATTCCATTTTCCAGAGGTCAACCTTTCTGCGAAAAAGAGGAAATATGTGTCTGTCATCACATCAAATGACAGAACTCAGTCTGCGCTTTCCAGATCTTTCTGCCATTGAGAACGAATTCAAGCTGTTCTCGACTCCCTTCTTGGTGATGCAGAAGAAGTGAAGAGAGTCTGAACTAGAACTGATGGAGATGCAGTGATGAATATCTGAAGAACCAGCTTCAGTTTCTCTCCCTACCGACTTCTACTGGAGCTTGGAAAAGGTCAAATTTCCTCTGATGTGATTTATATATATATATATATATATATATATATATATATATATATATATATATATATATATATACATATATATATATATATATATATATATATATATATATATATATATACATAATTGACCTCATTTGATTCATTTGGCCATATACCTTACCTGAGTAGCCCAGACTTTCATATATTTTTCTGTTTGTGGCCCTCGGTGAAAAACGCTTTGACACCCCTGATATATATATATATATATATATATATATATATATATATGTGTGTGTATGTATATATATATATATATATATATATATATATATATATATATATATATATATATATATATATATATATATATATAATCTTCCTCTAAATTAAAGCTGCTCGCAGCTGTGACTGGGCCCTCGCTTCAAGCACGTCGGGGTCCACTGGGCTCATTGTGTAATGTTGTGTAAAGTAACAAAAACAATTAAAGCTGCTCGCAGCTGTGACTGGGCCCTCGCTTCCAGCACGTCGGAGAACTATTTACTTCATGTTGCCAATAGGTGGCGCTATGCACATGTCTTCAGGCCTGGAGTCTCATCAAACATGTGAAACCTGGAAAGGATCTTATCATGTGGAGTCGAGTTACATCGGTTTATTCGGTCATGGCGAAGGATCGAACTTCTGCGATGCTCCCACGCGATGCCGTTCAACGGATCCTTACAATCTTCAAGGTGATGCATTACCAATGTCTTAAGTCTCTTCCGACGCATTTTAAAGAGGGATCTGAATAATCTTTGAGGAGCACGGTGTACAAGCAGAAAACATGTAACTTCCTGTTGCCTTTAGGTGGCGCTATGACTAGGATTAAAAATGATCATATGGATGTCTTCAGGGTCAAGAGGTCATGGAATATGAGAAATATGGAGTAGATTCCATCATGTACGGCTGAGTTAAAACAACTTCCATTTTCATGGAAAATGGTGTCTCTTTGGCGCTGCTCTGCGCTCACATAGTTCGATATTTTGAAAATCCTGAAATAACTTTTCCCTGCAAAGGTCTCAACATCATATTGCCCGAATGTGAAATCAATCGTGTCTAATCTGTAGGAGGAGTTTGTCAGAATACAACGCCTGAAAACAAGGAAAAGGCCAAAATTGAGCGGTTCACTGCAGTGCCCTCTAGTGTTTGAATATTATGACACAATTTGGGCACATTAAGGGACACGATGTTGACATATGCTACAAAGTTTGTGAAGATAGGCCAAGCAATTTGGAAGTTATGTGTATTGACATATTGAGCCACGCCCCTAAGAGGTTAATGGGTTAATAACTTCTAAACGCAATGAGATATCAACAAAGTTGAAAATATCATTTGACCACATTGAACCAATGATGATCCACAGGAAGTTTCGTAAGAAACGGACCTATCGTTTAGGAGGAGTAGGCAAAAATGTGTTTTTTACAAAATTCAAAATGGCGGAAAATCTAATTAGGCGCATTTTAATTTCACGGATGAGTTTCTTGTAGAGCAGTCCCACCCGGACATGTGTGTAAAATTTCAAGTCAATCGGTCAAAGTTCGCAAAAACGGTAGGCTTTCACAACTAAAGGGGGCGCTATAGAGACATTTTCTCAGACTTTTGGTCGACACCCAAATTATATTAAATTTTTCGCCGAGTCGGATGGGTATACAAATTTTGAAAATTTTTGCCAATTTTGAAGAATGTAGGTTTATCCCAAGCACCTCTTTTCCCTGTGCATAGGTCGACAATAACAAACAAACATTCGAATAACAATAGGTCCTCGACTCTGACTACGTCAGTGCTCGGGCCCTAAAAATATGTCAAAAGCTTGTTTGTATCTCTTTGTGTTCAAAAGAAAAGGACACATTATAACTTCTTAGGGGTAAATTCAACTAAATTCAACAAAGCAGCCCTCGCAGTACGTTCAACATAGACATACACTATTTGGTAGGCGTATGTACCACATATAAACTTAAAAATAACTCTCTTGGGACCATGCTCTAAACCGTACCAGAAGTCGGCCAATTTCGTTTTCGTCCTTCATTTCTAGTTCAAATTGCCATAGTTTCCCAGTAGGTGGCGCTCTGACTATGAGTTAATATTGGCATGCAGAAGTCTTCAAGCCATGCCTCTCATAAAGCATGTTAACTTTGGAACAGTTTTGACAAAGTACAGTTGAGTTACCACAGCTTGCTGCATGATCACGAACCATATGCAATAGTCGTCACACCACTTCCATGCCGTTCCATGAAACCTTAAGCTTTTGATCACTTTTAATACTTATTTTTTTATCTTTTATATATATTTATATACATATTTACATGTATAAAATATATATACATATATTCCATTTTCCAGAGGTCAACCTTTCTGCGAAAAAGAGGAAATATGTGTCTGTCATCACATCAAATGACAGATCTCAGTCTGCGCTTCCCAGATCTTTCTGCCATTGAGAAAGAATTCAAGTTGTTCTCGACTCCCTTCCTGATGATGCAGAAGAAGTGAAGAGAGTCTGAACTAGAACTGATGGAGGATGCAGTGATGAATCTCTGAAGAACCAGCTTCAGTTTCTCTCCCTACCGACTTCTACTGGAGCTTGGGAAAGGCCAAATTTCCTCTGATGTGATTCTTTTATATATATATATATATATAAATAATTGACCTCATTTGATTCATTTGGCCATATACCTCACCTGAGTAGCCCAGACTTTCATATATTTTTCTGTTTGTAGCCCTCGGTGAAAAAAGCTTTGACACCCCTGACATATATGTGTATATATATATACATATATATATATGTATATATATATATATATATATATATATATATGTGTGTATATGTCTCCCTCTAAATTAAAGCTGCTCGCAGCTGTGCCCTCGCTTCAAGCACGTCGGGGTAAGCCGAAGGGTCGCCGGCTCGTCCGTCCGAAAACGTTCGCCTGCCAGGCGGATGTTCGAGGCCGGGAGAGCCGGCGACCCGCCGCCGTCTCCGACGTCCTGGAAGCGAGGGCCCAGTCACAGCTGCGAGCAGCTTTAATTTGTGTAAACATTCCGGGCAAATAAACGGTTTCTGATTCAGATTCTGAAATGTTCATCAGCTTCTGCACTTGCTGTATGAAGTGGTTTTAGAAATGTGGGTGGACCAGGGAGGACTCAGGAGTCAGAAATGTGCGCCGGAAATAGAAAGAAAAAGACTCCGGCCGTTTTGTGACTTTACAGGTAGGGGGTTTATAAGGATATGGATTGCTTTGTTAGACTCCCACAGACTCGTATGGTTACGGAGATGTGTGTTTTTGTTGAAATCCGATTTTGTAAGGGATACTTAACGTTACGATCGCCGCGGCAAGTTACGGCGTTTACGTAATTAATTCAACTTAACGGTTACTTTAAAAAAACATTTTAATAATAGGTCTCTTCTCACAAGGGTTACGGTATTGCAGTAATTTAAATGAAGTTAAACAACTCTTTGGTTGCGGAGATAGTTAAGGAAACGTTTAAAACAACTGTTGTCCCAGAATAGGTGCTTTGAGTTCTCTGCAGAGAAGGAATAGTAACTCAAACAGGTCAGATTTATACTAAAAAGGCTGTAACTTTGGAAGATGGCCGCTTGATTTGGCTAAATCAGTACCACTGATACCTACACAGAATGAGGATTGTATTTTCTCCACCACAATGGAAGCCCATATAGGAAATTATATATTCCTTGTCAGTAGGCATATGGTTAGGAGTAACTGTGAAAAATATGAATTTATTCTTTAAATGATGCTAATCAGAGGACCTAACGGTCCCAATGGTGTTACAGGAGGAGTGACGGTCGTAAATAAACCCAAACCAACAGCATGATGCTACAGTGGATTCTACAGGACACTGGCAGACTGATGGGCACTGTGTTATGAATTAGCAAAACCAGGCTAGACGGCTGCTGCCACCACAACAACCTATATTCATAGAAGAATAGAAATGATGAATTGACCCACACATTTGGCCTCACATTTGTTGACAATTTAAATCAACCAATTCACAGCTACTGTACAATAGTTCAGAAAGACAGACATCCAAACATGGTTAAACATTACATTACATTATCATTTCCTCATCTAGCATCATTAAAATGATATAGCCAAAGAAATACAAAGAAGTGAGGAGGAAGTATAGAATTTGAGCAGGGCAGTGAGCGAGTCAGACAGAGCGCATGTTCGCCCTGATCCCTGCACTCATCACGCTGTCCCCCTTGTGACGGTTTCATTATCAGAGCTGGTATGCAACACAGGAGTCATTTCCCCTAATGATCTCAGCCTTCCACACCTCAGGACAAGTGAGTGTGGCTGACATGAGTGGACAGGGGAGGGAGAGGGAGCACAAGGGAAAGATAATATAGGAAGGAAAGAACAAAACAAAAAAGCAGTTCATCTGGCATATAAAACATCATGATATGTCAAATGAACTATAGTAGAGCAAGTAAACCAGCATGTGTAAAATATTTAATTAAAAAATTATTATGAGACCAGTACAACCGACCCATGAACAAGACATTTTTAATGTTACAATTCACTTTCATAAACTGAAAAGTGTAGGGACCGTAACGCCGCCGTTGCCTATGCTGCGGACAGTGTTTAAGATGTGATGTGAGGAAGGTACCAAGGAGAACACACACTTTTATTGGATGTAATTATTGTTGGGCTGTGGATGCTGGGAGGCATGTGCAGTTGTTTCTCTCTTTCTCCCTGGGAACAAACTCATTTAAATAAATTATGTGTGGATAATTTACTCTATTTATAGAGATTGTAAATATTTGTAAAGTTTGATTGATATCTTTGGGTTGGGGAAATCATGTAAATATGTATTGTACATAAATGGTTACTTTACTTATAATGCAAAAAATATAAATGTATTTATTGAACTATATAGACTCACTGCAGGCTTTTCATAGTTTTGAGAACAACTGTTCTACTCCTGAATTGGACATGTGAAGGGGACAGGACTGACGCAGCTGACAATGTGATGACGGTTTCAGGAGCAGGAAGTGGAACGAGGGAGGAGATGAGATGTTGTGAGGAGGTGAGGCTCAAGGTGCCATACCAAGTTCATTCCATCAGATCTGACGTAGGCACCATCATCCATTAGGTCTCTTTGGTGTGTAATTATAACACATGGAAATAATATTGCTGGCTTCATATTTCTTCTCTCACTGCAACTTGTTTACAGTTATTTGTCGTCACTGCTAACAGCTTGTCTACAATTACACACAAGTGTTCTACTATTATCTTTCTAATCCAGTATAATGACCAGCTTTTCACCTCTACTCACCCATTATGCAGAACAGTTCAATTAGCCCACAGTGTAGAGGTGGAGCTCTGTTACTGGCTGGATGAGATAGAGGTAAATGACAGCAAGGTCATCCATCAGCCCAGGTGGTACGATAAGAGCCTCTTGTAAATATCATAATCTCTCATCGTGATGTTTGAGTGTTCAGGGTCAGTTACAGCAGTGCCATGGATGTGTGTTTCTGAGATGCTCACTTCTGTTGATGAGATGAATCCTTTGGTTAAAACAAAGTTTAGTTTAAAGTGACAGTACATTTCGACATTAGGATTCAGGTAGAATTTACTTTAGCATGCACTTTCCCTCCACCCAGTATAAAGACATATGCATCTCCTGCTGCCTTTTGGGATATATTACACATAACCAATAACAAATGTAATATTTAGCTGTTGTATTTATGCACTGAGAATTAGAAATAAGCCACTTGCGTTTGTATGTACCCCAAGAGCATCATTTCCACACAGAAATTCCAAATGCTGAAGGTCCACATCCATGTCAGTGCTGTAATGTTCACTGCAAAGTTAAGACATCGATAAAAGTTCAACTGTACAGTTAGTTTCTTCCCTGTTACTGAGACATCTAGGACTCATTACTTTTCTTTACACCTCTGCATTGGTTGTGTCGGAACTGGTTAACACTGATCTGCACATGAGCTCTTAGAGGCACCTGTTGGTCTCAATGGCCACTTAAGCACCTGTCCATGTATAATGAGATGCACAGGGCTGTCGTACATCATTGTCTGGGTCCACAGAGCTAATGCTTTTGAAGAAGAATGTCAACCGTGTCTTTAAACCCTTTTTTTGGTCATATTATGGTAAAACTGTACTTTGAGTCAATGTTACTGTCATGGTAGTGGTAACGACCTGGGCTTCTTGATAGCTACTCACCCTCTAAGTGAAAAAACTTCAGATATCCAATTTTGTGTGTGCATTTTCCTATCTACAAAGCACAAAAGGGTCAACAATATCAACGCTGAGACCAAACGAAGTATTAATATAAGGCTTTGTTATTTCCTGGCGTATTTACTTACCGTGTCAGACTACTGACAGCTCTCGTACTGCAAGTCAAGATTCACAGAGTGTTTCTGACTCGCTTCTTCAGCCAATTAAATTACATCTTGTCTCGCAGGCTCAAAGGCGTATTGGAAAACATGGAAATGTATTTTTAATTTTTCTGGGCGACGAACATAGTATAGATAATAATAAGAATGAGTTTTCAAATATATTGTGCAAAATATTTGTTACAATGGATTGGTGGGGACAATTGTGTCTTTCCCAAACTTTGGACCATATGCAAACCTACGTCCTTGAAACTACACATACATGTATATTTAAGATTACTCATTTCTGCCATTCAAATATATTTTCATTTTTAACCGTTTTGTTCATTTGCTTTGTGGGAGAATAATGTCCATCAATAGCACACATACAAAACAATCAGATTTCATGTTTAGTTGTCCCTTTCCAGTGTGAACACCGAGTGAACTTAGTAGTTATAGTTGCAGAGAACGCTGTAACCAACAATAATTGTCGTTATTGATTATTTTGCTGATTAATTGATCAATTAATCCATTGACAAAAAAGTTGATTATTAATCTGTCGATCAACAATTCATGCAGTGGGCCGTCTAATCAATTCCAGCAAACATCCCAGTATGATTCAATGCAACAAAAAAAGTATCAAACATGCATTAGTACTTTGCAGTTAAATATTTAACATTTATTCCAACACTTTGACATAATAAGGACATCTTATTAATACAATTCAGTATTTTAATATATATATATATATATATATATATATCATGTAGCATACAGATAAGTGGTCCTGCAATTGACTGATGATTTCAAATGTAATAATAAATTCCCAAAACCAACGTTAATAAAACGATAATTATGTTAGCTTACTCCTCGTTTGCAATAACAGCACACACATAGAGCCAACACTTACGCTAATTTCCTTAAAACATACATATGTATTACAACTTTAACTAACCTTGTGCCTCTTCGGGGGAGTGCTAATACCGTTACTGTTTCTAATTTGTATACAAAACTGACCATATTTTCCGTAGCTTTTGACATTAAATCCGCACACAATGTGACTTCCTTTTTAACTCCGCAAGACGCCTTCAAAATAAAAGCATCTCATCTTAACGAGCACGAGAGACGAGAACGCGCACGTTTGGGCCAAATGAGTGACCCCACATTGAGTCTTTTTTAGGGGGCTGATTGGACAAATTGAATGTCACTCATTTATATTTTTAAATCAGTGATTGGCTGGACTGCTTATTAGACCCGACTTTCTTGGGCCAAATGGACCTGGCCCCATGACGTGCACTAGCAGCAGAGACGTGCACTAGCAGTAGAGACGTGCACTAGCAGCAGAGACGTGCACTAGCAGCAGAGACGTGCACAGGGGCAGCTGAGAGGCGCACTAGCCGAGAGGACAAGCAGGAAAAGCATATATTTTGCACAGATATCCTATTTTACAAATATTACTGGGTATATTCCATAGCTCAAAAACACAAATATTGACAATTTGTATAATTTATTGATATTATTATAATTTGTATAATTAATAATATTATAAATATATTTATTTTTTTGGTGGCTCAAGATGGGTGGGGCCAGGCCCCATGGCCATCTATTGGCCAGCCGCCACTGAAGTCAGGTAATCATCTAATCCCTTCAGGACACACTGCATAATCAAAACCTACATGGCATTAGTATGTGCAGCCTTATCCATAGAGTTTTTTAAATAAAAAACAGACACTTATTGAGTTTGACCAAACTGAAGGAGCTTTATTTGAACAATAAAAAAGGCACAAGACAGAGGTCTGCTTTTTGTTCCATTGTTGCAGTTGTTTGCCATGTGAAGGTTCTCGCCGTCTAATACCTCCACAGAAGTCATATGGAACCGAAAGAATTTGGCAAACAGTCCCTCGGGTCTGGCTTCACAGTGGGACATGTACTGTCCACTGTTTCTCTTAATCTCATATTCTGCTCGCCACCTGCCATGCCATATGTAGTATTTAGTATGCACAACATAAAAAGACGCATTTTAAAATAACAAGTGAGCAATGCCTAGACTATAAACAATATTACCCAGGACAGCATTGGTCCATTTAGAAATGCAAGTACATTACCCAGAATCATTCACAGCACGGGCAACAAATCATAAACTTGTATAAAAAAATAATCTCTTAAATAAAACATTAAGCAGAAACAAATAAGGAATGTTTGAAGGAATGTGCCATTGTGGTCGCTAATAATCCATTGCTGCCAATCACGTGTTTAGTCCCTTTTAGGGCAACCAAACAATTGACCAGGACTAACGTGTCATATATTCGACACAATACCTTTATTACTACGGGGGCTACCGTTACATAACACAACCGTGGTCAACTTAACCAAGACTGTCACTAATCCGACTGAAGGACAGTGAAAATATTACTACTGCATGTCACAAGTGCAAAACAGTGCTAATGTATTTACGGTGGTGACTCATGATTCTGTGTGTCTGGCAGCTGAAGCGCTCGCTGAGCAAACTCTTACCAGAGTCTACTTCAGCCGCGGGCCGTGGGGGACATCGGACAGTTTCTTACACAGTAAATCAAAATGTACAGACAACAGTCAAACGTAAAAGTGCAACAGTGATAACGACAATAACGCATGAACAAAAGGTCAAAAGAAAGATTCTGTCATGAGTAGGGATGGGTATCGTTTGGGTTTTTTCCGATACCGGAGCTAAACTGATACTTTTAAAACAATACCGGTGCCTAAACGATGCCTGAACCGATCCTTTTTTATTGCCAAGGCAATTTTTTTTCTTTCTTCAAATTGAACAATATTATGAACTGTTTAAAGTATACTATAGATATAAATAAATAAGTACATACAAAACACTTGACTTCAAACCACAGCTTCAAACCTTTTAACTTCAAACTATAAACAATGTATATATATATATATATATATATATATATATATATATATATATATATATATATATATATATATATATATATATATATATATATAAATAAATAAAAGAACAGACACAAGCATCAGGTGGCCTGATTGGACCGTGTGCAACAGAACTCAGAAACCGTTGGATTCTACAAACTGCTGCTTTACTGGACTACACGTCATCATTAATATCAACTGGAGAGATTTGTTCCAGTAAGCCGAGGACGGACGTTCAAAAGCTCGTGCTCATGTCTGCAGCGATCTCTGTGTGCGCGCGCTGTGTGTGAGCGTTGGAAGCCCCGCCCCCTCGAGCGGAGCTTGCAGGCGGACAGAGAGCAGAACAGCGAGTGTGCTCTGATCCGCGCTATTTTAATAATCGTTTTTAGCGTGCGGGTACCGCGCTACCTTTTTAGTATCTATATACCGTGCAACTTTACAGAGTAGTGTAAAAAAAAAAGTATTTAAAATCGGCTCAGGCACCGGAAGGAAGCACCGAAATCTGAGTTGCTTTTCGGTCCGGTAGGTACCGGACGTGTTGGAACCGGTGCCATACTGGAACCGGTTCTCGGTACCCAACCCTAGTCATGAGGGTAGCGAGGAATGTGATGTTTCCGGCGAGTAGCACGATCAAGCTACTGGAGCTTTCGCTCAAGTTCAATGTAATTCACGCTAACATGTAGGCAGCAGGCTAGCTAGCTATACTGGGCTCTGACCTCTTTATTTCAAGCTCCGCCTGAAAGCTGATTTGTCTATTGTGTCTCCAACCAGCAGAAACAGTGGGCAATGAGCAACACTTAGCTTTACTCAATGCCTTTCCAGTTCTGTGTGGATGTTAAATGCATAAGATTCATGTAGGGAAGTGTGCTGCTGCTAGCAAGGCTATCTAGCCCAGCTGGTTTTTAAAAAGAAGAAGAAATAAATCTGTAACAATTGATAAAAACTAAATGAGTTGTGTGGGTGGAGGACTCATGCACTTTTGTTGGATTAAGACAGGAAAAAGGGTTTGAGAACCCTGAGTGACGATAACACTGAAGTGCGGAGCTGGCTAATGTTTGAAGCTTAATGCTATCATCTGGGGTTGTATCAGAGGAGAGCCCGTCCTCATAGCAAGTGCTCATGAATTATCATATGGATCGTTTTGGGATATCTGGTAAAACCTTTTCTATACAGTCAAAACAAATATGCTTCTATTAAAGTGTCCCCAGTGTATGAATCCAGTCCTGCCACTAAAGCCAGGCTGCTCAACTGTGACAATGTAAGACCTTTGTGAAATACAACAGAACAGTTTCACTTACAGGAGAACTGTGTTCCCTGTTGTACTGCAGAGAATGTGTGCAAGCTTTTACTTGGTCCAGGACCAAGATCAGGTCCTGGACCGGCTGAACAGTCTGGGTTGGAAGGGCGGCAGATTGTCCAGCTGGGTCAAATAGTGATGCTGTGCTGCCGCAGTTTGGCTGCAAGGAACTCGTGGGTTAAATTATGTCTCGTGATTATTCCAACAATCTGAAAGAAATGGCAGACAATAAAGAACCAGACACCACATTATTCACTGTATGCTGGACTGAGACATAACAATGTTCTTAATTGGGGTTTCTCGCTTGTGTCTCATGATCAAAACAAGGACTTAAAAAACGTCACCCTTTAAAATCCCGCTGGAGGAACATCAACTCTTTTGGAGGACTACTTACTTCTCCGACAGCGTTAACCACCGGGAGGTGTCGCAGCCCCATGGTCCTGAACAGGTTGAACACCTGGGAGATGTGGGTGTTGGGCGACACCGTGTAGGGACTTGGGTTTATGTATGGGGTGACATCCTGGGAACACAGGGAACATTGTTTTTTTATTGACTCATATTTCCATTTTTATTGAAATATCAAAAGAATCGGAGTATTTCGACTGGTTGTACCACTATCATGCGGGGGTTGAGCAGGGACAGGTCCAGGTCATGGATGTCAGGGTAACGTGGGTAGTCTTCAGTCATCTCTGCATAGGACAACCTGGGCTGAGTGGCGCTCTGGAGGGACATAAAAGATCTGTCAAGAAAAAGACTGTGTGTGTGTGTGTGTGTGTGTGTGTGTGTGTGTGTGTGTGTGTGTTTGCACTGCTATCAAAGTGAGGACCCGTTTTTAACCCGCGAGTGAGGACCAAAATGCAAAGTGAGGACATTTAGGCCGGCCCTCACTTTGTTTTCACTGATATGGCCTGTAGAGGTTGTTAAAATGTGTCTCTCAATGTTTCAGAAAGGACCTCAGAAACATAGTAAACTGAGAAAAGGTAGAAGTGTTTGTAGTGTGTGTACACACACACACACACACACACACACACACACACACACACACACACCTCTGCTCACTATCGCCCCTAGTGGATTTTCCTATTTATAGCCAAGAGCAACATTTAGAGAAAAGGACAGTTACTAGATTGTTACAAGGTTGTTTTATCCATCCATCCATTATCAGCCGCTTATCCGGGGTCGGGTCGCGGTGGCAGCAGGTTCAGCAGGCCGACCCAGGCTTCTCTCTCACCCGCAACACTTTCCAGCTCATTCTGGGGGATCCCGAGGCGTTCCAAGGCCAGCCGGGAGATATAATCCCTCCAGCGTGTCCTCGGTCTTCCCAGGGGTCTCCTACCAGTTGGACGTGCCTGGAAAACCTCTAATGGGAGGCGTCCAGGAGGCATCCTGACTAGATGCCCGAACCACCTCAGCTGACTCCTTTCGACACGAAGGAGCAGCGACTCGACTCCAAGCTCCCTCCTGATGTCCGAGCTCCTTACCCTATCTCTAAGGGTGAGCCCGGCCACCCTGCGGAGGAAGCTCATTTCGGCCGCTTGTATTCGAGATCTCGTTCTTTCGGTCACGACCCAGAGTTCGTGACCATAGGTGAGGGTTGGAACATAGACCGACCAGTAAATGGAGAGCTTCGCCTTCCGGCTCAGCTCCCTCTTCACCAGGACAGACCGGTACAGCGCCTGTTTTATTGCTGCAGCCGCACCGATCCGTCTGTCGATCTCCCGCTCCACCTTACCCTCACTCATGAACAAGACCGCGAGATACTTGAACTCCTTCGCTTGGGGTAGGCAGTTTGTCCCCACCTGGAGGGAGCAATCCACCGGTTTCCGGCAGAGCACCATGGCCTCAGATTTGGAGGCGCTAACTCTCATCCCTGCCGCTTCACACTCGGCTGCAAAACGCCCCAGTGAATGCTGGAGGTCACAATCCGAGGAGGCAAACAGGACCACATCATCCGCGAACAGCAGAGAGGCGATCCCGAGACTCCCGAACCGGATCCTCTCCGCCCCCTGGCTGCGCCTAGATATCCTGTCCATGAAGGTCACGAACAGGACCGGTGATAAAGGGCAGCCCTGGCGGAGGCCAACACCCACCGGGAACGTTTCTGACTTACTACCGAGGATACGAACACAGCTCCTACTGCAGGCGTACAAAGACCGGATAGCCCGTGCCAACGGGTCCGGCACCCCATACTCCCGCAGCACCCCCCACAAAAACCCCCGAGGGACCCGGTCGAAAGCCTTCTCCAAGTCCACAAAGCACATGTAGACTGGTTGGGCAAACTCCCAGGACCCCTCCAGTAGTCTTGCAAGGGTAAAGAGCTGGTCCACTGTTCCACGACGGAATCCGCACTGCTCGTCTTGAATCTGAGGTTCGACAAGCGGTCGGAGCCTCCCTTCCAGCACCCTGGCATAAGCTTTTCCCGGGAGGCTGAGCAGTGTGATGCCACGATAGTTTGAGCACACTCTCCGGTCCCCCTTCTTGAAGATGGGAACCACCACCCCGGTCTTCCAGTCCATGGGCACTGTTCCCGACCCCCATGCGACACTGAAAAGGCATGTCAACCAAGACAGCCCAACAATGTCCAGCGCTTTCAGCATCTCAGGGCGGATCTCATCCACCCCCGGCGCCTTGCCACCAAGGAGCTTTTTGACTACCTTAGCGACCTCTGCCAGGGATATGGGAGAAACCACCCCAAAGTCTTCCGGCGCTGCCCCCTCTCCGGGGGACATGTTAGCCGGGTTTAGGAGTTCCTCAAAGTGCTCTTTCCACCGCCCGACGATGTCCCCAGTCCGGGTCAGCAGTTCCCCCCCCCTGCTGAGAACAGCCTGGGGTAGGCCCTGCTTTCCCTTCCTGAGCCGTCGGATGGTTTGCCAGAACTTCCTTGAGGCCAACCGAAAGTCCTTCTCCATGGCCTCCCCGAACTCCTCCCATGCCCGAGTTTTAGCATCCGCGACCATCGCAGCTGCAGCCCTTCTGGCCTTCCGGTACCCGTCAGCTGCTTCAGGAGACCCCTGGGCCAGCCAGGCCCGAAAGGCCTCCTTCTTCAGTTTGACGGCTTCCCTCACCCCCGGTGTCCACCACCGGGTTCTCGGGTTGCCGCCACGACAGGCACCGATGACCTTCTGGCCACAGCTCCGAGCAGCCGCGTCCACAATAGAGGCTTTGAACATGGTCCACTCGGGTTCCATGTCCCCAGCCTCCCTCGGGATTTGTGAGAAGTTCTTCCGGAGGTGGGAGTTGAAGACCTCCCGGACAGGGTCCTCCGCCAGACGTTCCCAGTTCACCCTCACTACACGTTTGGGCTTGCCAGGTCTTTCTAGCCGACTCCCCCGCCATCTGATCCAACTCACCACCAGGTGGTGATCAGTTGACAGCTCTGCTCCTCTCTTCACCCGAGTGTCCAAGACATACGGCCGCAGATCAGATGATACGACTACAAAGTCGATCATTGATCTCCGGCCTAAGGTGTTCTGGTACCAGGTACACTTATGAGCCACCTTATGCTCGAACATGGTGTTCGTTATGGACAAACTGTGGCTAGCACAGAAGTCCAACAACAAACTCCTCCAATGAATCGCCACCTTAACGTGGTGGAGGAGTTTGAGTGGCTCAGTGATCCTGGGAGCTATGTTGTCCGGGGCGTCAGCCCCTGGTAGGGTCTCCCAAGGCAAACAGGTCTCGGGGGAGAGCCCAGACTAAGAGCGGTTCAAAAAAACCCTGATGATGTACGGCCCACGGAATGAAGCTACCTCGCCCGGACAAGGGAAACCGGGGCACCCTCCCGGAGCCAGACCCGGGAGGGGAGCTCGACAGCGAGCGTCTGGTGGCCGGGCTTTCACCCATGGGGCCCGGTCGGACTCAGCCCGAAAAAAGATCATGGACCAGCAACCCTGTGGACTCACCACCCGCGGGGGGAAGCATTGGGGTCGGGTGCTATGCAGACCGGGCGGCGGGCCAGGCAGGAGACCTGGGCGAGCCGATCGCCGGCAGCATAGACTAGCTTTAGGGACGTGGAATGTCACCTCGCTAGCGGGGAAAGAGCCGGAGCTGGTGCGGGAGGTGGAGCGGTACCAGCTAGATTTAGTTGGGCTCACCTCCACGCACAGCATGGGCTCTGGAACCAAGCTCCTGGAGAAGGGTTGGACTTTGTCCTTTTCTGGAGTTGCCCAGGGTGAGAGGCGCCGGGCGGGAGTGGGGATACTCACGAGCCCCCGGCTGAGCGCCGCTATGTTGGAGTTTTCCCCGGAGAACGAGAGGGTCGCCTCCCTGCGCCTACGGGTTGCAGGGAGTAAAGCTCTGACTGTTGTTTGTGCTTATGCACCGAACAGCAATTCGGAGTATCCGGCCTTCTTGGAGTCGGTGGGAGGGGTCCTGGAAAGGGTGCCGCCTGCCGACTCCATAGTTCTCCTGGGAGACTTCAACGCTCACGTGGGCAATGACAGAGAAACCTGGCGGGGCGTGATTGGGAGGAACGGCTTGCCCGATCTGAAGGTTGTTTTAGTTAAATTAAATATATTATATAACATTGTATTTTAGTAAATTAAATGTAGCTCTATTAATATATATATCTGTTTAATAATTTTTCTGTTTGACACCTAAAAATTGGTTTACATTTGAAACTATTTAAACACCTTCCTGATATCTACGTTGAGGTTGTGACTAGGTTGTTTTAGTTAAATTAAATATATTATATAACATTTTATTTTAGTCAATTAAATGTAGCTCTTTAAATTATTATTATTTTTAAATAATTTGTCTGTTTGACATGTACAAATTGGTTTACATTTGAAGCTATTTTAATACCTTCCGTTTAGAGAAAATGACAGTTACTATTGTGTGTGTGTTTGTGTTTGTGTTTGTGTGTGTGTGTGTGTGTGTGTGTGTGTGTGTGTGTGTGTGTGTGACAGACCGACTGGTTTTCAGCGTAGCAGACCCCTCTGATGAGCAGGTTGACCAGCTGGGAGCGCAGGATGAGGCCGTGGAAGGTGAGTGGTCTGAAGCGCTCCTCCATGGTCCACTCCTCACTGGGAGACTGGTCTGGGTACAGGTTGGGGTAGGGGGCATGTCTGCATGTGGACAGCAACAATACAGGGTTGTGTAAGCTCAGCTGTACTCTTCACTCTTTATACTGACAGTTGTCGTACTGAAGAATGTCTGTCTGAGGGTAGGAGCAAAGGACCAGATCAGTACATTCTAAAGTACTCTGACGACACAGTTTTAATTTCTCTCTTAAATAGTTTCAGTGACCCTGGACTGCACCAGCAGAGAGTAAATAAGGTGGTTGAATGGAGTGATAACAACGCTCTCATAATAAACACAAAAAAGACAGAAGAGATTGTTTTTGGTACACCACTGGAGATATGCAAATCTCCTATTACTATTCATAGTGAACAGATCGATCAGGTATGTTCATACACATACCTAGGAGTAGCAATAGACCATCTTCTTTCATGGAAAGATCAGATCGAATCAGTGTGTAAGAAAACAAAGCAAAGAATCTATTTCCTTCGCCGTTTAAGATCTTTTGGTGCCAGTAGAAGGATTCTTCTTTTGTTTTTCACTTCTGTCATTCTGAGTGTTCTTCAGTACTGCAGTACCACCTGGTATGGATGTCTGTCTGTAGCCCTAAAGTCACAAATGTTATAACAACTAAACATTTGTTCAAAGATTGTTGGACAACCACTTCAGGAGCTGTATGCTTCCACGTATGACAACAGCATGCTGAGGTTGGCAAAAAACATCACCTCAAACACTAATCATGTTTTGTATAGTGAATACAGGTTATTGCCCTCAGGAAGGAGATACAAGGTACCACTTTTCAAGAAGGTTAGACTAAAAAAGTCTTTTGTCCATCAATCGACTTTGATGCTAAACCGGAGATAGACAGGAAACCGGAGATAGGCGGAGTGGTGGACAATGTGTGTACACATGTATGTAAATTTGTTGTGTTTCAATGTGTCATGTCAATGTGTGTAATTCATGTTTTCTGCTTAAACATGCAACGGCTGCTGGGTCGCAAGACAAATTTCAGCACCAGCTGACGAATAAAGTTCATATCATATCATATCATACAACAATTACGGGGGGGGGCTGTCTCATTACTAAGACACTCACAGAAATGAGGGCCATATTCAGCTTGATATAGTAATAACTTTTATATTATCATATTTTATATTACCACATATTTTAATTATTCTACTTGTGTTGAAGAATGGAAGCTTCAAAATGCCTAATAAAAAGCAATCTAACTAAGAAATGAAGTGAAATACAATGCAAATGCTTTCCTTATTATGGACATATTGATGTATCATATGTTTACACCTGTCTCCCTTTAATAATTAACTGAATTAATTTGTTTTTAGAAGTCTATGCTGCTCTCTGCTGGACAACATTAAAACACTGTTTTCTGTGATTTGATTTGAATGACGCATGGAAAATAATGTTAATATGAAAAACAACCCAACCAGTTATGAAAGACAAAAGGCTAAATCATTTCCTTTTAAATAAATCATTTCATTTAATTATGACTGAATTCCTATTCAGGATGCCTCCTGGGCCTGCTGCCCCGGATAAGCGGCTGATAATGGTTGGACGGATGGATGAATTCCTAGATAAAACGCGTGTCACACATTTCCAGCATTGCATCCTGCAAGGTGGCCTACCTCCTCTCTAACATCTGCTGCAGCAGGTCCTCGCCCTCCTCCGCTGGCTCGACCACCACGTTCTGGTCGTCACACACGTTCCTCAGCTCGCTGGAGGGGTACGACTTCATGGACTGGCAGCGGCGCCGCTGCTCCCCCGCGCGGGACACAACACTGGACTTCTACATGCGCCAGTGGAGGATAAGTACACACAATCAGTGTGCACACTTCTCTTGATGTCCATTGGAACACCCACAAACACTGACTTCATCAAGATAATCTAAAGTGAACATCAGCACATTAAATGAGCCCTACATTCCAAGACAAACTTCATGGTATGAGTTATGAGAATAGCAAAAAGCTGTTTTCATAATTTACTGAAAAGGTGTATGAGCCAAACAGAAAGTATTAGTATTTTTGTCACCGATTGATTTAATTGTAAAATGTAATGGATTGTTTCAACATGTGCCGTTCCTTATTGAGGAGGCTAGTCACACGTTCAGATGCTGTTGAAACGCAGTGCTGCTCGGTGGAGGACATGCTAACGTTAATCTGAGGAGAGGACAGAGACAGCAGCGCCTTGTCTCTGAGGAAGAGAGAGAACAATAAACTGTGGTTTAATACCTGGTCCACACACCTCTGCCTCCACACACTGTTGCTAAGGTGACAGCATCATTAGAAAGAGGTTTCACATCCACAAGGTCATTGCTGCCGACCGCATGTCCTTGTGCGGGACAATCAATCTCTCTGCCCGACTCTCTGGAAATGAAGCTAAAGATGTAAAATAGCACAGGACATACCTTGAAGCGGATGTTGTTGCTGACCAGGATGTTGCCCTTCATGAAGTCCCGTTCGTTCTGCCGGTTTTCCGTGACCACAGGGAAGGCGTGGTAGACAGTGGTACGCAGGATGCTGACTAAAGACTGGACCCGGGTGTGGGGGTACACATAGGTCAAGTTGGGCTCCATGATATCGCTGGCTGTCAGCCTGGATCAGATGAGGAAACAGAAACGTTAGAATTCACCCAGTCTGGTCTGTAAAGAGGAAGCTCTGGTCCTGGAGCTGCTGAGAGCTGAAATGCCAAACCTGGAGAGGTGGGGAACTACAAAAGTAAAGACACAAACTCAGCACTGGGCCGCTCTAGCAAGGCCAACAAGGCGGGTCGGAAAGAGGACTTCACTATCGCCCCATTTCAAACATGAATACAGCAGCTCAAACCTTCTGCCCTTTCTAGACTTCAGACAGACTGGGAATCAAACTACTGCCGTAATCCTCCATCCTTCCTGTGCTACGTAAACACTAGTGCCATATCCATGCTGTCTATCATCCACACAAAAGTAAGTATGGATAACAAGCTCCATATTTACACTTTCTAAACATGATTCTACTTTCACAGCCTAAGTATTCCAGTATTGCAACAAAGAATGTAATAGTTTGGTAAACTTGGTAAAAAAGCAGATGGCATCCGGTCGTTGCCACGGTAACCTGCTGCTTTTGGATTGGCAGGATGGGGCGGTGCTGAGGGAGTCTTACTTGTCCATTTCCACCTCAGTCTCCCACTCCAGCAGCGGCACTCCTCTGAGCTGGATGTGGATGTCGTAGATGCCCTTGTTGAAGAAATCTCCAGTCCACTTGGCAACCTGATGGTCAACACAAAACCTTTACCACATGAACCCAACAGGAGGTACATGACTGCATCATACACACTTCTCAAGACTAATAGAGACAAACATGAATTCATTTCATATTGTTATTATAATAAAAACAGCAACGGTGGTTCATGGTAGAAAAAGCTGAAATACATAACACTGCAGTACCATTAGAGTGATCATGATGGGCAGCCCGTATGTGATTTCATTGGTAGATTCAATGAGGATGACAGTGAGACTGATAGTCATTCTGACCACGCCTCCGAGGAAGGCGGCCGCTCCAATGAGAGCAAAGGTCCCAGAGTAGATGTCCATTCCCAGTTCCCTAACAGAGGACAGACACACAGTCAGAAGCAGCATCGCTCTAGTGAGAGGCTGATGGGAAGAGGGTGGAATGTACAGGGAGATTATGTGTGGTGAAGACTAAACCAACCGGCTGTCTCCCAGAGGAAATGAAAATCCTCCAGTCAGCAGATTCCACCACGAGGCTAAGGACCTGTATGACCAGCAGAGAGGTTACCAGGCCCTCTGACCCATTACGGGTCTTTGTTTCGTCATTTGGGGTTTTCGTTTCCTTCATTAGGAGTGTTTGTGTCACCTGATGAACGTAAGTCACATATTCTCTCTCTACACTCTGTGTTTGGTCTCCACCAACTCTCTGTCTGCTGAATGCTCCATTGAGTTCACCGGCTATTCTCTGACCAATGACATAGGTCATTTGTGAGATCATTTGATATTTGTGATATTTCAGCCAACCCTTGGTCATTAGAACATGAGGAATACATGGTTCTTACACTTTGAGGATGTTGGCAACCAGACGTCCAAAAGCCGCCCCACAGAGCAGGGAAGGGACAAAGAGGCCGCTGGGTACAGACACACCATAGGTCCAGCAGGCCAACAGGAAGTACAGCAGGAAGAAGACGGACAGAGTCACAGGGCTGAAGGTACCTGATGGGAAGAGCAGCAGGCCGGCTGAAAGAGAGCTGCAGGAAGCCGACAGCATTCTGTTCTAATACACTCACAGACCAGGGAAGATACATGATGATTCATATTCAATTTGTTTTACAAAATAAAAAAAATACTAAAATGAAAATGAAACATATGTCTTATGTGCCAGGAAAGTCAATGGTAGCCTTTCAAAATGCTATGCTTAAACTAACAGCTGTTATACATGTGGGTTGCACTCATCGCACCATCCTGGTGGAACAGCTGGTGGATGGCCGCCTCCTGGGGGTTGAAGAACAGCGTGGCCATGTCATTGTAGGTCTGGTTGGTGCAGAAGAACTGTCGAATGGTTGAGTTGATGTCCTCACCGCTAGACAGCTGAAAACAGAACTCACAACTTAATATGAGAAACTAAACACTTTTTAAGATCAATTTTAATACCACATGGAAAAGAATTTCACAGTGAAACAGAATAGTTGAGACAAGCACAGTTTCAAGAGGGATTTAAATCAAATCCTTCAGATATGATTAGGGTTAAAAGGGCATTTTTCATTTCATCTGGACTACGGTGTGGAAACATGATGGAAAACCAGTAGGGCCACATAACCTAGACCCACATTGTTGTCAGTACTGCCCAGCAGTGTAAAACATACATAACAGAATTGCTTATGATATCATTGATTAAATTAAACCTTGACCCAGATAAGCAACAGAGAATGTATAGATGGTTTAACCAATGAAATCCTTGCCCTTGACACATGACAGCTGTGCTGAATAGTTCAATATTGATGAAGAAGAGTCACCCGAGTGCTCAGTCCTATGACGATGATACTCACTGTGGAGTTATGGGCTGTGGGGGAGGACAAGTCGCGACATTCGCCCAACAGTATGGAAGCAGAGAATATCACCACGGTGGTCACCATGGCAACCAGCAGACTCTCGAGAACTCTGTAAAAGTGCATCAGATCAACTTCCGTAATTACACGCTTGAACAAAAATGAGGGTCACGTTTCCAAATGTCTGCGGTCAAAATCACAGCTGATATTGAAGACAGTTACTATCTTTGATTGACAGGCGTGATGTTCTGGAAGCAGAAGAACCGTTTCCTGTGTGAACAGGTCACGTAGCACTCACCTGATGAACTTGGCCTTGGGGTGGATGTGCTTGATACGATACTTGGACAGGATCTTGTTCAAGCAGTTGAAGAGTGCCCCCAGTAGGCCACCCACCACCCCCATCAGGACAAAGAAGGCCAGGTCCACTGCTGTCCACAGGTGGCACTTCTTATCTCCATCTGAACACTGGAGATCAAGGAGGTTTGCAACAGGGTCAAACTAGTGCTTGTGAAGGAATTAGGTGAAATCACATTGATCACAGTTTGTGTGCATGTGTCCATCCTATCATTGCGGCAATCAGGGTAGAGTGAGTTGCAGTGACAATGGACTGAGTGGAGACCAGATGACTTGGATGTCTTCGACTTAGCAGTGGAAGGGGAGACTGTGCCATTGGAGGATGTTTCCAAGGGGAGCGTGTGAACACGTACAGGAACAAGCTGGTGTCCTTCACTTCACCTGGTTCACTTCCCCACAAGGCATCTCTACTGACGCTTTGTGTGTGTGTCTTTTTGTCTATGTATTTGTGTGTCTATGTCTATGTTTAGGGGCGGCTGTAGCTCAGGGGGATGAGTGGTCGTCCCGCAACCACAAGGTAGCCGGCTCGATCCCCAGTCCCCCCATAGCTCACACGTCGAAGTGTCCCTGAGCAAGACACCCAAACCCCAAGCGCCCCCCAGGGCTGCCCACCGCCCCCCATCCAGGGATGGGTCAAATGCAGAGAAGAATTTCCCCAAGGGGATTAATAAAGGATTCTTTCTTTCTTTCTTGATGTGTCTGTGTGTATATTTGTGTGTGTGTCTGTCTATGAATGTGTGCGTCTATGTATAGATGTGTCAATATCTGTGTGTGTTTTTGTCTATGTATTTGTGTGTACATATGTGTGTGTATGTGTCTATGTATCTGTGTATCTGTGTGTGTATGTCTATGTATAGATGTAATGGTAAATGGTCCTGTACTTGTATAGTGCTTTTTCTAGTCTTCTGACCACTCAAAGCGCTTTAACACTACATGACATTCACCCATTCACACACTGATGAGGAGCTACCATGAAGGTGCCACATCAGATTATCAACCATTCACACACCGTAGGCGCAGCTACAGGAGACATTTAGGGTTAAGTGTCTTGCTCAAGGACACAACGACATGGGCTAGCGAAGCCGGGGATCGAACAGTCGATCCTCTGATTGAAGGACGACCCTGCTCACCACTGAGCCACAGTCGCCCCGTGTCTAGGTCTGTGTGTTTTTGTCTATGTATTTGTGTGTCTATGTATAGATGTGTCTATCTATGTGTGTGTGTGTAGTTGGAGTAGCTCAGCCCGACAGAGAGAGCAGAGCAGATGTGCGCTGCAGCGTGATAATAAATGACACCAAAACATTAAAAAGTACTAATAAAAAGGCACCAGTACTGTGGGGAATTATCAATATCCCAATCGTTCCTAATTTAGCACCGGGGCCTGTCTAATACCTGGGCCTGGGTTTGGGAATGCATCCCGACCTTCAGATAACATAAAACCCAAAAGGCTCTGGGATGCTGTAGAAACACGGCGGTGCAAGACAGTGGACCGCGTGGAAGACGACCTGCTCCCTTTGTAGATATAAATGGTTCTTTCTAAGCTAAATAAAACTAAACAATCCTTAGTTTCAGATGATTATACACAGATTAAAACATGGTTGTGAATATTATATTCATATCTGCCAATAAACCCCCCTAAATGTGAAACACTGTCCATTTAATACATGACTCATTTAACAAAAAATGTACATACATGCACAGAAACACATCAAAATACACTCCCAATTCTCTACACAATTCAAATCGTAAGCTCAGTTTGTTATGTTTTACTGTTTTGTTACATCTACGCCTCTTCAAGCGCCTGTCTTATTAGTTACTTTATGTACTGTGTTGCACTGCACTAATGTGACGTTATGCAGCAGTGAGTGTGAGCATCGGAGATGGTGGGTTGTGATATAAAAGGAGACGACACGTTGCCGTATTGCAGAAAGAGAAGGTTAAAGTTAGGTTGACAATGGCTTTCTTATTAAAATATGAGTATATGTCATCAATAAAATATGAAATAGATATACAATTACTTGTATAATTAATTCAAGAATACATGAATACAAACCACACATTTAAACAATTGTTTTTTAACAGATGAAGAGATAACTGCAGCGATGAACTCTTTACCTTGAACTCTCCAAAGTTGAGCAGACCAGGCAGCTGGAAGGAGCCCCACTTGTTAAAGTTGATCCCAGAACGGAAGAAGTTGAGGGTGAAGGTGGCCGACATCGAACAGAAGAGCTGAAACAAAATGTAACAGAAGCTGAGGCAGGAAAACGTTAGGTTACTTGCGTAACCCCGGTTCTCTTAGTAGCATGAGTGAGAGAATAAAACATTGGGAACGCCTATGGCGTGACCTCATCATAAGCTCCTATTGCATTCTGCCTCATCCGTCAGGCTGGAAAAGGTCCGCTCTAGATAGATACAGGGATGTTTTCGGGTGGAGGGGAGTTGCCGCCACAGGCTTTACTGGGGGCATGTCGCAAAAGTCATGGCTCTCCATTCCTTACAGTCAAGCATGGATGCTTCTCTCTGTTAGGCTTATTGTGCCAAGAGACTTCGGGCTATCGGATGATAGCTGCGGTGCATTTGCACACGTCCTACAAGTCCAAGTCTAATGTCAGGTTTCTTCCCTTTTTTCCCTGTGAAATGGTTTTTACTATCTTTATGTGGGGGAGTTTTTCCTGATCCGATGTGAGGTCCCGAGACAGGGATGTTATGTGTACACATTGTAAAGCACTCCGAGATTTTGGGCTATATAGAATAAACTGAATTGAATTAAATTAATGTGGGGGAAGATGAGATCACTTGCCGGCACCCCATTGAGGGTTTGGGTGTTGCAATGTCAAGTTGACCCCCCACCCCCCAGCTCGGTCCAGCCTCAGCTTCAGGGGCCACCATCTCAGTTAGCTCCATCCGCTCTCTGCTGAGGTGGGAGCCATAATTGGGTCGCCGTCCTCCGAGGAATCATATGCAGCTTGGGCATGTTTTAGGCTAAGACACATCACACACAGCTGGTGAGTATCCCAGCTCGATAATGTATTCCTGCAAGGGCAATACAATACCTGCTCTCATCTGCTTTAATAAAGACATATGCGCTAGCTGTGGTGACTAGCAGGTATTATTAGCTGTAAAGCGAAAGTTACGCTAGTCTGGCGTGGCTAGGGGATAGCAGGAGCCGGCTAGGAGCGTTGCTACTTTCAGGCGGGTTATATAGCGGGAGTATTGCTACTCTGTGATGCGTTAGCACAGTGAAGCTAAGGGTAGTATGAGGAAAGGGTTTCTACTTTCGTGGGGTATTACGACCTCGAAGTGTTGCCACTTGGTTTGGCTAGCTGCTGAAACGATTGCTAATCTCCACAATTAGCAGCTCAGACTACTGGTTAAAGATTAGTATGAGCGATAACTCGCAGATCGTGAACAAAGTACGTGTTCTGTACGTGTGAACGAGTTTTCGCTCGTGACGATGGACTAGATCCCAGTCAGAAAGTTAGTTCGGAACTTCTGCTCGTAGCGAGAAGAGGTTTTTAAAGGACTGGCAGCGTAGCGTCAAGCCCTTTTATAGTCAAAATGCTAACGGAGCTTCTGATGAGGTCACACCGTAGTAGTTCCCAATGTGAGACACAAAATGAATGCTATGAAAGAGAACATTGAACCCTGGAGCTATGTAACTGTATAGTTGAGTTCAGAGAAAAACTCTGGCTGGAAAAATATCTGCTGATGGATGATCAGTTCTTGATCATCCATCAAGAACTTAGTACTTATTTAGTGACACTTGCACTGACCCATGCCACTAGTGTTACTAAAAACTAAAAGACAAAAACAACAAACAAAACGCTTAAACTTGTCTCTGGACATTCATTGGACAAGGTGACGTACAACTTTCCAAGTGAGAGCCTGGTTCCAGAAGGAGGAGCCCTCCTCCAGGCTGAAGAGCGTGCCACCTATAGGAGCACCAAAGGCAGCGGCTACTCCAGCAGCAGCACCCGCTGAAACAAAGTCTCGCTTGTCCCTGAAAAACAGTAAAGAAAACATGATGAGCTATGCCCGACAATATTTGCCCCATATTATGACTCCTGGGAAACAGTGTTTTGTTAATAATGGTGTAGCGGAGCCATCATACCGGTCACTGCGGAAGTAAGGGAAATCGAATTTGATCCTCTTGAAAGTGATGCTCTGAAACTGATAGAGGGAGAAAATATGTGATGAGCTCACTTCAGCCATAATATGAGCTATACCTGGTTATAGCAATGTGCTTTCCTACGCTGTGACATGAGTGTGTTGATGAAGAATTACATTGTTCAATATTTAATCATTTAGTTGGATGGTGACAAAAGCTGCCTCCAGGTCAGCCAATAGCAAAATGATATTGCAATAGCCATATTTAAAACAATAGAGGGCAGTTGCTATGCATATTTATAACACAATATCTAGAATCAAAATACTTTGTACTACAATCTGGTTCTGTATTTTCATATGTATTAGATCTCAGCTGAAAACAGTGGTTTGGGGTTTTAGTTATTCTTGAACAGTCATTGTTTTGACAATGAAAGTGCATTATGACGAGATTGTTGAATGGCCAGTATGAACAGGAGGAATAATCAAAATACTTCACAGCAAGTAAAACCTGTTTCAACGTTCATGTGGCCCCTGACTGTTTTAGGACAACCTAGAAAACTTGTGGATCCTTTAACATGCCAAAGTTGGACATTTTCAAATCTTGTGCATGGAAGCGTTATGTAGAAAAACTAGGTGCTCTTTTTAAATTGTATCTGAATTTAGCTGAATCCGTTGTACTCATCAGTGTTGAGGATGTGTGGCGCTGTACCTGAGGAAGGCCAGCTCCCACAATGGCTCCACTGTGTATCATCGGACCTTCTTTCCCCACAAACAGGCCTGAGAGGACACACACTGGGTCAGAGGCACTCCACCAGTACATAATGATGTCTCTGCCTCTGCATCTTTATTTCATCTGCAACATTATATCCAGATAAAAAGACACTTTGCTCCTGTGTTAGCGGACGGTGACCCTCTGTACATAATGCTTCAGTGTGTTTGAGTTTCACAAGATTGGCAGAATGTCTGCTGTCCGCCACTTCAGTCAAGTAACATTCTTCTTGTACACGTTACATATTGTACTTGTACTTTACCTCCAGCCACACTGAACAGGACTCCAGCAGCTTTGCAGAGAAAAGTTCTCAGCCGGACGATTCCTGGAATCTTCACTCCGTTCAAGTAACTTTTGATTTCTGGGATCCCCGAGCCTGCAGCTACTGGCTGGAACAGGACACAGACATAGAGAACGTTGTACCGGTTAGTGTACGACAAGATGACTCAACATATCACAACCTACCAGGTAGAAATGGGGTCAAACATTTTACATTAACACTTAGAAATAAAGTGATGACAATAAACTGCACATACTGTAGTGTATTATTGTGTTCGGCTCATATTTGTTATGTGAGGATGTTTCTCACCAGTGGCTAGTTATAATGCTAGTATTTAATTTCTAACAAAGATCAAGAAAGTCTTTTCTTTCTTTGACAGTTGTACCTGCAGATACGGGTTCGAGCTCATAACACATAACAAATATCAGCTGAACAGAACGAAAATTGGAATTTGAAAACCTTTTGTATCAGAGTTCTACCTCAATGAGGACGAGCATGCTGGCAATGAAGACGAAGGTCATGTTGAATGCCAGGAGCTCCAGCAGAGACAGGGGGAGGCAGCCTTTGTCGCTGCACTTCTCTACAGCTGGAGGCGTTCAAGCTAAGGTAGAACAAGCACTGAGGAGGATCCTGTCTCTTTAGAAATACAACTGAGACGACCTATCCATCTATTGTTGGCAGAGTTATGTTACTGTAGCAATACAACACATCATATATATATATATATATATATATATATATATATATATATAACATACAGTTCCATGTGACGCAAAAGGCGGGAGATAGTTCAAAACAGGCAAACCTGCGTGTATTTTACGCACAAGCCTTTATAAACTCATCCTAAACTCTAAAAATGCATGCTTGCATGCGTAGATTGTGAATTATTATAATATATATATATATATATATATATATATATATATATATATATATATATATATATATATATATATATATATATATCTCACACTCAAGCTTATCATGACGAGCTGCAGCTCTAACACTGTTGTAGACAGCCAGCACATCAAACAAACGATGTTTTGACAGAGGCATGTTAAAGGATACAATCACCAACAACAGTAAATTTGATCTTGCTGAAGAGGCGTACAAAGAAATCCACAAACAGGCCGACCTGAGGAGACATGAAGACATCGCTCCCTGAGCATCTGCAACATGTAGGAGCAAAGAGAGACAGCGGCATCCACCTACCAGACCCACTGTGACTCCGATAGCGAACATCATCAGCCACCGCACTGCTTCATACTTTTTGGCTTTCTATTGGCAGATGAAAAAACAAAATGTCATAAAAACATTTGACATATTATAAATCAAATTGAGAATTTTAATTGAAATGTAAAAATAGTTGTTTGTGATTTAAATCTATGGCTATTTTTTTCCTCAAACTTTTATCAAATACCTCTGCTTTTTTTTGGTCACATGACAGTATAAAGCAACAGAATACCAATATGCCCATTTTCTGGATATGTTTAATACATAAATTATTTCATATTTCTGAGGGATGCTTTTACTACTCCACAAAATCTTTCCCAATATCTATATAAACATTTTTTGTCTTTTTGCCTAAACTAAAATAATTAGTTTTTTAAAATGTAACTTAAGCTGTTATATGTAATTTAGTTAATTATTCATCTGGTTGTTACATTTTCTGTTAAAATAAATAACTATATAGAAGCCAGTTTACAAACCAAGACCATATTATGTGGCTTAAGAACAATAATAGCTCTAAAATAGACCCCTGTGGAACACCGCGTTTAATATTCAGAGAAGCTGATTTCATACATCATACACAATTAGGCATATTACAGAGCACATCTAGCCTCTGTAGCTGCTTCCAAAAAACAGATACGACTTCATTATCAGAATCCCTCAGAAGACACAACTCTAGAAACGTTGTCCACATCTGAGCACTGACTAAACAAGCACACATCTATCCCATCTCACCTTATTGTCCATCCCCTCCAGAATCTCCGCGTAGGGCTCACTGATGCAGCGGTCATAATCCAAGCTCTGTTAAGCCAAAACAAACACTGAGTCACGATACCAGACAACCATAAACTCTCATTTACTGGGACAGCATGAATCTGTCCACATTGTGTATAGATCTTTCTCTGACGTCTTTACAAGTTTCTCACCTCATAATCTTTTCTGGGAAGAATCTCATTTTCTTCATCTCGGAATTCCCCAAGGATTGTCTGAAGGAAAAAAAAGGAATATCCAAAGTAGAATATCTAGTATAGTGACACCTCCAGCAAGGACAGTTAACAGGAAAGTAAACCAACAAACTGAAGCTTTTAGCTGAATCTTTTGGGACTTCAGCTACACACATAGTGTACTGTCATATAAAGTTGATTTACTTTGCTAAACACCAAACAGAGAGTAAACTCGCCCAGCTTCAACACAGACGGTCTCCAGGTGCATTCAGCACAGCGATGAGCAGTCTCCCATGCATCACTATGGGATGGAAGATGACTAGAGGTAGTTATCATACTAAAAAGTTGAATGTGACATGCATGTAACTTTGCTTTGAAGCAGGGATTGTGATCAGCCAGAGAACGACTAATTGGTGTTGGGGAGGGTAAGGCAGCTTTACTGATAAGAAATTGAGTTTGGTCCGAGGGTTTTCTCTTGATTATCAAGAGGAAAACAGAGAACAATATCCGCATGAGACACAGTTACAGTGTAGGAGGACTAATGTCTGTTACAGCGCAGGTTGCACGCTGAATGGACTTACGGTCATTGTGCTTTGCAAAAGCTACAAACAGCAGAACCCCTCTCTGAGCAGCGGGGTAATATATGACTATAAAATAATCAACAGATCCTCGTTTTGATCAATTTTAATATATGCATTTACCAGTTCCTCAGGAGTCCGCGTCTCCCCTTCTCTGCAGCAACATTGGCAACAAAAACAGTTTCCACAACACGCCATCTTCGCTATTGTCATGCTGCGTTCATGGTGTATTGTAAAACCGCCAAGTTTGTCTAAGTTTGGAAGATCAAAATGGCTGGAAGAACCTGAAAACCCAATTTAGTGGGTCGTACATTGGACAGCTCGTTATATAACAAATACAAGGTCGCTGTGTCCGAACACTGGATTTTAAAATGCGTGTTCATAATATAGTGTCTAGGTTTAAGAGTTGTATTTTTCCCATGACATCTAAATGCATCATGAGCTCCGCGACAGTTCCATGTGACGCAAAAGGCGGAAGATTGTTCAAAAGAGTCAAACCTGCGTGTGATTTACGCACAAGCCTTTATTCTATCATAAACACATCATATACTCTTGACATGCATGCATTCTCGGTGGTGAAGTATTACCCCACTGATATTGCAAAGAAAAACATTGAATTAGTTCACGAGTTGGTTTTGTAATTGTGCATATCATATTGTAATTCCCCTAAGTACATGAATATTCTATGTTGCATTTGAGCCCGTGATGAAACCCGTTAAAACACTATTCTTTTGTAGCTTAACTAACTTTAACTTTAATGTTAAGATTCAACATTGGCAAGAATGTGTATAATTTCAATCAAACTCTCAACAAAGACGCACATACTGCGTGGGGTTTGTATCGGCCGATATCATTTTGTGAGACTCAAATGTGTTGTGTCCCCGATTGGGTCTTAGAGCCAGGTCCGTTTCATCAACTGATTTTCTTCCGGTAGTGCTCGAGAAGACGCGGCGCACGTGAACGCAGCACGCGCTCGTTGACGCCCACCACACGGCGCACTGCTTCAGGTTCTAGGGAGCTGTGTTTTGGGGGGTTCCCACACGGCTAATGCTCAGTCCAGGGAGAAAGACTGTCTTCATAGGTTGCATACTTTGACACAACACCGGCAACACACAGACAACCGGCAGGTGGAGGTGGGAGATGTTTCCTTTTCCCCTGCATGAACAGAACTTACCCGGGGTTAGCTCCGGGTCGGGCCGGGACCACGACTTACTTCTGCATGTCTCTTTGGCCATTGGGGTGACACCGCTCGTGGGGCACGTAGCTAACGTTAGCTGTACTCAGCCAAGGAGCTAGCAGGCTCCAAATAAGTTTACTACCATACTTGTAATGTGCATGTGATCGCGCATGTAGGATATAGGGCCGCGCACTAATACTGTTTAGGTTCATAACAGAGGAGCAGTGTTACATGGGGTTCAGGGTGTGTGATGCGTCGGGGAACGTACGTTGGCTGCTTGTATGTTCAACTCGAGCACGTAATAAACATGGACTACTGGAAGTAATCTCATTCGCATTATTCCAATCGCAAACGGTCATCACAAACTATTACAGCGCACGTGCGCTACACACGGGTATAAAAGGAGCGGCTCGTGGCACTTTGTGGGGCCTAAAGTTACCCTGACATCTCTCCCAGAGACCCGCGTGTACAGCTAATGCTGGCGGTAAAGGGACTGTGAGGTCTCCAGATGGTAGCATGTAGCTAGTTCACTTCATTTGCCCCTTATCTGTCAAGTATTACGAATTTATATGTAGAACTTTGTTTATCCCGTTGTAAGATTGTACTTTGTCAACAATATAGGACACGTGTTAAATATGAGGTCACCTGTAAAAACAACAGACCAAAGCGGTTCCTCATGTCCAATGACTGTGTGTGTGTGTGTGTGTGTGTGTGTGTGTGTGTGTGTGTCTGTGTGTGTCTGTGTGTGTCTGTCTTCTTGGCAGTATAAGGTGCCGTCATGGTGAACCAGGTTCCGCGAGGGGACGGAACTTTGCTGTCCGGCAAGAGCGACTCCAGCGCGGGCAGCAACAGCGGGGAGAGCTCCAAGGAGAGCTCCCGCTGCTCCACGCCGGTGCTGGACACGGACCGCTCCGACCGGCTGCGGGACAAGATGCGCAGGAGGACGGAGTCCGGGGACCGCTGGTTCTCGCTGGAGTTCTTCCCTCCCCGCACAGCCAGCGGAGCCGTCAACCTCATCTCAAGGCATGTGAAATAACTCTTTACTTGCGAAATCTACTCCTATCTCTTATGATGCAAATGATAAGCAACAGGAATTCTGATAAAGTACACTGTTTGTGTTTGTTTTGTTCGACATGTGTTTGTTGTGTTATGATGGGCTGTGTGTGCCTGTGTGGCACAATGACAATAAATGACCCATAACTCTTTGAAGTCCATTTGTACTTTCTCCAATACAAATAGTTTGATCTATCAGCGGTTCCCAAAGGGAATTGTCATGTTTGATCTTTATTTAAGTAACCTGATTGGGCCGGTGTGGCTTTTACTTCAAGCAGGCAATCCTCGTTGTTGAGCCCTGACTTGTTGAGCCCTGACTTGAATGGAAAATGTTTCTCCACTGAACACGTGGACGTTAGATTCAGCAAAACTCATACAAAGGCTGGACATGGTTAAAGAGTTTTGTGAAAAGTTGTCAGGCTATTTAAAAAATGACGTGGTATTGGTCCAAAGTCTGAGTACTCTGGTGGTCTAGTTCAACACTTGTAGACCAGTAGCTCCAAGAGGATTTTTGTAATTCTTGCAGCAACATTTTAGAGAGCTTAGTTTGCTTGTATGTTACAGTAGCCCATGGGTCTTTTAAATAAGCATTTAAAATCACCAGGTAAATTGTGTTGAGATTTTAAAATAATTCTCCCCCCACCCCCCCAAGAGATACACTGTTTTACACAAAACAAACATACAGTATCAATAAGACAATTACAATCATCAATCTCGTAGTTCATCAACATCGCATTAACTCTTACCACTCAAGAATTGTCTACAAGACATCTGGACTATTTTGTTTTGTCATTTTTTCTTCTTCAGATTCGACCGTATGGGCACCGGGGGACCCCTGTTCATTGACATCACCTGGCATCCAGCAGGAGACCCGGGCTCAGACAAGGAAACCTCCTCTATGATGATTGCCAGCACAGCAGTCAATTATTGTGGCCTGGAGAGCATCCTCCACTTGACCTGCAGCAACCAGACCAAAGAGAAGATCACTGGCTACCTGGCAAAAGCAAAGCACCTGGGCCTCAAGAACATCATGGCACTAAGGGGAGGTAGGAGCCATGGCGTGTGTTTGCATTCAGATTTAAAGGAGGACTTGTGCTATGAAGAAGGAATTGTTTGCTCCATGGTTTCTTCCAGTTGGCTCCCTTGCTTCTGCCTGCCATTGTCAGTGAAGAGGAGTTTAAACGAAGCGATGTGCTTCCAGTGTTTTAGCAGAGGTCAATAGGCTGTTTTTCACAGCTGGCATAGCCAAACAAAGTACTCGACATGGATTTGCCTGTATATTTCCCTGTCCTGCTGATGCGTTAGAGAGATGATGTCTTGGGCATCCTCCTAACATGTGGTTTTCTGAACTCTCCACAGACCCAGTGGGAGCAGACTGGGAGGAAGAGGAGGAAGGCTTCAACTACGCCACCGACCTTGTTAAACATATCCGATCAGAGTTCGAGGACTACTTTGATATCTGTGTTGCTGGTATGTTTTCAGCCTGCAGCTCAGTGGAGGGCAGTTTAAGTGGAACCCCGAAGCATCCGTCAATGATTTTGATCCGTCTGTACGTCCAGGCTACCCCACAGGCCACCCAGAGGCCGAGAGCTACGAGGAGGATCTCCGACACCTGAAGGAGAAGGTGGATGCTGGGGCAGACTTCATCATCACCCAGCTGTTCTTCAGGGCAGACACTTTCCTCAAGTTCGTGGACGACTGCAGGGCGATTGGTATCACTTGTCCCATCTTACCTGGAATCTTCCCCATCCAGGTCAGTCACTGCTGCTTCCAGGAACAGCAATACTGTGCTCATTGCTGATGATCATAATAGGACTGTGCGGTATACCGGTTCAACCGGTATACCGCACCGGTTCAACCGGTATACCGCACCGGTTCAACCGGTATACCGGTTTCAGTTTTCCATACAGTATGAATTTTTCACATACCGTCATACCAGTCTCCGCTGTTTGGCAGGCAACAACATTTAATGTTCACAGCTTGAAGCTGAAGGAGCAGCGGACCGAGCTACTTACGTCTCATGTTAACTCACTTGACTCATAGTGTGCAAGAAATGGCATCGCCAAAAGGCATGCTGGGTAAATGACACCGCTCACACAGGAAGACTTTTCTTGTGCAGGAAGAAGTCTTTTCCTGTGCAGCAAAGTGGGCGGGCTTTACCCATCATGCATTTTGGCGATGTCATTTCTTGCACAACATGAGTCAACTTCTATCCGTGAGACATAAGTAGCTCAGACCGCTGTACATGTATCTGTGACTGTAAACATTAAATGTTGCTGCCTGCTGAAGAATGACAATAGTCGTTACGGCCGTGCATGCGCCACTAGTATCAAGGGATTCCCCTGGGTCCTAAATCCCTCCCTGTTTAGCTCCCTATGTACCAATCAAAACAGCTGCTGGCCAGTTGCGTTGTTGTTTTGGTTGACACGCCTTTGCTTGTACAAGCAGAGTTTAGCTAATTATACTACATTTAAATTTGTGATGACACTGGTTAAACTTTTTTCTCATAACTCAAATTTCCTTTTAGTTATGTCTCACGCGTGCACACACACACACACACACATTTGTGTACTGTAAGGACATTGCTCAGCTTCAGTAATTAGGTGAAATAATAAAAATATATTGTGGTAGATGAACATTGGCAGACTAAATCTAGAAGATTGCACAGTTGCTCATACATTGTGTATCAGTTGGGTAAATAAGAAAAGGTAGATACATTTAAGCAGCTTTTCATGTGAACATGTTGTGATTGAGGACGGGCTGAACAGGGCTTTGTTTGAAAGAATGCAGGGGAACATTGTTAAAGTGTTGCCCATAGCCTCATTTTAAGGAGTTCCCTGTGCTGCCGCTGCTGTACAACTTAGTTTACAGTGGCTTGCAAAAGTATTCATACCCCTTGAATGTTTCCACATTTTGTCACATTACACGCCACAAACATAAATATGTTTTATTGGAATTTTATGTGAAAGACCAACACAAAGTGTCACACAATTGTGAAGCACAAAGAAAATTATACATGTTTTAAAAAAAAATTCACAAATAAAAAACTGAAAAGTGCAGTGTGCAAAATTATACAGCCCCCCTGAGTCAATATTTTGTGGAACCGCCTTTTGCTGCAATTACAGCTGCAAGTCTTTTGGGGTATGTCTCTACCAGCTTTGCACATCTAGAGACGGAGATCTTTGCCCATTCTTCTTTGCAAAACAGCTCAAGGTCAGTCAGATTAGATGGAGAGCGCTTGTGAACGGCGGTTTTCAGATCTTGCCACAGATTCTCGATGGGATTTAGGTCTGGACTTTGACTGGGCCGTTCTAACACATGAATATGTTTTGTTTTAAACCATTCCATTGTAGCCCTGGCTTTATATTTATGGTCGTTGTCCTGCTGGAAGGTGAACCTCCGCCCCAGTCTCAAGTCTTTTGCAGACTCCAACAGGTTTTCTTCCAAGTATTTGGCTCCATCCATCGTCCCATCAACTCTGACCAACTTGTAAGATTAGATTACACACAGGTGGACTCTATTTAGTCATTAGGTCAATATTCAATCATTCAGCAGTCATTAGGCAACTTCTGAAGGCAATTGGTTGCACTCAGAGAAAAGGGGGCTGATAATAATTTTGCACACTGCACTTTTCAGTTTTTTATTTGTGAATTTTTTTTTAAATCATGTATAATTGTCTTTGTACTTCACAATTGTGTGACACTTTGTGTTGGTCTTTCACATAAAATTCCAATAAAATATGTGGAAACGTTGAAAGGTATGAATTAGGGCTGCCACAACGAATCGATAAAAATCGATTATCAAAAGAGTTGGCCACGAATTTCATCATCGATTCGTTGTTCATTACGCCATTCAATAAGTCGCAGAGAAGTAAAAAAAAAAAGAGCGGAGCTTAGCTACTGGCCGGCCAGCGTTTCTGAGATTGGAGTGAGACACGGAAAAAAGCTGAGGTTGTGATCTTCAATAGAACATCTTTGATGTGTCGAGTCTTGGCCAATCAGCGTTAAGATGTCGACAGCGTCTTCATTTCCCTCAAACTTGTTTTTAATGGAAGCTAGTCAGCTTGCTATCACGTTAGCTAACGTGTTTGGGTTGTGTATTGTTCGTTTATTTATCGTTAAAGTTACTTTATGTTCCGTTACAGTTCAGTCTTGCTTGTAAAAAAACGTAACGTGGTGAAACATGCCGTAACCCCCGGATCTGATTCAGTTCATGCTGTCACTCGTTAACGTTAAACCGGCGGATCTGGCTAAAGGTTTTATTTTTTTATTTTTTACTCAAAGTAGAATGAACCAAATCACGTTGTTGGGCTTAGCCAACAACGTGCCATCGTGGTCATAAGAGGCCCAGATATTGATAAGATGATGTGAATGAAACAGATGTGAGAGGAGCAGTACAGCTTCCCACTGTCCCAGTGTTTCATACATATTGATAAAGCAGGGTATGTAAATGCAGCCTCTGCTCCAAGGAGATCAATTACAGTAAAAAGGGCTCACATTTGGCAGATGTAAAGCATATATGTGTATATTTTAGTGTTAGTCCATTTTACTTTTTTTTATTAACAGCTCAGGGACGTTCAAGGAGCAACCTGTTTGTGCACTTTCTTAACATGTTTTGCACTGTCAGTTCTGTTTTTGAATAAAGGGTTGGAAATTAATGCTTTTTTGCTTTTTTTTTATCCGATTCATCGATTAATCGAAAAAAATAATCAACCGATTAATCTATTATTAAATACTTTTGCAAGCCACTGTAGTTGCCCTCTACTTTGCCGTTCTGTTATTAGACTTGCCAGGGTTTGATTCGGAGTGGTCACCTGGGGAATTTGCTGGGTTGATATGAGCTTATCTCAAACACATTGTAATGTGAAGGTTTTACCCCAGAAGGCGGTGTCATGACTAGGGTTGGGTACCGAGAACCGGTGCCAGTATGGCTTGAGGGGGCGGGGCTTCCAGCGCTCACACACACACACAGCGCACGCACACAGAGATCACTGGAGACACGAGCACGAGCTTTTGAACGTCCGTGCTCAGCTTGATGGAACAAATCTCTCCAGTTGATATTAATGATGACGTGTAGTCCAGTAAAGCAGCAGTTTTAAGATCCAACAGAGTCTGAGTTCTGTTGCACACGGTCCCATCAGGCCACCTGATGCTTGTGTCTGTTCTTTTTTAAATATATATTGTTTATAGTTTGAAGTTAAAAGGTTTGAAGCTGTAGTTTGAAGTGTGTTTTGTATGTACTTATTTATTTATATCTATAGTACACTTTAAACAGTTAATAATATTGTTCAATTTGAAGAAAAGAAAATTGCCTTGGCAATAAAAAAGTATGGGTTCAGGCACCGTTTAGGCACCGGTATCGTTTTAAAAGTATCGGTTTAGCACCGGTATCGGAAAAAACCCAAACGATACCCATCCCTAGTCATGACCTCTGCCTCACCCCCAACTGTCAAAACAGGCCTCCTCGGTCATGAGAAGTACGGGAATGGACACATTTAGTACAATGAAGTAAACGACTAAAAGAAGTGCTCACCACTGTGTGTGTGTGTGTGTGTGTGTGTGTGTGTGTGTGTGTGTGTGTGTGTGTGTGTGTGTGTGTGTGTGTGTGTGTGTGTGTGTGTGTGAGAGACTTGTCAACTTTTTCTAAATGGTCACAAAAGCACTGGACTGGACTCGCACAACTCTGACACTCCAGTAAAAGCCATGAGAAGATCCTTTTTATTTCGGCTGGTTATTTTTTGCTTCTTGTGTGAACTGAACAAAACTGAACTGAACTAGAAAGAATATGATTTTGTGTAAACAAAATCATATCCTTTCTAGTTTTGGGGATTGTGTGAAAAGCTCACCATGTGTATTTTTTTGCCTGCACGTGAATTGTTAATACAACTGCATTTACATTTAGCAATATCTGTTGTGGTGTTTAATTGTTTGGTGGCAAATACTAAATGGTTTGCTTTTGGGAATGTACCTTGGAGTATTCAAGATATGAGTAGTGTGTTGGTGTTTATTGTACTCTATACTTGAGCCCTGTGTGCGGTTGACCAACATGAAAAACCTTGTTAGGCGCAGACCTAACTGGCCCCAAGCCACCAGTCTTACGTTACATGTGTACCCTTAAATAAACGCGTGGTTACTCTCCGTTACCAAATCATTACAAACAGACCTTCCCCTGGGATGAAGCCGGGCTCTAACCTGTTCCTCTGCAGGGTTACCAGTCTCTGCGGCAGCTTGTCAAGCTGTCAAAGCTGGAGATACCCGAGGAGATCACCAGAGTCATCGAGCCCATCAAAGACAACGACGCTGCTATCCGTAACTACGGAGTCCAGCAGGCGGTCGAGATGTGCCGTGTGCTGCTGGACAGCGGCAAGGTGCCGGGCCTCCACTTCTACACCCTGAATCGAGAGGTTGCCATCATGGAGGTTCTCCGACAGCTCGGCCTGTGGATAGAGGACCCCAGGTCAGTCGTCCTGCTTACATCACACTGGTGCTTTGAGCTAAAGTCAGAAGTAGTCATGGAGTTTTAAGAAGAAAGAAAGGCACAGAATCCCTTCCTATCAGCTGTTAACAGGTACAAAGCAGAAAAGGTGATCTGTTGCACTGGAGATGCAGTCATTGTTTACGGTTATGTCAGTGTTATATACTCTGGTTGTAAAACATGAGATCTACAGCAGCTGGATAATTAACACATTTTATAGTAGCCTCTGTATGCCAACAGTGTTAATCTTAAAGTCCAGATGAAATGAAAAGAAACGTTTTAACCCTTTTTAGATCACTGGTCATATTGTGCACATGTCTAACAATATTTGTGGGGGAAAAAAAAAAACTAAATATTTGTGTATATTCTCTTCCTGTAAAACACTATGAAGTGGCCTTATGTAAAATAGCACCACTTATTGTGTGTGTGTGTGTGTGTGTGTGTGTGTGTGTGTGTGTGTGTGTGTGTGTGTGTGTGTGTGTGTGTTGAGACACGGTACACTGTAACCCTGCTTATAGTGGTCTACTTCCATGCCACTGGGACTTTTATTATTATTAGTTGGAATGCTTCAGCAGTCCAACTATTGTTATCGTCTTCTTTATTCAACTTATTAATTAGTTGGAATGCTTCAGCAGTCCAACTATTGTTTTTGTCTTCTTTATTAGTTGGAATGCTTCAGCAGTCCAACTATTGTTATCGTCTTCTTTATTCAACTTATTAATTAGTTGGAATGCTTCAGCAGTCCAACTATTGTTATCGTCTTCTTTATTCTACTTATTAATTAGTTGGAATGCTTCAGCAGTCCAACTATTGTTTTTGTCTTCTTTATTAGTTGGAATGCTTCAGCAGTCCAACTATTGTTATCGTCTTCTTTATTCAACTTATTAATTAGTTGGAATGCTTCAGCAGTCCAACTATTGTTATCGTCTTCTTTATTCTACTTATTAATTAGTTGGAATGCTTCAGCAGTCCAACTATTGTTATCGTCTTCTTTATTCTACTTATTAATTAGTTGGAATGCTTCAGCAGTCCAACTATTGTTATTGTCTTCTTTATTCAACTTCTTTTTTTTATTAGTTGGAAGGCTTCAGCAGTCCAGCTATTGTTATTGTCTTCTTTATTCAACTTATTATTATTATTATTCTATTTCTTCCGTACGTATTTCAAACCTCATCTCCTCCTTCATATATACAGCTACAGAAACCGTTCAAACATTAAAATATTCAGCTACTTAAGGACACTCCTGATATGACCTTTCATATTTCTGACTTTTCAAATCTTTGAATTAAGCTTTTTATGAAAATTAAAATGAATAGGAGCGGATGGGGAAAATCTTCAAATCCTCTTCAACTTCAAACGCTGACAGGTTCTGCATACGTTCAGCTAAAGACACCATTTAAACTTGTAAAATGTTGACAGAACCTTCAGCTATTATTCTATATAATCAGATTTCTGATATCTGTTATAGTTTTTTAACTGTCAGCGTTTTCATTTCATGCTTTTTTCCGACCATTTCTGCCTTTTAACATGGATGTGTATTGCGCCGCTTAGAGCGCGTGATGTCACAGCTTGAGTGTAGTTCCCCTGGAGGATTAGTTAGATTTTATTTTTACTTTTTGCCATCTCCTCCACAATACTAAGTCTTTGGGCATAATTTATACATCAAAACGTAGGAAATCTTGTCTTACTTTGTAAACTTGGGTCGATTTGAATCCAACAGATTCAGACGTGTTGAAATCAGACGATATGTGAGAGGTGGTCTCCTTCTTCTTCCATTCCCTCCCATGTTAAATCTGCCTCAAAAATGTCTTTCTCTGACGACCGTACCTGATTTATAAATTGCGATTAGAGACACATCGTGTAGCCTAGAGACCCACAAACAACAACGCGTTCGCAAGAGTCTTATTTCTCAGAAAATATTATTATTTTGGCGTCTTGCCTTTGAAGTTCTTGAGATATGAAGCTTTTTATAAAAAAAAAAATGCACTGGAGTCTATGGAGATCATACAACTCAGTCTCTCCCTCATCACAGGTGTTTTCACTTTGAACTAATCACAGCTTCAGACTCATTGTTGTTTTAACGTCATTGTGGGGACACACACACAGAGCAGGCTGTTGCAGGAGAGTGAATTTGATCACTAGCATGAAGTTTGCTATGCTCACTGACTGTGTGTACGTGCGCGAACGTGAACCTCAGTGAAGCTGTTGCTCCCACATCTATTTAAACTCCAGAAAAATATCAAGGATATCAGTGTGATCGTCTCCTCCTCTCCTCTCTGTTGAATGTACTAATATGCACACAATCTGCACACACATTGGAGTGTGTGACTTGGAGATATTCATGCAGATATTCAGTCAAAGGCATTGTAAAGCCTCCTGTCTGTCTGTCTGTCTTCCCTTTCAAAATAAAAGCCCTATGAATTAACTTTATCATAACATGAAGCTCAAATGAGGATTTTTGTATTAAATACTTAATGCGCAGACTAATACTTTGACTACTGCTGCTAATATTTGGACTATTACTACTACTGCTACTCCTGCTACTAATACTACTACTGATATAACTATTACTAATTACTACTACAGATATTAATATGACTACTACTACTGCTACTACTATGAATACTACTACTACTACTACTACTTCTACTCATACTACTGTTATTTCAACTACTACTTCTACTACTGTTACTTCAACTACTACTTCTACTCATACTACTGTTATTTCAACTACTACTTCTACTGTTACTTCAACTACTTCTACTACTACTACTACTGTTACTTCAACTACTACTACTTCTACTCATACTACTGTTATTTCAACTACTACTTCTACTGTTACTTCAACTACTTCTACTACTACTACTACTGTTACTTCAACTACTACTACTTCTACTCATACTACTGTTATTTCAACTACTTCTACTACTACTACTGTTATTTCAACTACTACTACTACAACTACTACTGTTATTTCAACTACTTCTACTACTACTACTGTTACTTCAACTACTACTACTTCTACTCATACTAGTGTTATTTCAACTACTTCTACTCATACTACTGTTATTTCAACTACTACTACTGTTACTTCAACTACTACTACTCATACTACCGTTATTTTAACTACTACTACTGTAATTTCAAATACTACTACAACTTCTACTCATACTACTGTTATTTATACTACTATAACTACTACTTCTGCGACTACAACTACTGCTTTCACTCATGCTACTGTTATTTATACTAATACAACTACTACTTTTAATTTATCTCTTGGATTATTTAGATGTTGCAGTTTTGCTTCCAACTTTTCCATTTAAACATTAAGGATGTTCAGCAGTTCAGTTCAACGCTTTTGGGCTTCAACACTTTTCAGCTATTTTCAGCTATTTCCGCTATATTCAGCTATATTTTCAAATATTTAAGCTTTAAGCTTCAGCTTTTTGCATTCCAACGTATTTTCAGCAGGAAATGCAATTTCTAGTTTATTTTAATATTGTGTCTCGAAGAGAGAACACAAATATTAGTAACGTTACTTTTTCATTCAAGGCTAATTCATATATTTTCCGTTTTTTGTAACGTATAGCTTTTATTATTGTTTCATATTTCATCAGTTTGTATTTCTGTTTCTTTATATTGCCTTAAGTTCTTGGAACTTTTAACTGCTGCAGTAAATGAACTTGAAATCAATAATTCCCTCAGACATGCTGCTCTCTGTATCCTGAAGCCGCCTCTCATAGTTAGATTGGACAGTCATCCAGGATCAGCAGTGTTAGGATGATATCTCCTTGTTTGCCCTGATGCCATTCAGAATGGTCCAGTGTTTCAGAGCTTGTGTTCTCTGCCAGGCGGCCTCTTCCCTGGGCAGTGAGTGCTCATCCCAAACGGAAGGTAGAGGATGTCCGACCCATCTTCTGGGCATCCAGGCCCAAGAGCTACATCTACAGGACCCAGGACTGGGACGAGTTCCCCAACGGCAGATGGTACGAATACACATGAACTCAAAATATTGTAATGTACTTCAATGTCTATCTCCTTAATGTGGTTGATGTGCTAGTGAAGAATGATGAAGGCTACTGTCAAACGACTAAAAGGTGTCCTGTCGTTGATGTCTTCAGGGGAAACTCCTCGTCTCCAGCTTTTGGCGAGTTAAATGACTACTACCTGTTCTACTTAAAGAGCAAGTCATCCAAAGATGCTCTGCTGCAGATGTGGGGCGCTGAGCTGATGAACGAACAGAGCGTCTATGAGGTCTTCACCTGCTACATCACGGCCCAACCAAACCTCAATGGACACAAGGTAGCCCAGCTTTCTCTGCCCATGACTGATAACATTTCTCAGAGGGAACATGGATAACATGTGTTTTCCTGTGTCCTTGTAAGTTGGTCTAAGTTAGTCTGAAGGGGATTTTAGTGAGAGCTGAAGAGGAAGGAGAGCTTGTTGCGTGGAATGATAATAGAGATTGAGACATTGATATCCTGTTAATTCTCAGCCAACTAACTCTAACTCTACTAGCACAGCTTAAAGCATTAGAGGTGCTAAACCGAAAAAGTTCATCTGAGTGAAAGTATTCACCCTCTTTGGTATTTTTTTCCAATGTTCTTGCAATCTGGAATTAAACTAGATTTTTATGGAAAAAAGTCAATGGAAAAATGGACCTTCACCAAATAATCCAAATCGGTGTAAAAAGTTAATAAAAAAATCTTGTTTTATAAAATTCAAAATATTTAAAAACTAAAAAGAGGTGCATGCATTTGAACTCACCCCCTTTGTTGTGTCAGATGATCTAACAGAGCACCATTTCATTTATTATTATAAAAGCTGCCAAGACAGGACCACCCAGGCAGGCAAGAAGCAACAAAGAGACCAACGATAACCCTGAAGAGCTGCAAAGCTCCACTGTACCCGTCTACTCCACAGAGCTGGGCTTTGTGGTAGACTGCTGAAAGACAAAAAAAAAAACATGTTTAGAGGTCAAGTGGGAGTCTTGTTGGTCTTTTATCACAGGCTCAGCAGGTTTTAGCTTCTGTCTCTTAAGATGAACCAGACAGGGATCAGAGGACCAGAGCATTGGACATCCTAATGTTCTGTGGCACTGGTCCAGTGTGTTATCTGAGCTGAGTGAAGGGACCGGGATGTGCTCACCGAGCCACGTCTCGGTGAAGCACAGCTCATCCATCTTGTCAGATCTATTGACCAGAGTGCAGTTCCAAATCTCCCTCTGTTGCAGTTTAATGAGAACGTTTCCTTCGTCTGTCTCCTGCTGAACCCTGAAAGAGCCGCTCCTCCTCCAGCTTTCCGACTCAATGAAAAACGTTGAAAAGGTTTGACACGTTACTACATGTCTGATGTTCAAAAGTTCCTCCCTGATGAGAAGAGGAGCAGTAAAGTGATTAAAAACACTTTCTCGCAACACCTCTGAAACAACAATCTATGATTTTCGGGGCAGTTACATGCTGGAACTATTCCAGTGAACAGCAACTTATCCCTCCATTTGTGTTCAGTGTCTCCAGCGACGGCCCATGTAGCCGGTAGCAGTCTGTGGTTACCTGACGTCAGGAATCTGCTCACAGTCTCTGCACCAACTGCTGTTCACCTAGAAATAGTTTAGGCTCATAACTCCCTCCTATAACTACAAAAGCTGTTTACATTTCTGTCTGTTTACAGATGAAACCCACCGGTACAACATGTTAACCGGTGGGCTTTAAATGTGTTGGAAGGTGTTTATTCGGGGGGCAGACAAAGGCTCGCCGTTTCTCCCAGCTTCCAGACTGTAGACTACATGCTAATCTAAGCTAACCATGTCCTGACCCCAGATCTGTACTTAACACATCAGACGGATTTGCTGCTGAACATCTCACTCGCAAAAAGAGAGCAATGTTTTCCATAATGTCCTCCCATAGTTGTCTATGTCCAGACAGGACTTCATCACAGGCTACGGTTTGCTCTGCTGCTAGGTGATGTGTTTGCCATGGAACGATGAGCCTCTGGCCCCAGAGACCAACCTGCTAAAGGACGAGCTGGAGAAGGTGAACAAACGAGGAGTCCTCACCATCAACTCCCAGCCCAACATCAACGGCAAACCCTCTGCAGACCCCATGGCAGGCTGGGGACCTGCAGGAGGCTACGTCTTCCAGAAGGTAGGAGCACCTTTGGTCTTGTTTGTGCGTTCTGGATGGAGGAGGGTGAGGAGTTGTTGTTTGTTGATATGTTGTCTTATTTGTGCCTTCTGGATGGAGGAGGGGGAGGAGTTGTTGTATGTTGATATGCTGTCATGGTTGAAATCCAACAGGCCTATCTGGAGTTCTTCACCTCCAGTGAAAATGTGACCGCTCTACTCAAAGTACTTAAGAAGTATGAGCCCCGTGTCAACTACCACATTGTCAATGTGCACGTAAGTGTGACCAGAATGCGTGCAAGTGTGTGTGCGTGCATGTGCGTGCATGTGTGTGGTTGGTGTTATTGATATTTCCCAATGAATGTTTCGTGTGCAGGGACGAAACCTGACCAACGCACCCGACATGCAGCCCAACGCTGTGACGTGGGGGATCTTCCCCGGCAGGGAGATAGTTCAGCCGACTGTTGTGGACCCAGACAGCTTCATGTATTGGAAGGTAAGCAAAATAATGTCCTGCTGATGTGCAGGATTCAGGAATGTTCTGCAGCCTTTTCAGGAGAAAACATAGCTCCGAAAACAGACTGGTGGTGATTGTTTTCTCTACTGTTGATGGAAGTACCATCATCCATCAAGTGTTATGTGTCCTTCCTAATGAAGGTGTGCATTTTTTGTAATGAGTGGAACCACTTTGACTTGAAGGAAATAGTTGAACATTGTGAACTTCTTCAGGCACACTTGCAAGGATCTAGTTTAAATGGCTTATTTAGCTAAGTTATACACTCATATTTTAGTCTGTTAGTTTATCTAGTTAAAAAGTACCGCAGGAGAACGGCGACCGGTTTCGACCCACGCTGGGTCTTCCTCAGAGCGTGGCTGGAAAGAGTTGTACTCTCTCTGATATGCCCTGAACCTAGGGGGGGGGCAAATTACACAGATCATTTTAAATAATAATCTAGAATATGGCCTCAGCATTGCACATCATAGTTAAAACACTAGATGTCAACAACATTTAGTGAAATGATCTCTGTCCTAACCTCTTGACACATAAAAACATATTTTTTTTACCATTTCTGATGGTTATATCTTGGTTATATATCTTGGGTATGTCTTAATACTAGACAGATTTGCATTTTACAAGTACATTTGCATCGTAATCTTTTAGGACTATGAACAGAAACCAATATTTGGCAATTTCTGGCTGTTTTTACAGTTTAACTTATTTACAGATCTACACATGCTGTAACATCTCGTATTTCAGGAGTACTTTTTGTAAAATGTGGGCACATCGATAAACTACTGTAATGTCAAACTGCTGATGGAGGTGTGACCTCATCAGAAGCTCTTATGCCGTGTTCACACCGGACGCGGCACGAATTTGCGGCGCGACCAGATTACATGCAAAGTTAATCCACAGACAGATAGACGTGTTTGAGGCGGCGCGAACAGAATGTTTGACCCTGGGCGAACAAAGCGAAGGACGTGAAATTCAGGAAATCCCCAGGAATCAAAGATGAACAGAGACAGGTCGATGAAGTGTTCCACGTCTATTTATTCACAAACAGCAAGTTTATGAACAAACGGTTGGTTACGGCTGGCAACAGACAAAAAGGAGGTATAGGTCCCCCCCGTTCTGCAATGCCCCAACTGACTCGTGCTTTCAAAATCACGTAGTCATACTCACTCAATTGTGCGTCATCCGTCCCTCCTTGACCCTTGTGCCAGAACCAACTCCCTCCCTCCTAACAACCTAACTAATGCCTGATTACTTACTATCATTACTAACTAACGTTGTCGGCAACGTGAACCGCGGCCCCCATCGTCTACCCCTTTGTTTTATCGGAACCCGTTGTTATTGCGACCCCTTAACCTCTCATCCTGTTAATGACTATCTGCCGCCACTCAACTCTCAGATGCTAGTGCCTGACGTCATCGGAGGCCTGCATTCCTCCCCTCTTGGTTCCTTAACGGGAGCTAGACAGAGCCAGGTCACAGTGACTAGATAGGCTTAACTCCTGCCAAAACCCTGTTCTGTGTACAGAGGCAAACATAATGCTTACGTAAGTGGGCCTGAGTGTCATTACAGCTGTGGCTGTGGCTTCTCTGATTTTTAACCTTTCTTCTACACCCCTGTGGATAAAGCTGTGAATAATGGATCTTCCTATAATTAATGTATAGCTCTTTGATTACATAAACAATTTCCTCCAACATTCCCCTCTTTGAGTAATGAACAATAACTCAACACAACCACCACACGCGCTTCTCTTCGTCCGTTCTTCGGGGCTTTGATCACTTTTTGCGTGAGTAGACCCGCCCCTCCGTCGTGCGTTTGCTGGAGGCATGTTTGTGCTTTGTGAGGCCGGGACTACTAACATCTTGTCGAGCCCTATATTGCCCTTATTATAATTTATATTAATTTACAAGAATGGCAAGCATGATTACACACATGGATATATTCTTCGTTTATCCCTAATATCGAGCTTTACTATACTTTCCCTGATAAACTACTTCTCCCCTCTCATCCGGTGCCTTCATGCGCCAGCCCGTGGATCAGGTCCAAAGGTGTTGGCGATGGCCTCTGATGGCGTCTGTATCACGTGGGTCATGTTGGCTGTCAGATCCCCAGCCAGGGTATAGCACATCCCAGTCTCGTTGGCGTGCAGTGCGGCACATAGCCCTTCCTGCTTGGCAAGCAGAAAGTCCAGGGCTGCCGCATGCTGAAGCAGAGCCAGTCGGTGACTCTGGACAGCATCTGACAGATACTGGAACCCTTGAATGGTCTCATTTGCGAACTCCTGGAGCGTGTACATGATATTGTCAATGTGATCCGGTGCACCACAGGGGAAAGTGGGCTCTAGTACACGCCCTCGCTCCTCCATGGGATTAGTGCTGCTGAGCAAGTCACGGTGACTCACCATGTGAGAGCCATGAAGACGTGGGTTTAGCCTGAGGGAAGCCACCCAACGCTGCATTCACTTCATGTGCAAACGTCCCATCGGAACCACCACCAGGGCTGAGGCCATCAGCCCCAACAACCTTTGGCAAAGCCTGAGAGACAAATTGTCCCCTGTGAAAAAGAGCTAAACAGTCCCTGAGAGCCTTTAACCTTCAGCCTCACTCTAGCCTGAGCTGAGCGTATAAATAGGCCTACAAAGGAGATGGTCTGACAAGGAATAAGAACACTCTTTTCTTGTTTTATTTTGAAGCTTGGATTCACCAAATGGTTCCATGTGTAACTTTGTGTGTCCTGCTGCACCCTCGCGGGAGGATGGCGCAATAAGCCAGTGTTCGACGTACGTGGCTACTCAAACACCCCGCCTCCTGAGCGGTCTCACCGCTGCCTCGTGCATTTCACAAACACTCTTGGGCTCAGTGAGAGACCAAAGGGGAGGACTTACACTTTACTTGTCCCCCGGCGAATCTGAGATGCTTCCTGTGTGGTAGGTATATTGGGATTTGAAAATAAGCGTCCTTGAGGTTCATTGAAGTGAACCAATTCACCCGGGCGCAGAAAACATCGGAGAGACGCTTCGCTTCAGTTTTGTCTAACAGTGTGAGGTGCTTAACGTAGGACTGGCGATGGACTGGAGGGGACGGCCTCTTTGGCAGACAGAGCTTAAGTGCTTCACCCGCTCTCTTTCTTTCCTCGCTCTTCTTCTGCATCGATGTGACCGGCGTGCCGAAGTGACCCTGTGGTGTTATTGGGGTGTCGAGGAGGTCCTCCTTCTCTTTGGTTGTCAGGGTGGTGAGATTCAGCCAGCAGGCGCTCGCGCAAAACCATCAACCCCATGGCCTTGCGACTGGATCCCTACCTTGTGCAGGTGAAGCGGTGGTTGGTCCCCGAGCGGTCCCCGAGCAGGCCCCGGGGACGACAGGGATGTTTTCGGGTGGAGGTGAGACGCCACCACCACAGGCTCTCAAATATTAGATTTGACCTGTTGTAATTCAGTTTATATGTCCTGAGAGTGTGCAAATACATGTTTTAGTCAATTTTCATGGAGAACTCTTGAGTCATTCACAATATCAGAGGCTCCAAGAGTGATCACTCTATTTATTTATTCATTACTGCAGAAAGTTGTACGGTTGCAACGACCTTAACCTGTTAACGTTCATATTGATCCATAACATTCCAACAACAACGGCGTTGTTACATCGGAAAGGTCCAATAAAAAGAAATCCCATAAAAAATTTAGTCAAACACGTGATTACATCCATAAATATCCACCAACTGGCGTTGCATCATTTCATATCAGCTGGAAGATATGAACGAAAGCAGTTTTGTTTTTAGCAGAAAGTCAAGTTTGCATGAGAGCACAGCTACAAACCGAAATCTAAGCTTTCTATTGGATCCCCACTTGAACCAATAGGAGCTTCATGTCCTGACTGACAGGCTACATTACCCAACCAGAAGCTACGTTCAGGCTCAGGCTCTATTTTCTTACGTGGCTCAAGCCTGTCACGTCGTACAGCTCAGATGACAGGCGTTTCGGACAGCCAATGAAATTGCCTAAAAAACGGGACTAATCAAGAGTGGGTGGAGATGATCCCAACAGGCTTCAGCTTCACCAGACAGACTTCTGGTCATAGATCCTCAGTCTGTCATTAAAATAGCATAAAAATGCATTTATACTTAAAATGTAAAATATTCATCTCTGAGCTGTGAGCGCTGATGGGATGGTTTCCTAGGTTAAGACAGTAGATCATGTTTTACTCTGACTTGAGATACTCTGAAGCTCACACTGGTAAATATTGGCCCTGATCAGGAAATTAATACTTAACTAAATGTTCTCAGAAGCTCGATGTGTTTTAGGACTAGTCGTGTCCTCTGACCAGAGGTCCCCTTTGTCAAACCTGTTCCCATGTTTTCCTCAGGACGAGGCCTTCGCCTTGTGGATCGAGCAGTGGGCCAAGCTCTATGAAGATGAGTCTCCTTCAAGGATGATCATCAAGTACATCCACGACAACTACTTCCTGGTCAACCTGGTGGACAATGACTTCCCTCTGGAGAGCTGTCTGTGGCAGGTCATCGATGACATGTTCAAGATGCTCGACGCGCCTCCAGAGCCTGAAGATGGAGCGGTGTCTGAATAACATCTGTTTTTAGGGACAGAAAGAACACTATGGAATTGTTGATAATCTATGCATTAAAACAAAAAAAGCTGCTACTTACAATACAGAGCATAGCATAGAGTAAGAAGTGTACCTTGTGGTATTTTTTTAAGAGTTTTTATAAAGGTAACCTTGAGTGACTAGAAAATGAAAAGCGTACTGTCTCACTTAACCAAAATATGAAACCTTGAATGTCTCTGATCTCCTGATCAGACGCTTCATCCTGCAGCACTCCCCGCTAAACCACACCTGTGCTCAGTCTGGGTTGACCCAGTCCCTTAACTTTCCTTATGGACAGATATCGCTGAAGGACAACCAATTAGACGAAACAAAATGTGAACACAAAAGAGTTTTTCACTAAATGTTTTTATTTTCCTAATTTAAATGCTGTATTTGAGTAAGTTTTTGAATAATGTGGACTGTTTTGGTATAAACCTAGTGTAGAGGCACACTGGAGACATGATGAAATGAAAGTAAGAGTTACACCATCAGATGTGAGCTGTTGATGAATATTGTACCACGGATATAGTTACTTCTCTGCCCTCTGCCTTAACATGTTTTATATGTAAGACATATTTATTTGTTCTGCCTGCTCTAAAGCATTAAATCATTTTTCAATACTGTACAACTGTGTGTGTGTGTGAGTGAGTGAGAGAGACGTATCCCTGTATTTCATACAGATCCCATTTCATACAGATTATCCTATTTAGGGTCGCACATCCCAGCTGACATTGGGTGATGGTGAAGTCTATTTCCTTAACCAAAATAATAATACATGATTAGAAATGATGCTATTAGCTATCATCAATTATATACATTTCATATTGTATACAAGGCAATATTAGTTATGTCACGATGAGGCAGCTAAGGCTGATGGGAAAGTAGTTCTGCAGGTATTTGGTCACAAAGTATAGAACAAATGATGATTTTGACATGATGATGGCGCTAGAAGAAAAGTCAGAGAATAATTCAAGTGTAATGAATTCATCAGGGAAAAATAATAATTCAACAATCAATGCAAAAGGCCTTTTTCCAGGCTGGTTATGGAAGAAACAGCACGGCGTTATTAGCAAGAGCACAACATGTTTGTTCATGTCCGAGTGAGCATGCCACAGGCACTGAAACCAGCAGTTGAAGGAATGTCAAAAGTCATAGGGATCGCCAAAGTGATCGGAATAAATATGGAGCCCATACATTTCTGTATAAAGGTTCCCATCGACTAGGCTTTGAGATGTGCTCTCCCCATCTGGACTGTTCTTCAGGTGTCAGACAGAAATACCTGCAGTAAACTGCTGTTCACATTAATAACTCTGCTCCTTTTCTGGAGTCTTTCTACTTTCTCTCCTCACAGGTTTACATGGATCGGGGTTTTATCTGGACCCGGGTCCTGCCCGACACCGTCTGCTATTACTATTGTTATCATTATTAATATACTAAGGAGTTGTTCCTGTTCTGATGTAAGGATGAAAGGTCAGAGAATGTTGTACAGATTGTAAAGATAATTTGTGATTTTGGGCTATACAAAATAATTTGAATTCCATTGAATTTAATTATTGCTCCCATTAGAGGTTTTCCAGGCACGTCCAACTGGTAGGAGACCCCGGGGAAGACCCAGGACATGCTGGAGGGATTACATCTCCCGGCTGGCCTTGGAACGCCTCGGGGTCCCCCAGAATGAGCTGGAAAGTGTTGCGGGTGAGAGAGAAGCCTGGGTCGGCCTGCTGAAACTGCTGCCACCGCAACCCGACCCGGATAAGGGGCTGATGATGGATGGATTGTTGCAGCAGTCCTGAATAGAGTATCCTTAAACACATGTAGATGACATGTTATTAGTGTAGTAGCTTCATGTACTGTCTGTACTTAGCTGTGCGCTCCCTCTAGTGTCCATTCTGCAGTATGTCAGGATGCAGCACAGCTGCTGCTGGTTACCTAGTGTCTCATCACATGGTGGAGGAGGAATACAGGTACCTGGTGTCTCCATCACATGGTGGAGGAGTACAGGTACCTGGTGTCTCCATCACATGGTGGAGGAGGAGTACAGGTACCTGGTGTTTCCATCACATGGTGGAGGAGGAGTACAGGTACCTGGTGTCTCCATCACATGGTGGAGGAGGAGTACAGGTACCTGGTGTTTCCATCACATGGTGGAGGAGTACAAGTACCTGGTGTCTCATCACATGGTGGAGGAGTACAGGTACCTGGTGTCTCCTGGTGTAATTGATCATGACATCACAACTGATGAGCTTTACCCAATCCTTAAACTGCATTTTAAATCTTTATCCAACCCCCCTCACCCTCCAGTGTTCACTGAAATATTATAGGAGGTGGTTTCATCATTAGTGGAAAAAATATACAATGGAATTCATATTTGATACTTCCTTTATTTTCTAAAACACTGTTCAGAGTATCTGTAGAACATAAACATTTCATCACAGCACAGTTCATTCATTCAGTAAAAAAAAAGTCCTCCTGCTGTAATGTTACATTACAATTCATGTATATGAATGTACCATTCTTCCTATGGATTGCTATATGTTTATGATCTGTGAGAATAAATCATTGTATTGTGGCAGCAAACCTTTTGAACCCAGCTCAGGAAAATAGAATGTACACAGCATGACAGTGGTTTAATATACATTTGTTGAATGAATGAGATGTTACATAGAAATACAGTAAATATATAAATGTAACTGTGAAAATATGATGTAAATGAAAGAGGGATACTGAACTATACAGAACATATACAAAGGCTAAACTCTACTGTATGAAGTCATTTACTACAGAAAATGTTATCACTGATCATATTGAAAATAATAATGATAAAACAAAAACAATTGACATAGTAAAGTAAATAATTAAATTATAACTTTCTTTAGGTTTGTTGAGCTGAAGCAAAAGCAAGTGACAAAGAACCAAGTGATGCAACGATGTGTCAGCAGGAGGCTCCGCCCACCGGGCTGGTTCTGCTGCAGTACTCTGAGTACTACTCTCTCACTCCAGGTACTCTCTTTATTCATGTACTCTCACTTCAGGTACTCTCTCACTTCAGGTACTCTCTCCCTTCAGGTACTCTCACTTCAGGTACTCTCTCACTTCAGGTACTCTCTCACTTCCGGTACTCTCACTTCAGGTACTCTCTCACTTCAGGTACTCTCTCACTTCAGGTACTCTCACTTCTGGTACTCTCTCACACCAGGTACTCTCACTTCAGGTACTCTCTCACACCATGTACTCTCTATTCAGGTACTCTCTCCCTTCAGGTACTCTCACTTCAGGTACTCTCTCACTTCAGGTACTCTCACTTCTGGTACTCTCTCTATTCAGGTACTCTCTCACTTCAGGTACTTTCTCACTTCAGGTACTCTCTCACACCAGGTACTCTCACTTCAGGTACTCTCTCACTTCATGTGCTCTCTCACTTCATGTGCTCTCTCACTTCATGTACTCTCTCACTTCAGGTACTCTCCCTTCAGGTACTCTCTCACTTCAGGTACTCTCCCTTCAGGTACTCTCTCTATCCAGGTACTCTCTCTCTCTTCAGGTACTCTCTCACTTCAGGTACTCTCACTTCAGGTACTCTCTCACTTCAGGTACTCTCTCTATTCAGGTACTCTCTCACTTCAGGTACTCTCTCCCTTCGGGTACTCTCTCACTTCAGGTACTCTCTCACTTCATGTACTCTCTCACTTCAGGTGCTCTCTCACTTCAGGTACTCTCACTTCATGTACTCTCACTTCATGTACTCTCTCACTTCAGGTGCTCTCTCACTTCATGTACTCTCTCACTTCATGTACTCTCTCACTTCATGTACTTTCTCACTTCAGGTACTCTCTCACTTCATGTACTCTCTCACTTCATGTACTTTCTCACTTCAGGTACTCTCTCACTTCATGTACTCTCTCACTTCAAGTACTCTCTCACTTCAGGTACTCTCTCACTTCATGTACTCTCTCACTTCATGTACTTTCTCACTTCATGTACTTTCTCACTTCATGTACTCTCTCACTTCAAGTACTCTCTCACTTCAAGTACTCTCTCACTTCAGGTACTCTCTCAGGGGGCGAGCTGTAGCTCAGGGGGATGAGTGGTCGTCCCGCAACCACAAGGCAGCCGGCTCGATCCCCAGTTCCCTCATAGCTCACATGTCGAAGCGTCCCTGAGCAAGACACCCAACCCCCAGCTGCTCCCCGGGCACCCCCCAGGGCCGCCCACCGCCCCCCATCCAGGGATGGGCCAAATGCAGAGAAGAATCTCCCCAAGGGGATTAATAAAGGATACTTTCTTTCTTCTTCTTCTCTCACTTCAGGTACTCTCACTTCAGGTACTCTCTCACTTCATGTGCTCTCTCACTTCAGGTACTCTCTCCCTTCAGGTACTCTCCCTTCAGGTACTCTCTCTCTCTTCAGGTACTCTCTCACTTCAGGTACTCTCCCTTCAGGTACTCTCTCCCTTCAGGTACTCTCACTTCAGGTACTCTCTCCCTTCGGGTACTCTCTCACTTCAGGTACTCTCTCACTTCATGTACTCTCTCACTTCAGGTACTCTCACTTCATGTACTCTCTCACTTCATGTACTTTCTCACTTCAGGTACTCTCTCACTTTATGTACTCTCTCACTTCAGGTGCTCTCTCACTTCAGGTACTCTCTCACTTCATATACTCTCTCACTTCATGTACTTTCTCACTTCAGGTACTCTCTCACTTCATGTACTCTCTCACTTCATGTACTTTCTCACTTCAGGTACTCTCTCACTTCATGTACTCTCTCACTTCAAGTACTCTCTCACTTCAGGTACTCTCTCAGGGGGCGAGCTGTAGCTCAGGGGGATGAGTGGTCGTCCCGCAACCACAAGGCAGCCGGCTCGATCCCCAGTTCCCTCATAGCTCACATGTCGAAGCGTCCCTGAGCAAGACACCCAACCCCCAGCTGCTCCCCGGGCACCCCCCAGGGCCGCCCACCGCCCCCCATCCAGGGATGGGCCAAATGCAGAGAAGAATCTCCCCAAGGGGATTAATAAAGGATACTTTCTTTCTTCTTCTTCTCTCACTTCAGGTACTCTCTCCCTTTGGGTACTCTCTCATGTCAGGTACTCTCTCACTTCAGGTACTCTCTCTATTCATGTACTCTCTCACTTCATGTACTCTCTCACTTCAGGTACTCTCTCACTCCAGGTACTCTATTAATTTGAAATGGAGGCCATTCCTGTCAGCATGGCAAGTGTGTAATAATAATAATAATGTATTACCGTCGGTATGAAGACTAAAGCTCTAGTGTATGACCCTAACACTAGTGATGAGATATTGTAAACACGGTAGCGGTGTCCTAGTGTGCCTAAGTGTAACAATTAGCGCAGTGTGTGAGTGACCAGCAGCGCTCAGAGGTCGGGGTCCCCCCCCCTGAGGGTGTTGAACTCTTCAGGGGCCGAGTACTTGTCAGCACCCTGACCAGCTGACTGGCGGAATCCCGCCGCAATCTCATCGAAGCTCAGGCCTTTAGTCTCTGGAACCTTGAAGTAGGTGAAGATGAAGAAGCCGAGCAGCAGGACGGTGAAGATGATGAAGACGTACGGGCCGCAGACTTGCTGCGGGACATCAAAAGCAAACATAATTTCTTTTAAATTATGGGCACAAGCTCTATTTATGGACTGAAGATGAATGAAATATGGCAATATCACTTGAATAGAAGCTGTCTTACCTCAACATACGGGAAGCCCATCCCCACCAAGAAGTTGGCCGTCCAATTGGAGAAGCCAGCCACGGCAAAGGCAGCAGGCCGGGGCCCCTGGCTGAAGAGCTCAGCCACGATGAACCAGGGGATGGGGCCGGGGCCAATCTCAAAAAAGGCTACAAAACTGAAGATGGCCACAATGCTGATGTAGGACATCCATTTGAGCTGGTCCTGAGGAACACAGGACACCTCACAGTCTACCATTCACTTCCTTTTAAAAGCCTAATGGATTAAGTCAAGATGATGTCAAACACTTACCAACAGCGCCATGGCAACAGTTAGAAAAGCTGCTGAAACAGCCATTCCCATCAAACCAGTGAGCTGGAGGGGTCTCCTGCCCACACGCTCCACCACAAACAACTGCACATAAGGAAGGAATGTGACTTACTACTGAATGAAAGCATAAGGTTCTGGAGGTGAACACGTGAGGCTGTGTTGGTTCGGGGTTCATCACTTACAGAAACCCCAGTGAAGGCAGTGTTGACCACTCCTGCTCCAATGGTGGCATAGACAGGCTGGGACACACCGGCCCGCTCAAAGATCCCAGTGGAGTAGTAGAAGACCTGCACATGAGGACATTGCACAGCAACAGTTACTCTACATTTGCTACACAACCCTTCTCCCGATGCTCCTCAGCCGTTTCTTGCCTACTGTTTAACAGCTGCTCTACAATGAAGGAGCAGTAGTTCTACTCTGAGCTCCTCTCCTGACCCAGACGCCTACAAAGAAAACGCATTTTGGCCTTTTTATGCACCATCTCTTCATTCACCTTCAGCCTCAGCTCATGTTCAGGCCTTCATATTAAACCCATTAACATGTTGGACAAAATGGTTAAAATGTTAAAGTGATGGATTTCTGACATAATGCCACGCAGAGCCTCACCAAAGTAAAACAACTAATAATGATAAAATAAAATAAATATTTCTCTACTGATCTTTACTATAAATGTAATTTCCGTATGATTCCAATCATTCCAAGCATTTTTATAAACAAAATTGCAGAATTTGTGCATATCCTGTTCAAACAGAGAGGAGGCAGCGAGGAGCTGTGCCTCAGTACAGGTAGTATGTATCTGGTGGAGGGGCAGTGAAGCCCTGGGTTAAGTCTTCCTCCAGAGGAAGAAATGACTCTACATGACCCCTAAAACATATTCTTCTGTGTGATGTATACAGTCACTAACTGTTCCCGCATTAGATTGTAGCATTTGTGACTCACAGCGTTGATTCCAGACAGCTGCTGTGAGAGCTGCATCATGATGGCCACAAAGATAGGCTGGCGGTACATAGGGGAGCGGAACAGCTCCAGGATGGTCACGGTCTTCTCTCTCATCATCTTCTGGCTCTCCTCCTTCATCTCCTGCATGTCCTCAGTCACATCGTCAGTGCCCCGCAGCTTCACTAAGACTGGAAGACAACAGCTCAAGTTACAGTAAGTCAGCCTGAGAGGGATTCATGAAGCTGCCACACACATGCTGCAGGACGGGGTATCACCAAGTGTGTGTGTGTGTGTGTGCGTCTCACTGCTGCGGGCCTTGCTCTCCTCGTTGCAGTTGATGAGCAGGTACCGGGGGCTCTCGGGGCAGAGCGGCAGCAGGACACACTGCACCACGGCCGGCAGCAGAGTGAAGGCCAGCAGGAGAGGCCATAGGGAGGCATTCCCCAGGATGGATTCAATCCCGAAGATCTGCAAAGAAGTATTTCATCATTTATATTTGAATGACATTGTGTTACAATAAGCGCAAACATATGTATCATATATAGATGTGTTAAAAATTCCACATACAAAGAATAATGTTCACACGTGTGTGTATGATGTACACACAAATATTTATTGTTTTAAACCCACAAATATATGAAGTATTTGTAGTTTTCTTCAAAAGCACATTTGGATGAACCTGCATTTACAAAATGCTTTACATGTGTGAAGCTAAAGGGAATCAGAGATATGACTTAATGTGATCTCATCTGCCCTGGCTGGATTAGAACAGGAGAAGAGAAGGAGCGCTCCGAGGTTAACCTCAACCTGCCGTCTGGTCTCAGCTCTAAGAGGAGCAGAGAGGTGGGACTCACATGTGGAGATTAATGGATTAATGTGTTTACTCTGACTATCAGCATCATCACATTGGCACGATGACAATGTGGTGGCTCGGCCCTACTGACATTTATACCTTAATCCCATTATGGCTGGATTATTGTGTGTATGTCAACATCTAGTCAACATCCCTAAATTGACCAAGATGCTACTTCCTGTATTGTCGGGACCAGAGAAGCAGGTATTCATGTCTCCAACAGATTTAGATTAGAGACTCAAACTCAAAATGTCCTCCATTTCAATTGTGGATCAACTCTGTGTAATGCACCGTTCCCCAGAACTAACTGTAGCGAGTCAAAGTCCCCATTGTGCTGAAAACAATCTCTCTCTTTCTTTCACACTGGTGGTTCATGACTGTGATATGTACATTATACAGAAGATCATTCTTCTGCCCCTGCTGGTTTGTATTTGTCATGCTCCCAGTGTGTAGAGGCCTTAAACCTGCTGGAGGTGGGACATAAAGAGGCCAATCATAGTTCATGAGTTGCAGGAAGGATCTCACCTGTGCCATGAGAATACCGATCACTACACCCAGTTGATGCAGAGTTCCTAATGCTCCACGGAGAGATGTGGGGGATATTTCCTCAACATACATGGGCACAAAGCCGGTGCTGAGGCCGGAGTAGACACCCACTATGAAACGTCCAATGATGAGCATCTCAAAGGATGCGGCCAGCTTGGACAAGCCCATAAACGCAGCAGCAATAAAGGCGAGCACGTTGGCCATGAGCATGGAGTTCTTCCTTTAGAGATAATAAGAGTTGTTTGTTATTTCAAGGGCCAGGTGATATTGACAAAGTTGTACGGTCATAGGAGGAGTCGTACCTGCCGAAGCGGTTGACGAAGAGGCCGACAGAGAAGGAGCCGCACATTCCTCCCACAGAGAAGATGGCCACAGAGAGCGACCACAGACCTGTTAACGTGCTCTGAGAGATCGGCTCTGAGAACCTGCTGCTCCACGTCTCATTGTAGAAGCTCTCAATGATCTAAAACATAAAACAACACCCAATGAGTCAGATGAATAATACACCTGCTTGTCTCACCTTTTGTTAAATGGCTCTCAACAATGTGGATCAGTCACTTGGTCCATCACGTTAATATCTTTTGCTCAGATTGAAATGTCTCACGAACTATGGGATGGATTGCTGCGACATTTGGTACAGACATGGTCCCCAGAGGATGAACCCTTCTAACTTTGTAAATCCTTATACTTTTCCTCTAGCCCCACCTACAGGTCAGATTTATAACAGTCTCACAAGTTTGTTCAAGTAAAAGACTAAATACTTTCATAGCGCTAATTTGCAACTGCTTTCCAAACTAAGATGGTTAACATTATACCTGCTAAAAACTCCCATGTAAACATTGTCATTGTGAGCAAGTTAGCATAGCATTTAGCTCACTGTGCCAAAGCCTCACAGAGCCACTCATATCAGCTGTAGACTATTAGTCTTGTTCCTTGTCCAGATGGAGCACATACACATACAGATTGCGTGTGATTACATTATACTGTATGCTGTCATCCCTAACTTCACTAAACTCTCACATCACCCGATGCAACCATGCACTACTGAATCACATGGGGCCAACCACTTCCTGACCCATTAGCTAAACCCATTCCCCCCTTTAATGGTTAGGTCTTACTATAATACTGATGCTTTGTTCAGGGCAACTGTCCTAAGTCAATGTGCATCGTAGCGTAGATTAATAACAATAACATAAAGGCAGCATACATATTATTAAAAATAAAATGTACGAGTAAGAAAATAGGAAATTCGGTGGAGGAACATCAACCCACTATGCATCATTATACATTATTTGTTTCACAATGTTGTCATAATAACCTCTAGGGGTCACATGAGTTTAGATAGTCCACCTGCAAGCACGAGATAACCTGGTGCTTGCAGGTGGACTACCTAACCTTGAGCTCCTTAATCCTTCATGCTGCCAACAAACGTATACTTTATCTCATTAACCTGTTCCTTGTCTTTTCCGATATCTGTCAAACCACCTTCAGACAACAAGAACCACAAGTTCACCCTGTTTTCCTCTGTGTGTGAACTGGGCGACATAAAGTGTGCATTTCTCTTGCCTCAGTGGCACCACACAAAATAATAAAAAGTTAGAGATGGATCTTTTCAGTCAAGGTGAACTAAATGGAGACGGTCTACATAAGCATGTAATGCAAAGCTAAGCAATTTAACTCCCGTTTTGACAAAATCATGAACATGTAACCCTAAGCTAACTAAATGCTAAGTGCTCCATAAGTAATTTATACCAACTCCATCTTAAGAAAGCTAGATAGCTTCTGGCAAGCAAATCCATTGATGCTAATAAAGTAATATCATCCTCACATACAACATAACCATTGCCCAGTGTCATTACACATGAATACAGCTAATCCTCCTTTGTAGTCCTTATGATTAAGTACGGTACATGATCTCCTGACAAATGAGACAATAATTAGCATTAGCTAGCTAGCACACCCCGTCGCTGGCAGACTACTTCACCGGAGCTCCCGGCTAAGTAGTGTACAAGCGTTGGGAGTGAACAGTACGTGATAACTAACAGCCAGAACCCGCTGCGCATTGAGAAAGTAGAGAAGAAGTACGAGTTGCCGTTTCTTTTAGCCAATCAAAGCAGCCACGGCTGCAATCCAACTCTACTGGACCAAATGAGTTCTCTAAAAAAATGTGGAGATGGGGAAGGCAGTGAAGGTACCACATGAATTCTGCTTTTACCAAAACACCTGAGTATCATGAGTGCAGATGTTATTGTTTACACTGCACATTTCTTTATATTATTTTTATATTCTCATACATTCTTTATATATATTTCTATACTTTCTTTATATTTCTTGTCTAGTTTCCCTCCTATCTGACTCATCCCTCACACGACTACAGTAAATATGACTACAGTAAATACGACTACAGTAAATATGAGTACAGTAAATACGACTACAGTAAATATGAGTACAGTAAATATGACTACAGTAAATACAACTACAGTAAATATGACTACAGTAAATACTCACATTCTGAGGAGCGTTGATGACACCAGTGTTGTAGCCAAACTGGAGGGAGCCAATCACAGCTGTCCCCACAGCCATCATCAGCTGGGGTGTCACCTGTTGTTGTGACACAAAGACACAGGTAAAAGTCTGTGTTTCACAAGACAACTTGCACATGTACCACATGTCGTACATGTGGTACATGTGGTACATTTCTCCAAGTTTCAATGCTTCGGTTTAAACAAGACTGTTTCACTTTCTTACAGCACGGCCTGCAGAAGCAGAGGCTTGAGATCCCAGAAGAACTGCCCTGAGTGAAAGGCTGATATACTGGACTGTAAGAACACAGAGCATATATAAATAATTAGTATAACCTAAAAGTTGATTTTGAATTGTGTATTATGATTTAATAACCAAAAATCCAACGTGATTTAACAGGCTTGCTCTGAAAAATGTTAAATGTGATAAAGCCACACTATTTCTGTTCTACGTACTGTTCAATATGAAGATAGCAGAGAGCATAACATATATGTTATTAAGATGTGTTCCATTCATGCTCACATTAGGTTTTAGAAGTGTGTGAATTGGGAGGGGGGGCAATCTAATTATGTTTGAAAATGTAAATATGTTTGACTCTCTAGCTCTAAGTACATCTTCTGTGTATGATATCTGTGAAGAGGAGTGCCGGTGTAGAACAGGGAGATTTGAAAAGGAGTTTGAAAGCCTCTATTAATCTTCAGCAGGAACAACATACTGAAGTTAAGGTTTGTGATGAATCTGCAAAAAATCACTACGAAACTACCAGCACATTGTGGCCCTTCCCATGCATACAGTTCATTACATTACATTACATGCATACAGTTCATTACAATACATTACATTACATGCATACATGTAATGTAAAGACAGCGCTCAGAGTAGTTTACCACCAGCAGTAAATCTACAACTAAACTCAAATGATCAATTAGACCCATGCTGAGTGGATTGAGAGAGAGGTGAAAGCAGGTGAATGCCACACAGTTAGCTGTGTCGCATTACTGAAAACATGCACACAGATACTGTCTCCCAAATCTATCTATCTATCAAGTACACTACTCCACCGTAATGAACTACCAGTGTTACATTCTGATATCTCAGAAGAAGTAATGCAACCATACAACACTGACGGCTGCCATTGATCGCTTATCAAATTTGAAATCCAGAGCATTAATGTAGCAGCAGACATGCAAATACATAGAGTAGTACTACCTGAGCAGAGAATGAAGTAACTCTGTGTGTGTGTGTGTGTGTGTGTGTGTGTGTGTGTGTGTGTGTGTGTGTGTGTGTGTGTGTGTGTGTGTGTGTGTGTTTTCAGAGCTACCTGATTCCCTCACTATGACTTTATATATACTATATTGGTTACCTGCCACACACAACCTAAGAAAGTGGAGGACCTCCATTGTTAGCACTATTCATGCCTCTCTACACAACTAGTCAGTTTACAACACCAATGTAGCCCACTGATGACGCTGCAGTTACCTGGCCGCTGCACTCCATCCCGGCTGCTTGGATCACTCACAAAGCACTTAGAAATATCCGGATCGATAATCCGTCAGGTCAGTATATTCTATTTTCTACTAAAACAAGTCATCATGATGCTGTCTGCAAAATCATTTAGTCCAACATCGATGTAAACAAATCTTTGTCAGTTCTGCCTCCATTCACCTGCCGCCTTAAGTAGCTTAATGACGTCATCACTAAGTGGATTTTAATGAGCTGCCGTGCCTCCGGTGAACCACGGCTCTGATTGGCTGAGAGGAAATCACAGTAATAATATTAACAGATTCGTAATCCTAGTGTAAAAGAGAAAATTGAATTCAAAGTGTGCACAGTAGTATTTTAGTTTAGGTGTAAGAATATTTCAGCACGGCACTGCAGCAGGAGAGATTAGCTTTCTCAGTCAATATATCATATTCATATAAATAATTATATGTCATAATTATATTTCATATAATATATATATATATAGAGAGAGAGAAACAGACATACAGAGAGACAGAGAGATCAATAGATAGATAGATAGATAGATAGATAGATAGATAGATAGATAGATAGATAGATAGATAGATAGATAGACATGAACATAAATTCAGCCATTGTCTTACAGTATGTTCTACAAACTATAGTTTAACCCATAGTTCGTGTTGAAGTGTCCTTGAGCAAGACACTGAACCCTCAATTGCTCCTTAATTACTAAGGAAGGTTAGAGTGCAGAGAAATGTAAATTGTGGGACTAATAAAGGATTTTAAAAAAGAAACATCAAATGGATTACACTAGGTGAGTAGAGTCGCTCTGGGTGGTTTTATGCAAGTGGACACAAGCTCTTCCGCTGCTTACAGTGTCCCTAGCTAGTCTCTGAAAACCTAAACAATGGAGGAAAGAAGCTAAACATCTCTGTAGAGCTATGGGGAACCGCAGAGTCACGATAACAGACCCGTTTCACACATATCCATAAAATGCAAACCTTTTTTGTGTATTGTGTATTGGGTATCCTTAACAATTCTGCAATTGTATTCTTTTTGGTTTGTATTCTCCAAAAAGTGCAATTTTCAGATAGGAGGTTTTGCTCTTCGGCCATCAATAGTCATTTGATTAAGTAATACAATGTTGTGCTTGCTCTGATAAAAACAAACCTGCAACCTTGGAACAGAGAGGACCGATTAGTAATCAGAATCCATCATCTTCTTGAATGTAAACATTTAGAGAACATCATTCAGATATACAGGATATTTCATTTAGTTGTTTTCTTCAAGAAGAATGGAGTGTATTTGGCTTTGTTAGCAGAGGAAAATTAGGAGTGGAGGAATTTCAACAAGAGTCATTCAGGATTTGGGGCCTGTGTTTTTTTAAACAGTTAACATAGTGTGGTTATACTAGAGAATATTAAACGTTGCTGAAATATTTCATATTTTACCATGATTTATTCATTCCAGTGGTCACTCCGTGTGTGTGTGTGTGTGTGTGTGTGTGTGTGTGTGTGCGTGCGCGTGCATGAGTCCCTCATGCTGCACCAGGTGAGAGGCTAATCCTCTGAGCACGGTAGCTATAAATAGCTCCACTCAGTGGAGTCAGTGGAGACGGTCTCACTGATGCCAACATGCTTGACATTTGACCTAATGTTGTGCCACTTATGAACACAAGTTATGCAGCATGGTGTCTTTATCCTAAATATACTGGACCTTATAAAATAGTTTTTTTTACAATTGAATAATTACATTTGCATGTGAATCTGTTTGTTTCTGTGCCTGAAATATAACTAACGAGGTAAATAGAATGGAATATGTTATGACCCCTGCAGTACCTGCATGGACCATCAGAGGTCCACAGCCACCAGGTTGAGAAGCATGGCTGTAACCATAGAGAGACGCTGCATGTCAGCCAATGAAAGATATGCCACTTTAGTTGGTGATATCTCTTCCTTCCTTAGCCAGGTTATAGCTGCATGGATCCATGGCAATATTGGTCAGTTGGTCTACTACTCTGGTCAAGACGGAATATCTCAATAACTATGAGACATTCCTTTTCGACAGACATTCATGGTTCCCAGAGGAGGAATCCTTTTGGCTCTGACGAGCCCCTCACATTTCCTTTAACACCACCATGCGGTGACATTTGTGGCTTTAAGAGAACTATTGAATGGATTGCCAGAGGAGCTAAAACATTAGAAAAGTCTTCAGTACCGTTCTTGGTTCTTCTTTCAATGAAGACATACTTTTGTCTCCACTTCTGACGACAAACCAGCAAAACGTCTCAGCTCAATTCAGCAGCATGAGTTGAACCACAGGATGTCCTTATTAATCTCTTAATGTATGTCTGTCCATCAATCGGGAGAGGGATCCCTCCTCGCTTGCTTTTCCATTCTTTCTCTGTTCAAAGTGTTTTGGGGGGGACTTGAGGCTCTAAGATTGTTAGAGCAGCCAGAGCTCTACACACACACACACACACACACACACACACACACACACACACACACACAGACACAGACACACACACACACACACACACACACACACACACACACACAGACACACACACACACACACACACACACACACACACACACACACACACACACACACACACACACACACACACTCAGCCAAAAGTGTGTTCCTGTGTGGAAACAGTACCCCAAAATAACCACAGGAATGTGTGTGTCCTGGACCATGTGTTGTTAGAAGCAGCTCCGCTCACCTTGGACCCTTCATGGGAAGCAGCTTTATATATTCACCGTCATATATTGATCAAATAGAGCCTGCAGAGCGGGCCACCAGCAGCCAGGCTCTTATGTAACCCTGTGCTGATCACCTCACCATATGTCCACTGTTCCCACCACGCAGAGGCAGGGACTGGGAAGAGAGTTGGAACATGGAAACTATTCAATAGGCCCAGTGTGTATGAGACGGCCATATAGAAGCCAGGCGAACTCCCCGCAGAGCAATCCATCACCAGAGTAGAGGCCTAGTGCGAAAAGTCACAGTTAACTTGTTTTCTTTTTATGGAGAGTAAGAGGAGTGTCTCTGCATGTGACATCACACGAAACTTGAAACCGTCATTTTTAGCAGCCCTCCTACTCCCTGCCTGCTCCCACATTTGCTCCCCTCTCTCTAACCTCTCCCCGAGACACTCTTCTCTGTGGGGCTCCATAAACAGGTCAGTGTGACTATCCTCTCAGCCCAAACTACACCTCTCATCCCAGGATTCACCACACAAGCTCCCCCTCTGCTTCAGAGTCCCCCGGTCTGCTTCTGGAGGAACCGGTAAGTCCCTCACTCCATTCTTAGGTGGAGCTTCTCTGCTGCCACGTGGGTTGGCTGCTTGAGGCGGATCTGCTCAGGAACAGTGAGGACCCGAAGCAGAGGGGCAGAGCTCCGTTAAGCAGTGCTCAGAGGCTTTGCTTGTAAAAGTAGTTGTATACTCTGGTTCAACAGCTGTGCTCCAGATGAGGAACAATTCCAGTGAGATCATGGTAACCCTACTGAAAGAAATGAGCTTGAGAATGATTAAGAATGTTCTAATCTATTAACAATTTCAGTTTTAAGTAATATTCTCCAAATGAATTATTAATGTACCTCTGGTAACGAAGTCAGAGAGGGACTGCAGTATTAGCATACTTTGCGTTTCATGCCATTTAATGTTCTGACATTTTTGTTCAAGACTTTTAGTTATAAATGGTAAATGCCAGTTTCCATGAATAAATCCTTTTCAGATATTTGAAGAGTAAGATTTAAGTGAAGAAAACAAATGTGTATGTAAACTACACATAAATGTAAAAAAACAAAAACAAAACAGTACAACTCAGGAGAAACACCCGAACATGAGCCTCAGCTGATGCTTGATGTCATACTGTAGAACTCCAATAGAGCACATGTTTTAAATGGACACATGAAAAAGGTGACAGTATTATATAAGATACAGATCTACACAGCCCATGCTTGGAAAACAGGGCCGGGCTTAACTCTGGCACACACTGTACACTTTCTGGTCCCTCTCAGCTCGCTGTGAGGCAGACTCTATACGTCCCGTGAAACTATGTCTGTGCTGTGTTGATGAAGGCTTCATTCTGTTTCTGCATTGTTCCAAAGATTCCCAAAAATTGTCTTACATTTTTTTTATTTTATCAGAAAAGTGTGTTGAACAGAGAGAACCAAACATGTTCCTTAAAGGACTTCAGCATTTGAGGAAACACAAGCATTTACTTTCTCTCCAGATCTGTGATGTCCAGATGGATATCACACTCACGAACACAAATGACATTAAAACAATACATTTCTGGTTGTGTGCAGATTACACAAAGCTTTAAGCCAATGTATGAGTCATTTTTACTTTGGACAGAGCCAGGCTATGAAGTCCATTCTGAACATCTGACCCTCAAAAAGAAAGCAAGGGTACTTTAAAAATGTAAAACTATTTGTTTATGCTTACTCAACCTTTAGAATCTATTCAGCTCAGTGTAATCATGTTAGCTTGAATGTTGCGTGTGTTATAGCAGCTGGTTTCATGCTGGCTACATTGGGCTAAACCCTCGTGTGGACGGTGTTTAAGTTGTAAAGTTAGAATCCTACAAGGTTTGGCCTGTTTCTTTGTGGCATGAGTACGGTTGAACATTTAGTTCCCAATGACCCACTGAAAGCACATGCAACACCACCAAGTCTAAAACATAATTTTTTTTTGTTTACAACTGTAACTCTTTAATGTGATTGGTGCACAAGGTGGGTGTACCTGCATCACAATGAGGTGGATAGAATCAGGTCACTTATCTGCTTTACTGTTTACAAATTACCTTTAAGATGGGATGTTTCCCTACTATTAAACTGATTGACATCTTATAAAAAGCAGGTTTAAACAACTTTTTGATCATGTGTGAAATTTGCTGAGCTACAAAAATGCATCATTCATCCAAGTTCATGATGTTGTGATGTGGTCGCAGTTCAAAAGCAGTTCGATCAGTGTCTTTTCAACATGCTGGAACACATAGTGCAAAGTTTGAGATTACTGCTATTTTACAGTGTCAAATGTAAATCTTGAAAGTGATGCTTTTGAGCACACAAACCTCATTCCAGAGTGAAGGTATCTAGAGGAAGGTGTGTTCTGATTGCCTTGCCACCTAAACTGTGAAACAACAGCATAATAAGTGCAAGCATATGTCTTTGATATCTTTCTGTGAAACATGAATACAAACATAGTAATGCCAATAAAGTGCATGAAAATGTGTAGTGACAGAATTTACAAATAGAGTCCATATGTGACGACTACTGAACAAAATGTCAACGTCTGAGGAACCACCTCTGCAGTGTTTGAACAGGGAGGTCATTCTCAGCTGTTATCAGTGTGTCTGTCGTTCATTAGGCCGACAGGGACCAGATATCACAACTGGAACGTTCAGACTTGGCTTCACCCAGGACACTTATCTTTAGAGACACGTTGCTTTTCACTGGGTAAAGGAAATATTGTAGATTATTGTTATAGATTAATTTATAATGTTGACTTTATGTTTATATGACTTTTGTAAAATAATTGCAAAATCTATCACTGAATAGAAACCGCATTTTTATAATGCAGTTTCCAGAAGTAGATTCCATACCAACTTTAGATTGAATAAAATCTTGTCAAACGCCAGGGCCGGATTCATCCACATGGTGGATACACCACTGACACCACTAAAAGATTCAGGAACAGGAAACAGCAGCTGCCGGCCAAAACCCACATACATCAATCCATTACGATGGCATTCAGAGACTAGCTGGTGAAAATAGTGGAGCATTTAGCAGCTAGAGACAGATATTTCCTCAGGAATTGGTGGAGACCAAAATCAGAGCTAAACTAGAGAGATTATTGGATTTACATTCATCAGGTGACACAAACACAAATCCTAATGAATCATGGTGTAGCTTCATAATTGCCTTATGATGGCATTGAGACTATAAACATCATCAGCACTACCTACAGCTTTGTATGTAAGGGGGCACAACAACAATGCTTAAAAAAACAAACTAATAATAGTTCTACATTTGCTGGTCGAACAATAGACTGGTTTGGACCCCGAAGGAGAAGTGGATAACTTGCCCCGTACTCCGCCAACTTTAACCTGCAGAAGGAAGATTCACGGAACTCGCGGATTCTTCAGAGGAAGAGAGGTATAACGGCTACGCCCTGCGCTCCTATTCAAGTCGACAAGTTCTGCTGCCATACGGAAGATTTAAAAATAAAGAAATAAAGATAGAAATTCAAAGAAACACTCTGCCTGGGCCACCCCTCTTCAACAGGTTTCTAAAAAGCCTCGATCGCCAAGCTCTCCAAAAAGAGAAAAGTGGACAGCGAGACCAGAACCTTTAACGAAGAATATCTATTCTGTTTTATGTAACTCTTCACAAAGACAGTTTAAAACCAGTATGTCTCAAATGTATAGAGACCCGGGCAAATCCCAGTCTGGGTAGGCCAGGATGGGTGGAGTCTTTAGCATGTCAACAAGGCGCAACACCACAACACTGTGTTCTGGTCTCCACTGGACAGGTACTTTAAATGAAAGCTGACCACTATTTGTGGCCCTTGCCATGTCCTTGTTGGATTTAGCTGGGTTGGTTCTCTGGCTAGACTCTCTAGGAGTCTCTATTAGCTGAAACAGTGGCCTGGCTATCCTAGAAAAGTCCTGTATGAAGGTTCTATAATAACCGAGACACCCTAAGGGAGCTCTGACCTCTCCCACATTCGTTGGCTCGCTATCCTTTTGGTGCTGAATGGCCTTGAGGTCTTAAGGGTATATCTGGAGGCCTTCCCTGGTCATTAAGAAACCTGACCTGACTTTTTGGTGGCTAAGAACCCTCCTCTGGTCGTCAAAATGGTCATAAAAGGTCTTGGCAAAGCAGAGCATGTCATCGAAATATGGAGAGCCAAATGGAAGACAAATCCACTCATACAGCCCCTAACGCGTGCTGAAGGTAGTCAGGTGTCTGGAGCTCTCATCGACAGATGATGTTGGATGCATGGAAGGGGGTGGTGGTCAAGGACAGTTTTGTGGTTCAAGCCTCGAAATTCAACACACAGACTGGAGACGAGTAGGGTGACATGGATTTTCTCATCCAACCACAGCTGAACCACAGGTTCTGGACATATTCCCTGACTCTACATCTCACCTCACAAATCTGCCCTGCAGGACTAGTTGCTTCTCTCTTTCCTGTCCTCACACTGCACTCGGTCTCAGGAGCAGTTTCATCGGGGGTCAAAATCTGGAGAGTAGAAACAAGGGCTTTACTGACACTTAAAGCTTATTTAGCTCTCCTCTCTGTTCTTTGTTAGTTTTGATTATCTCACCTATGACATTACTGCCTAAAAGAGGAGAGTTCAGACAATTCTGGCTGATTAATACTGGCACTTGTATGGCGACATGGCCATAATTATCACAACAGACCTGATGTTCAAAATCTGGCCATCCATCAAAGGGAACATCTGTACCATTAGCTGCCGAAATCTCCACAGGCCGGTCGAAAAGGAGGGATTGGAGTTGCTGAATTGGAGTGCTTTTTCCATCCATGCTCTCCCTACCATAGAGATCCCCTGAGTCAAGCAACACTCCGTTGATAGCACAAAGACCATACATCGCGTTGTAGGAGTTGTACTGCTTTCCTGGTGTCGCCCAGCTTTAACCCTCTGGGCCAGATGTTTGGTCAGTGAGGAATCATGTGCAGTCAGTTCTTTAGTACCAGCACGATTAGCCTGTAACTCAGTGTCAATTGAGTGACTACTGTCAAGCTGAACTGTGTCACTGGTCGGGATTTAGCTACTGTGTCAGCCAAGGCGTCTTAGCTTTCTGCCTCCTCACTTAGTGATTTGATCTAAGAGAAAGTCGTCACTAACCTGCAGGTCTGTACGGAGGGCTTTGAGGTCATGTCGAACCTGGTTGTTTTTCTCATTTAACCCTTGGTAAAGCATGTGAAGAAAAGTACCTTGAACTTGCCTTTTGTCATAGCTACACTCTGCACCAGGCTGTTATGACTCAAATAACTTTAATCTCATGATTTCTTTTACAAAAACAGCTATGGGCTCTCTTTGGCTTGCTGTTTAGCATTATTTAACTCTTTAAAGTTCTATGCTATTGCTCACTTCTGATGTAGTCAACGATCAGCTCTATACTATTGTAAGATCCTAACGAGCTGATCGATCAGGTCCTACAGTTCTGGTTCACTCAGGTTATCAATGTTATAGTTGCACCGCCGTCATCAATTGAACTCGCAACTCTCAAGAGTTAATTTGCACTCAAATTGGACAATCTCTTCTGGATCTGGAAGACCGACATCCACCGCGGGGGGAGAGTGGCCATTATAACATTACACTGGAGGACTCCCTTCTCGGGATGACGCACTGGATTGCAGCCTTCTCGGAAGCTTTGGACACAGCGACACTAGATCATCCCGGACAAGCCCCCAATTGCTACCGGCACCAGACCATGGGGAGATCTGGACTGGTAGCAAAGGTTACTCAGGCTCGGACACACTGTGTAGCCAATAGATATAAGTTTGAATTGATAGAGAGAGGACCAACTTCATTGCCATGCGAAGGCCAGAACTGAGCCTGTAGCTACGCTCTCCATAATGGATCCATACCAGTACAAAGCCTCATCTACTGACGTCATAGTATATTACCTTGATATAAACTCTGTGAAAAGTGTTAGAATAGTTAAATTATTGACAAAAAATAAGGTGGGTGTCGGTTTTAATACAAACTGAACATGTAGCATTTCCAACTTCATTTATAGTCTGGCTATTGGTCCCTGATCTCAGGGATTATTATTAATATATGATAATAATCTTATTGATGTTTATACTTTTGTGCAAGGTGCCACCTGCCCATCTGGTCAATTGACTCATTGAGCAATCGTTTCAGCTCTAATTATATTTTCCTTAACATTTTGGGTCATTTTTAACTTTTGTTATATTATTCTATATCCAGATCTACAGGATAGATGGTGTAATATATTCTACAGATTGTAAAGACCATTTCTTTGATTTCAGGTTACATGAATAAAGTTGTCTTGACTTGAAATGGAAGCGTCAGCATACATTATAGTCAATAACTCATTGGGTGTCCAATGCTAGGTCTAGGTCTGGTTATACAAACACTAATATTATTTTTTCACTGTGGACCAAAACCAAAGTGGCTAAAAATACACAGTAGCAGTCCCCACCCAGTAATGTATCACAAGGTTTTCAACTGTAGTGGCTATACACGCACTAAATGTATTTTAGTTCCAGCTAAAGCAGTCGTTGAGCAGTTTACATGTTGATGAGGTCAGTGTTCTGCAGTCAATATTACACGATAAATGTGCAAACATTCTGCATGAGCTGCTTAATAAGACGCTTGCGTTTTGTTTCTTCTTTTGCAGATTTCCTCTTTCAATCCCCTTTCCTTCTTTAAAAACATGCCATCTATCTGACGGACTCAGTCCACCTCTATGTTCGTGTCATAAGTATGGAGCTGCAGAAGCTAACGAATGGAAATCACCATGACGCTGCTGGGCCTGTGGAGGGAGGGTATGCTTACTGACTCGCTGTAAATTCTTGCTCACTCAACTATGTTCATCATCTCAAGTTGTTTTTTGGTTTGTGATGGATATTATAGAATTGCTCCAGAGGAAGAAAAGTTCCTGCAGCAGGGTGATGGATCAAAGACGCCTCAGTTCACAGACGTGAGTATGAGACCGAGGCAGAGGCCGTGTTACAGCGCCATGTCTACTGCCGCTTCGTGTCTATGTTTGTGTTTCTTACCTGGAACGCATCCCTACCTTCAGAAAACATAACATGTGAAAGGCTCTCGCTAGAGCCAGTGTCCGTTCTGGGCTGCTGTAGATATAAATGGCTCTTTCCAAGCTAAGATAACGATTCTTAGTTTCACGTGATTATACTCTAATTAAAACATAGTTATGACTATTATACTCCATTTCTGCCAATTAATCAACCTAAATGTTACACAATGTTCCTTTAAGGGTAGTTATCTTTTTCAATGAATTCAACTTTATTCAACCTCGCTCATATTGCATGTGTTGTGTCATCAACATGTCAATTAGTACATTTTGTAGTATTCTATGATCACCATCTTTACCTAATATTGTGTGTTTAATTGTTAACATTGTGTGTTAAGTGTTTTTTTGTTTTTTTTACCATTCACATATTGCAGCAATAACTAACCTAAACTGTTGTTTACATAGTAATAATACAAATAATACAGACAGCACTGATTATTCCCCAAAATAGAACAATAATATACAAGATGTCGAAGAATGTTGTAGAGCAGAGATTTTTTAATTATAAAATTTCCCTTTGTAAGATTTAAATTTAAAAATAAAATCGTACAATTTAATAAATAGATGCACTTCCGGTCCGGTCGCCAGACTGTCTTTTACTACACACTAGCTAGCCTAGCTTGTGCACCTAACGTCATTTCATTCATTCAGCAACATCCATGAAAATATGTTAAACTGGCTGAAATCGGGGAAGCTGTCAGGTGGGACATCTGAAGCTATCAGTAATAAAAGAGGAGAGGGACAGAGAGAGAGGGAGGAACCGGAGGCGAGAGAAACGGAGAGGTGCGTTGGGGAGAGACCGGGAGAAGAAACCGACCGGGAGTCGGAGAAAGAGGAGACGAGAGTGAGCATCAGACTGGGAAAAAAAAAAGGAAATATGATGACAATTATCTGGGTCTGGGCTTCACTTGGATTGGCAATGCAGATTGCCCGAAGCCACAGTGCGTGTTGTGCAGTGAGTTTCTGGCTAACTGCTGTCTGAAGACTCTTATTTGCGCCGCCACCTGAACACCAAGCATGCCAGTGCAAGTCAGAAGCCCCTTACATTTTTTAGATCAAAATTGGAAGAGTTACAAAACAGTCAAAAACAATTGCAGTCTCATTCATGTGAGTCTCTCAAAGTGAGAGACTCACGTCTCTCACTTTCTCCCTCTCTATCTCTCTTGCTGCAGGCTGAGCCACCTGCGCTGCATGTGAAAATCTTCATATGGACTCCTCCTTTTTTATTTATATCTGTTTCTGAGCCTATGCATGTGCCACTCTTTGTTCTTTACGTGGCTTACTGTGTTTAAGTAAATACATGTGAAATGCAATCTGCCTCTGAGCCTGTGCGTGTGTCCTCGCCATCCTTATTGCTCTTTAAAACTGAAATGTATACAGCGGACTAAATCTTGTAACGAACGCCACGCGCGAGCAAACAGTTCTCGCATTGGCCTGATTTTATGCGGCTATAAATAGGCTATGTTGCGTTTTTTTTTAAGGTGTGGGGGATTGGGGGTGCGTGAACCCGGTCGGAATGTAGAAAGGGGTGCGTGGCCTAAAAAGTTTGGGAACCGCTGTTGTAGAGGACATAGTAGCAGGATTTATGAGTTGGCACTACACACTATACATGAATTGTGTTGTCATGTCACAAATTGCCTCGTTATTGTTTCTTAGAAGTCTTGCATGTTTTCCAGTTTGAGGGTAAAACCTCCATTGGGATGTCCGTCTTCAACTTGAGCAATGCCATCATGGGCAGCGGCATTCTGGGTCTGTCGTACGCCATGTCCAACACCGGCATCGTCCTTTTCCTGTAAGTACCGCAAAAATACACACTTTGGGACAGAGAGTTCAACTGAACATGGTGTGCACACCCACACACGGTATGTACCTCAGTGGTTCCCTGAAAACGTCTGTCAGTAGACAACCAGACACAAAAGGTGACATGGTCAATATTACATAACTGTCGTGGACATAAACCGAGAGCTCATAAAACCTAAATGTATATGACACAATCTGAACTAATAAACTTCTTTCAATAACTGCTCTCTCAACCTATCGGTCACTTCACTAACAAAGACCACGCTAATAGCGATGTGGGTTACAAATGGTTTATTGCGAGATAGAAGAAGAGGGTTGGATTTAAGAAGCAGAAAGGGGTTGAGGGATGAAGGGATGAAGGATGTAGGGGAGCAGGAACGAGAAGGGTGGAAAGAAGGTTGAAGGGGTGCAATGAGAGACCGCTGGCATCCGGCGGCTGGAGGGAACGACGGGGGCGGAGACTCGTGGGTGGGGGCCGTCTCTTCAGAAGCTCTGGTGGTGGTGTTTCTAAAAGACTACAAATATGATTGATAACTTTGAATCCTGCACGCCAGATCTCTCCCTCGTGGATCTGTCGATCTGTCTCTTCTCCGGCCTTGTGTTTCTGACCTGTCGACATGTGTCATCCCGTTTATTCCAGGAACTATTAAGAGCACTCTACTTTAGAGACTCTAAAAGAAAAGACTCTGAGATTAAAGACCGAGGACAAGGCCAAAAACATTTCAGTCACGTAATAAAATAGTCTTAAATAGAAATATCTTAGACCTAAGAATGTAAATTAAATTTAAATTAAAACGACTATAAATGTGCTTCACAATCTTCCCTGTGGCTTCTCAAACTCTCAGCTGCTGAATGGTGAATAAATGTGTTGAGCTAAATTTAATGTAAGCGTCAATCGGAGAATTGAATGAATCAGTTAATGATGCAAGTCATTGATTCTACCTGGTCACATGTAGTCCTTTTCATTTAGTTGTAGTTCATGTTATTCCTTGTATTTTTCTTCCTTTTCGTTATTCATTCATTCCTTTCATTTAGTTTATTTGATCATTTATTCATTTATTTTCTGTTTAGTAGTGAAGTAAATGTGTTATTAAAAAATAACTTGATCATTTGATTTGTGTGGATTTGAAATAATAGTCAACAGGAGAGATTTAAGAGACTTACCAGAGCAGCTTGAATATAAGGAGCTACAGTAATCCAGTCTAGAAGTAACAAATGAGTGAATCAACTTTCCTGAATCACTTTGAGACACGGTGTGCCTGATTTTTTAAATGTTACGTAGGTGAAAAAAGGCAGTCCTTGAGTTTAGTTTTACGTGGGAGTTAAAGGACAAGTCCTGATCAAAGATAACTCCGAAGCAAGGTCATCCAGGTTTTGATGAGACAGTTTAGCGACCTGGTTGGTTTCATCTGGCTTGATCGATAGATATAATTGAGTATCATCTGCATAACAAAGTTATGGAGTGTTTTCTGATAATATTGCCTAAAGGAAGTATACATAAGGTAAATAAAATTGTTCCAAGCACAGAACCTTGTGGAACTCCGTGACTTTGTTGGTCATCGAGGCCTCATCGTTTACAAATACAAACTGAGATCGATCTGATAAATACGACTTAAACCAGCTTTGTGCTGTACCTTTAATACCAATCGACTGGTCTAGTCTCTGTAATAGGATGTCATGGTCAATGGTGTCGAATGCAGCACTACGGTCTATCAGAAACTGCCTCACAGATATAAGGATCTGGATTCAAGCCAATTTCCTCAAACTCAACAGTGACAAATCAGAAATCCTCATCATCGGCCCCAAATCACTAAACAAATCGCATCACAACTTCTCCCTCTGCATCAATTGCACCACTGTTCCTGCCTCCACACACATCTGTAAACTTAGTGTCATCTTTGATCCAACCCTTTCCTTTGAATGTCAAGCACATCACAAGAACCGTCTTCTTTCATCTTAAAAACATCGCCCGTCACGCAGACGCCAGCCTTCTTGCCGATGTATTGTTATGAAGTTTAAAGTTATTGGAATGCTTATACAAGATTAGTTGTGGACAGACACATAATTGCATATTATCTCCTGGCAGAGATAACAAGCATGCGGCTGATTTCCAATGTTTGCTCCAGTTGAAATGGCACTATGTTGATGATTCAGGGCCGGTTCAGTCTTTGACTCGTAATGATGCAGCCTTCCAATTTGAGTGCAGAAAGAGAGAAACTAATGTATGAACTGTATTTGTGTTGGTTGGACTGCTGGAATGCCCTTTTCCCTTGGCTTCCTAAAAAAAGACATACCTCGAGTAAAAGCCCGACTGTAACATCAGTCTGCATCTTTTAGAATGTATTGCCAAGGCTTCAAAGAAGAATATGCTTTTTTTGTAAATTATAGCCCCAAAGCTGTGCAATACACAAAATACTGAAGTCAATCAACATGGAGGAATGAAATGAATGACTGTTTATGTTTTACAGGATCCTGCTGACATGTATCGCCTGTCTGTCCTGTTATTCCGTCCATCTGCTGCTACGCAGTGCTGGAGTTGTGGGTGAGGCTTCATAAATGTGGAAAATATTGTCAGAAATCTTAATTTTTTTGTCTCTTCACTTCCCCTCTCTTGCATCAGAGGCCAATTCTCCCTAGCAGTGCTGTACATAAGTCAGAATGTCCGCAGCCAGTCAGTTAACAGGGTTCCCCTGTTGCTCCCTTCAGGTATTCGTGCCTATGAGCAGCTTGGCCTGAGAGCTTTTGGTCATCCAGGGAAGATCATAGCAGCTGTCATTATCACGCTACATAACATTGGAGGTAAGACTCCTGTATATAGGTAGGTAACTGTCCTGTGAGTAGCTGGGGATCATATATCATAAGGGAAGTAGATGTAGTTTTATGGAGCATGTAAAGACATGTGGCCATGTACACTGATAAACACTCTTTCTTCAGGCTGTCTATGTTTTCCTCCCCTGCAGCCATGTCCAGCTACCTGTTCATAGTCAAGTCTGAGTTACCGCTGGTCATCCAAGCTTTTCTTGGCCAGACGTCCAGCTCTGGGTGAGTACAACTCAATTCTTTGAAATCAACAAATTAAATGACATTCAATATCAGCTTCATCTGCATGCGTCCATTCCAGAGATCGGTCCAAGAGAAAAGATGAAAGAGAAAAAACAACAATGTGTCCGTCTCTCTGTATGTTTTGACGACCATACTCACTCCCTCACACCTCACAAATATATAGTTTATAAAGTAAATTATGCATTTGTGGGGGACTATCTTTAGCAGCGGATCTCTCCACATTTGGTTGTATAATGATAAGTTCAGTCAGCCAACTCACATTTAATCATAGACTGTATATAAGAAGTATACGGAGTCAACGCTACATCACCCATTGGTTTGTGGACTATGGTTTGGAAGCCTTGAGTTTTGCCTTTTGGCTTTCACCATCTTTTTTTGCAACCAGAAGTGACAAAAGTACAACCAAACGCTGATTAAGAGATTTTTAGGCGACCAAAATGTTACAATAAACTTTCATCGAGTGAAAACACACAAAGAAAGGGTTAAAGATCTAAAAAACCCTCACTTCCTGCAGCAGGACGGTGTATGAAGGACTGAGTAGCATCTACATGCCCTTATGGTAGACTTGGCTCCTGTCACATGTATTTGGGGTGTACTCTGGAGCTATCATTCTGATATCTGTTAACTATTCTTCTTACCTGACTACAGACAAACATGTCTATTTCCCCAAACTTCCTTCCAAACAGCTCTGAAATAGATGTTTTTTCTTCAGCTTGCACTGTCCACTGTGCATTATATTGTCCTTCAGTGTTACAATATACAATATTACACTACCAGACTACCAGCCTCACTCTCATTGTTGACAGTTTGTGACTGCTCTGCTCAGTTTGAATGATTAGAACTGACCCGGGATCTGACTCTAGGGGACATTTTGCTGAACAGAAAGCTAATATGAACATTTTTACATGCTGATATACTTGCTTGTAGCTCACCTTGTTGGTATCTCAGAAACGTATCACAACATCACATGGCTGTACTTGACGTCCTGCCCCAGAGAGAAGTAAACACATTGTCATTTTACAAAGAACTGACCTCTAAATGCAGTTTGAGTCTTTTTCACATGTTTGTTTTTCTGTGTGTATGTGTGTGTGTGTGTGTGTGTGTGTGTGTGTCATCTTGTCTCCTGCCAGCGACTGGTTCATGAATGGAAACTACCTGATCATCATCGTCACTGTCTGCGTGATCCTCCCGCTGGCCTTGATGAAACATCTGGGTATGATCATACTCAATAACTCCTCTGTCCTCTGATGTAACCTGAACTTAATACATCCTTCACAACTGTGTCTTTGTATGAATGTGGGTTCTGTCTGTCGCTTTGTGACATGTTGCTGTGGCGTCTGGTGAACGAGACCCCGTGTACACGTGGGACCATACGAAAATCCATTATCCTAAAAGTTGTAATTCACGTTATTATCCCGATAACCGTCACAGTTTTTTTTTTGTAGTGAACATTATTTTAGTTACAAACAAATAAACAATCATAAATAAGGAAATCATAAATCATAGGGACCCCATTCATGAATTAACGCTACATAATATATCTATGCAAGTTTTCTTTCATACATGATCATTTCTGTATTTTTAGATCATGCTCAATTTTATACTTCTCTAGCATTGGCGCTGTCAAGATTATCACTGCACAATGATCGTGGCCAAAATCATTTAAAATCACACAGCACATACTTCAAATCTGTTTTTTTGTAACAGAGTGCCTATTCAATTCAATTCAATTTATTTAGTATAGCCCAAATTCACAAATTTGCCTCAGAGGGCCAAAAAAGGCCCTCAGAAAACCCTTTAACAGGGAGAAAAAGGGAAGAACCCTTCAGGAGAGCAACAGAGGAGGATCCTCTATCAGGATGGACAGAAGCAATATATGTCATGTGACCAGTGTGTGTATGTCTCGTGTGTGTGTCTGAGGTTGTCTTCTTGCGTCCTGCAGGGTATCTTGGTTATACCAGCGGCTTCTCTCTGTCCTGTATGGTCTTCTTCCTCTCTGCGGTGAGTCTATTACTTACTTTATGGCTGTTGTCACGGCACAGGTGGTTCTAGAGAAATGTTCCGGGACCACGGCATATACTGTGTGCTTGTTGCAACCATCGCCGTGACACTATACCATGTCTAACACTATATTTATCTTGTTATAGTTATACTTCAATTCAATTCAGAACATTTTATATAGCCCAAAATCACGAATTACAAATGATCCTCGGAGGGCTTTACAATCTGTACACATAACATCCACTAGGACATCCCAGGACCTCACATCGGACCAGGAACAACTCCCCAAATAAAGATAGAAAAAACCTTTCACAGGGAAAAAAGGAAGAACCCTTCAGGAGAGCAACAGAGGAGGATCCCTCTCAGGATGGACAGAAGAATAGATGTCATGTGACCAGAATGAACAACGTAACAGAGTTACAGCACATTACATGAATATGACAGAAATTATTATCTACAAGGAGTAGTAGGGGGGCAGAAGAATATGTTGGGGGAAAAAAGTTAAAACAAAATGATTAATTAATATATTATTATTAATTATTATTACTAAATTTAAGAACGTTTAAATGTGATTCTGTGTATTATAACAATATTCACAAGTAGCATTCTACCTGCTCAGCAGCCAACAGCAGACAGTTAACTGCTTTTAGTAGCTAAAGAAACTAATATTTCCCTCATGAGTTGGTCATCCGAATGAATTGTAATTGTGTGAGCTGAATGCATAAAAAGCCAATTGTTTGCTACAAAACAACAACTTCATGAAGGGAATAATATTTAAAACAGCTACTCAAATGCCTATATACCTGATGTCTCCTGAGGTCCTTATCCAGAAAATTCACAATCGATCATGCAAGTGATTCTGTTGGAATACATTGTGGTGTCAGCTGATTCTCCTGGTGGCTCCAGCTGATGGAGCGCTGCTGCAGTGGTGCCTTTAGGAAGGCAAACAGTAGCTGCTGGAGATAGACACAGAGACAATGCAGATAACTAAAGTAACTAAAGCAACATGTGTTTTGGGAAGATTCCAAATAGTACCAAAATAGATCTTGTTTCCTTCAGGAAGAGGTTTAACAAGCTTCAGGCTCTGGTGCTCCAGAACAGTGTCTGGTTTTGTTATGGAAGGAAGGAGAGGGAGCATTTGTTTTCCCTCCTCAAGCTCTCTTCCTCTGTTCCATCAGGTCATCTACAAGAAATTCAACATTGCTTGCCCTCTGGAGGTGTTTGGGAACTACTCTGTGAACACAGCCGTCTCAGAGGACACGTGCACTACCAAATTGTTCACCATCAACCAAGAGGTCAGAGATGAACTCCCTGAAGGCACACAAATTACCGTTTGCATTTAAAATGTTCATTTACGACGGTGTGCTCTGAACCAGGAACTCTTTCTGGGCGCATCATATTACTCATACACACCTAGTGAATTTACTCTGACTTGATTTGCAGACGGCGTACACCATCCCCATCCTGGCATTTGCTTTCGTATGTCATCCTGAAGTGCTTCCCATCTACACTGAACTGAGCAAGTAAGACGCACACATTGATGCATTCTACATTCTTCACAGACAGCACGCACTTCACAGCACTTTCTTGACTATAACATAAAGACAGAATGGAATTTTGGTGCGTACCCATGCTCGCTTTTATAGTTGCACTCAAATCCTTCAAATATTCCCCAAACTTGCCGCTAATGTAAATCACAGTTCACAGTTTAAGGATGATTGTGCTTTACTACAACTTGGGTCACTGGACATCACTTCAGTCGTATAATGAAAATATAATGAAATCTGGGGAAATGGCAACATTGCTAACAAGAAGTCAGATGGGTCCAGAAACACGAGCAGCAGTTCATCTAAACCAGTGAGAGCACCTCAAATGTCTAACTTGGGTGTTCTGTACCCTTTCTGCAGCAATAGCCCTGCTTCTCTCTCTTAAACGTGTGTACTGTATTGCTACAAACATCTGCCATCTTGTTCCCCAAAAGCCCAACAAAGAGAAGAATGCAGAATATTGGCAACGTGTCCATCCTGGGCATGTTCATCATGTACTCCTTCACCGCCACGTTTGGCTATCTGACCTTCTACGGTGAGAGAACGTCTGTAAGTCAGCTGTACGATAAAGCTCAGTCTAATGACAGTGAGGTCTCACAGGTTCTGTGTGTGTGTGTGTGTGTGTGTGTGTGTGTGTGTGTGTGTGTGTGTGTGTGTGTGTGTGTGTGTGTGTGTGTGTGTGTGCGCAGAGAACACTGAAGCAGAGCTCCTCCATACCTACAGTAAGGTGGACCCTCTGGACTCTCTGATCCTGTCTGTGCGTCTGGCCGTCCTGGTGGCCGTCACCCTGACTGTTCCCGTGGTCATGTTTCCTGTAAGCACACATCCAGCTGACTCTCTGACACCCATCTGAAAAGCCTGCGCCTTTTTGTTTTAAATTACATACAGAAGTAAAGTGTAATTCGCACTTCTCAAACATGTAAAGGCCAGACTCTAAGGGAGGCCATCATTTGGGGAATTCTATGGAAGCCCATTGCATTCAAACGTGCATTATCTTTACTAACCACCAGGGGGCGACTCCTCTGGTTGTATAGAAGTATATGCTTCATGTGTTAAAGCTGCATTCTCTCTCCTGACCACCAGGGGGTGACTCCTCTGGTTGTATAGAAATCTATATAAATGACTCTACTTCTCTCTTTATTTATTCCCTCAGTAAACATTGTAAACATGAGTTTATGTAATTTAGAGTCAAACAGACCATAAAGCAGGGGACGCTTTAGGGCGGGGCTACAAGGTGATTGACAGGTCCCTACCATACCAGAGTGTGCACGGTGTCTCTGTCACGCGTTTGACGCGGGGCGACTTCGCGCGAGTTGACATTTTCCAACTCTGGCGAAAAATTTGCGTTGAGAAGCTCCGCCCGTCATCACCGCCATCTTGCCGGTGCTGAATCCAACTGCTGTTGGTCCTGAAGTAGCGCTTGTAGCGGCTTCATTCAGACGCTGTTGTGGGACTATGGATAATATTATGAACCCAGACACCATGGAGTTTGATGTTCCAACGTATGTGGAAATTTCCACAACAAGTATAAAGCAGAACTAGTGGTTATTTCCATGGTAGATGGCGGAAACGGTAACTGTTTTTACAGAGATAAGCCACGGAGATAAGCGAAGGCGCGAGTAACATTCACAACGCTTTTGGTGTGAACGCAGCATTATTGTTAAGCGAGTAAACTGACGCGAGTAAACTGACGCGAGTAACGCGGCGCAAGTAACGCGGCGCAAGTAACGCGGCGCAAGTAACGCGGCGCGAATATTCGCAACGCTTTTGGTGTGAACACAGCATAATCCAAGATGGTGGCGGCCAAAACGCTAAACTCCAGCCTTCAAAACGGCATTCCACAAACCCATGGGTCACCATGACTACGTCCACTTCTTATATAGCCTATGTTTTTTACATGTTATAGTAGGAAAAGAACAGGTGTATTTAATAACATTAATGACAGCGGCATTCTACTTGGGCAGGTCCTGGTTTGTGCATGCTTGGTCACTGGGATAATTTACATATATATATATATATATATATATATATATATATATATATATATATATATATCCATCCATCCATCCATTATCAGCCGCTTATCCGGGGTCGGGTCGCGGTGGCAGCAGGTTCAGCAGGCCGACCCAGGCTTCCCTCTCACCCGCAACACTTTCCAGCTCATTCTGGGGGATCCCGAGGTGTTCCAAGGCCAGCCGGGAGATATAATCCCTCCAGCGTGTCCTCGGTCTTCCCCGGGGTCTCCTACCAGTTGGACGTGCCTGGAAAACCTCTAATGGGAGGCGTCCAGGAGGCATCCTGACTAGATGCCGAACCACCTCAGCTGACTCCTTTCGACACGAAGGAGCAGCGACTCGACTCCAAGCTCCCTCCTGATGTCCGAGCTCCTTACCCTATCTCTAAGGGTGAGCCCGGCCACCCTGCGGAGGAAGCTCATTTCAGCCGCTTGTATTCGAGATCTCGTTCTTTCGGTCACGACCCAGAGTTCGTGACCATAGGTGAGGGTTGGAACATAGACCGACCAGTAAATGGAGAGCTTCGCCTTCCGGCTCAGCTCCCTCTTCACCAGGACGGACCGGTACAGCGCCTGTTTTATTGCTGCAGCCGCACCGATCCGTCTGTCGATCTCCCGCTCCACCTTACCCTCACTCGTGAACAAGACCCCGAGATACTTGAACTCCTTCGCTTGGGGTAGGCAGTTTGTCCCCACCTGGAGGGAGCAATCCACCGGTTTCCGGCAGAGCACCATGGCCTCAGATTTGGAGGCGCTAACTCTCATCCCTGCCGCTTCACACTCGGCTGCAAAACGCCCCAGTGAATGCTGGAGGTCACAATCCGAGGAGGCAAACAGGACCACATCATCCGCGAACAGCAGAGAGGCGATCCCGAGACTCCCGAACCGGATCCTCTCCGCCCCCTGGCTGCGCCTAGATATCCTGTCCATGAAAGTCACGAACAGGACCGGTGATAAAGGGCAGCCCTGGCGGAGGCCAACACCCACCGGGAACGTGTCTGACTTACTACCGAGGATACGAACACAGCTCCTACTGCAGGCGTACAAAGACCGGATAGCCCGTGCCAACGGGTCCGGCACCCCATACTCCCGCAGCACCCCCCACAAAAACCCCCGAGGGACCCGGTCGAAAGCCTTCTCCAAGTCCACAAAGCACATGTAGACTGGTTGGGCAAACTCCCAGGACCCCTCCAGTAGTCTTGCAAGGGTAAAGAGCTGGTCCACTGTTCCACGACCGGGACAGAATCCGCACTGCTCGTCTTGAATCTGAGGTTCGACAAGCGGTCGGAGCCTCCCTTCCAGCACCCTGGCATAAGCTTTTCCCGGGAGGCTGAGCAGTGTGATGCCACGATAGTTTGAGCACACTCTCCGGTCCCCCTTCTTGTAGATGGGAACCACCACCCCGGTCTGCCAGTCCATGGGCACTGTTCCCGACCCCCATGCGACACTGAAAAGGCGTGTCAACCAAGACAGCCCAACAATGTCCAGCGCTTTCAGCATCTCAGGGCGGATCTCATCCACCCCTGGCGCCTATATATATATATATATATATATATATATATATATATATATATATATATATATATATATATATATATAGTTTACACTTATATATATAACTGAGACATCGTTAATATTCATTTCCACTGTGCTTTTAAGATGAGGTCTGTTGCTCGAAAATAGGGCATGCATTAAAGAAATATAAAATCATTTGCACTGAAATATAAGATTTAAAAAATCTTTTAAAATCTTTTGTTGAGATTTGCCATGATGAGATAAGTCATAATTATGAGATTTGGAAGTCATAATTCCAACACCCATATTTATTTATTTGGTGAATGCTATGCACTGGATTCTACTGGTTGTATACCAGCAGCATGTCTAATAATCCTGATGAATCATCATCGTGATATGAGATATCCCCTGGCTGCTCTGTTATGTGACACTCTGCTTGGTGCGTTCCCTTCAGATCCGGCGGGCCCTCCTGCAGCTGCTGTTTCCAGGGAGGCCCTTCCACTGGCTCCGTCACATCGCCATCGCCGTGTGTCTGCTCTTCATCGTCAACCTGCTCGTCATCCTCGTTCCAAACATTCGAGACATCTTCGGCATCACTGGTGGGGTCTTAGACTTTGAGGTCTTACGAGAGCCTGATCAGAAAGGGGCATTTGTAAAAAGAGACATAGCTCTTGTGAAGTCACATCACATTTAAAAATAATGAGGTGACTTGTTTTTCACCCATTAATCCATAATGCGCATATATTTCTCTTTTGGCCATTATGGAGTTCCATATGAATTGAGAGCAAGTGTACAGCAGCAGTATGTGCAGTATAGAGAGTTTTATTGAGAGTTGTTATTGTTATATGTTCTATATCCAGAAGGTATTCAGTTATTGTATGGCTTCTTTGGTTTGTAAATAACCATCTGCTACAGAGTTAACTTTAAAGTGAGGATACATAACTTTTGCTGATAGGCATAAATAATTCAGTAACATCAGCCACACAGCAATAACTATCTCAAACCTGCAAACAGCAGACATTAGCCTCCACAAGCTACTGTTCAGAACTGATCAAGTAAGACTAAAGTCTTACTTGATCAGTTCTGACCAGCAGAGTGTGTTTTATTTAATGTAAGCAGAGAATTGTGTTATTTCTTTTTTCAAAAGGGATATAGTATCACTGTAAGTTAAAAGCCCAAAAGGCCAACCCAAGAACAGATCCTTCCACGGTGGGCCAAAGCACAGATTCACTGTGGCTCACTCATTACAGTCAACAGCTTTCTCTGAGATGAATTCTGTTTTACAAGGAAAGGATGTACTGTGCTCCTCTGTGTCTAGGGGCAACCACTGCTCCCAGTCTGATCTTCATCCTTCCTGGACTCTTCTACATTCGCATCATCCCCACTGACCAGGAGCCCATGAACTCAAGACCGAAGATTCAGGTAGGTGTATCCTGTCCCTGAGGGGGAGGCGGGACCAGCAACAGTTAAGACAAAGGTTCTGGTTCCTGCTGAATTAGAGATGGTCATACATGCTTTTATATCTTCTCGTATTTATTACTGTTATGCACTTTTCTCCTCGCTCAGTAAGTCTGCGATTAACCGTAATCCAGAATGCTGACGAGGACAAATAGACGTCTCACATGACCCCATACTCAGGTCTCTTATAGACTGTCTCACATGACCCCCATACTCAGGTCTCTTATAGACTGTCTCACATGACCCCATACTCAGGGCTCTTATAGACGTCTCACATGACCCCCATACTCAGGTCTCTTATAAGACGTCTCACATGACCCCATACTCAGGTCTCTTAAAGACTGTCTCACATGACCCCATACTCAGGTCTCTTATAGACTGTCTCACATGACCCCATACTCAGGTCTCTTATAGACTGTCTCACATGACCCCCATACTCAGGTCTCTTATAGACTGTCTCACATGACCCCATACTCAGGTCTCTTATAGACTGTCTCACATGACCCCATACTCAGGTCTCCTATAGACTGTCTCACATGACCCCCATATTCAGGTCTCCTATAGACTGTCTCACATGACCCCATACTCAGGTCTCTTATAGACTGTGTCACATGACCCCCATACTCAGGTCTCCTATAGACTGTCTCACATGACCCCATACTCAGGTCTCTTATAGACTGTCTTACATGACCCCCATACTCAGGTCTCTTATAGACTGTCTCACATGACCCCCATACTCAGGTCTCTTATAGACGTCTCACATGACCCCATACTCAGGTCTCTTTTAGACGTCTCACATGACCCCATACTCAGGTCTCTTATAGACGTCTCACATGACCCCCATACTCAGGTCTCTTATAGACTGTCTCACATGACCCCATACTCAGGTCTCTTATAGACGTCTCACATGACCCCATACTCAGGTCTCTTATAGACGTCTCACATGACCCCATACTCAGGTCTCTTATAGACTGTCTCACATGACCCCATACTCAGGTCTCCTATAGACTGTGTCACATGACCCCCATACTCAGGTCTCCTATAGACTGTCTCACATGACCCCATACTCAGGTCTCTTATAGACTGTCTCACATGACCCCCATACTCAGGTCTCTTATAGACTGTCTCACATGACCCCCATACTCAGGTCTCTTATATACGTCTCACATGACCCCATACTCAGGTCTCCTATAGACTGTGTCACATGACCCCCATACTCAGGTCTCCTATAGACTGTCTCACATGACCCCATACTCAGGTCTCTTATAGACTGTCTCACATGACCCCCATACTCAGGTCTCTTATAGACTGTCTCACATGACCCCCATACTCAGGTCTCTTATATACGTCTCACATGACCCCATACTCAGGTCTCCCATAGACTGTCTCACATGACCCCCATACTCAGGTCTCTTATAGACGGTCTCACATGACCCCATACTCAGGTCTCCTATAGACTGTCTCACATCACCCCCATACTCAGGTCTCTTATAGACGTCTCACATGACCCCATACTCAGGTCTCATATAGACGGTCTCACATCACGCCATACTCAGGTCTCCTATAGACTGTCTCACATGACCCCCATACTTAGGTCTCTTATATATGTCTCACATGACCCCATACTCAGGTCTCCTATAGACTGTCTCACATGATCCCCATACTCAGGTCTCTTATAGACTGTCTCACATGACCCCCATACTCAGGTATCCTATAGACTGTCTCACATGACCCCATACTCAGGTCTCCTATAGACTGTCTCACATGACCCCCATACTCAGGTCTCTTATAGACTGTCTCACATGACCCCCATACTCAGGTATCCTATAGACTGTCTCACATGACCCCATACTCAGGTCTCCTATAGACTGTCTCACATGACTCCCATACTCAGGTCTCTTATAGACTGTCTCACATGACCCCCATACTCAGGTCTCTTATAGACTGTCTCACATGACCCCCATACTCAGGTCTCATAAACGGTCTCACATGACCCCATACTCAGGTCTCTTATAGACTGTCTCACATGACCCCCATACTCAGGTCTCATAAACGGTCTCACATGACCCCCATACTCAGGTCTCATAAACGGTCTCACATCACCCCATACTCAGGTCTCTTATAGACGTCTCACATGACCCCATACTCACGTCTCCTATAGACTGTCTCACATGACCCACATACTCAGGTCTCTTATAGACTGTCTCACATGACCCCCATACTCAGGTCTCTTATAGACTGTCTCACATGACCCCATACTCAGGTCTCTTATAGACGTCTCACATGACCCCATAGACTGTCTCACATGACCCCATACTCAGGTCTCTTATAGACGTCTCACATGACCCCATAATCAGGTCTCTTATAGACATCTCACATGACCCCATACTCAGGTCTCTTATAGACGTCTCACATGACCCCCATACTCAGGTCTCTTATAGACGTCTCACATGACCCCATAGACTGTCTCACATGACCCCCATACTCAGGTCTCTTATAGACATCTCACATGACCCCATACTCAGGTCTCTTATAGACGTCTCACATCACCCCATACTCAGGTCTCTTATAGACGTCTCACATCACCCCATACTCAGGTCTCTTATAGATGATGTTTGCTTTTAATCTGTTTGTATGCTGTATTTCACTATGCCTTTTTAACTACGTCTCTTGTGTTAAAAGCTTCTTATAATATTCATATTGTGTTATTTTTGTTTTTCTACTCCTGTCCAGCACTTTGTGACTTCTGTCTGTAAAAAGTTTGATATGAATACATTTCACTTGCTTCCTTAAGGAAAAGAAAGAAAGAAAGTGGGCCCACTTGATGATTCTATGTTGACGAATCTTCTTTGGGTTTTCAGGCTGCGTGTTTCACAGCGCTGGGTTTCATATTCATGACCATGAGCATGACGTTCATCGGACTTGACTGGATGAGTGGAGAAAAGCGAAATCTCGGCAGCCACTAAAGTGCACCCCAAACCCCAGCAGCCCGATGCTGCATCCCTTCTCCGGGTTCTTTGGCTGGGAGGCAATACCCAACCTCCTGCCAGAAGGCTCAGGGCTTCTGTTGGACTGCTTTTATACTTTATAAGGACCAGCCAGTCCTCCAGATTGACGAGAGGAGCCTGTCTCCGCCTATGACCTACCTGCAGCTTGACATGCACAGCATCCGTCACAGGTGGGGTTCTGCTGTTCTACATGAAGAGCTGACAACAATGTTAATCATGGAAGCCCTTTAATCATTAAAAGCTATCTACCATAACAGAGGCTAAATGTGGTTTGGAATAACACAAATATTAAAAACATATTGAATTTCAAATGAGAACATTTATTTGGTATGTGCTTGAGGAAATTGCTATTCTAAAATAGATCGTGCTAGATAGATCAGATAGTGTTATCATTGTAGTCCAATTATTTCTGCTCATCTCAGTATGAGTATGAGGTTATTAAACAAATGCACTTCAATTGATGCATTGTGAACTGTGATTCTGCAGAGCAGTATTTGGAAAATTGGTAAAATTATTTTGGTTTCCATTAGCCAGAGTCAGACATGATGTGTATGCAACTGTGAACCAATTCATTTTGTGATGAATTTGTGAATTTATTCTGGATAGCATATGTGGATATTGTTTAATAAAAATTCCCAAAGGATTTATTGTCTCATACTGTATATAGCTCCAATATCAGTATATTGTATTATATTGTTTGAACTGTGTGATGGTTTTGAATATACATGGAAAAAAAATACATTTTGTTTCACATGCGTTCAAATTTAGACTTTCATTTTGATCAGGTAGTGGGAAACACAATGCCATGTCCCAACTCTGCTGCATGTATCAGGGGGATATAAGATAAGATAATCCTGTATTAGTATGTATGAGGGAGCTACGTACATGGATCCTCAGGAGCCCTGCATGTGTGCCCTGATGGCGAGTGTGTTTGCAGAGGACTGATTTCACTTGTGTATGTCATTTCGGTGCGAGTTGCAGTGCAGTATTCAGTTGCATTGCCCATATAATGTGTACTTTCTGTGTGGGGCTGTCTAGATTGTTAAGTGCCTACAGCTGTTTTGGGCCCATGTGGGTGGACCTGAAGGGGAGGACAGGCTTTCTAAATGCTCACATCAGAGACCAGGTTTATTATAGTATCAATATATGCTTTTGGAGCGTGATAGCTCTGAATCATAGAAAACTATGTTCTTCAATACATTACAATCTAAATATTTGCCGACACCTGCCTACGTAATTGGCGTTAAAAGTGCAACTGAGCATTGCGGTGTAGATGATGTCAGTAGGAGTTGGTCCACTCACCATGACCAGCGTCTCAAGGCGGACAAGAGCTGCTCTTCAAGTTTGTAAGGCATCTTTATTCAAGCTGGTACCATATACACAACAATACTTTGCTGATGTGGCTGGACAACATTATTAATGGACTACATTCAAATGGCATTCACTCAACATATTCAGTTTAAATAGAATCATGACAACAAAGGAACTGCTAATGTATGAAAATGGTGGAATAATTGCCATATTAAAAATTCCTGAACAAAGATTTCAGTTTAATCAAGATATCTTATGAAAACATCTCAAACATCATATGAATGAATTTACATGAGAACAGAGTTCTGACAGCGCCCCCTTGTGGCCACTGAGGGGTTTCATTTGGGCGCAGAGCATCAGGCTAGTGCATAGACCCTCAGAGAGCAAGTCCAGCCGTAGAAATCAGTTTGAAATGAAACACTAGTTGTCATCTTCATCCGTTCATACAGGTTGTGCATTAAAATGCCAGGTTAGTTCCATGGTTCCAACATCAGCTGGCCTTTCTTCAGAAAAGCAGGTCTCCAATGGCAACAGAGGGCGGTGTTTATGAACAGCGGTCTCTTCAGTGTGAAAACTGAAGTGCTGTTTCCAAACCATTCAGGGCCGTAGGGATCCAGGTTCTTACCTACACCTTGCCTCAGCCTCTTCAGCCTTCTCTGACTTTGGCAGCGAGGGCTGAGTTCTCCTGTCGAATGGCCTTGTAGTCATCCAGGATCCTCTCCAGGTTAGCCACCGTTTTACTACCGTTTTCTGTCTCGATCTGTGCAACATTCAAGATGCCAATGAGAAACATACTTCCTTGTACAATAAATATCTGAATGTGCTGCTGCATAAATACAAACATTATTTGGGGAAATACACATAAATTCCATCTCTGCGTCCAGTCGAGAGACACGGCAAAAGATGTTCAACACATGTTTGGTCGAGCTTAGAACGAAGAACTTTGGTATGCAGTGGTTAAGAAATAGAATATGAAGAGGAAGGTGAAAGTTCACTGTTGAATGGCTGATGGTTCCAAATCCAGATCCTTAATCACTTGTTAAAACTATGAGCATGTGGGACTCTAACTGACAGGAGGGAAATCAAAGGGTTTAACCAAGACTTTTCTTTAGATATCTGCAAATCAGAGAATATTTTGGAAAAAGAGATGAAACCAGATTTCCCGCAGTGATTGTGTTAGTAGAGTCATTTCAGTGTTTATCTAATGTCCTTGAAATAAAGTCAGATTCTTCCTTACTGCTGATTTTCCTCCAAACAGGTATAGTGAGGCTAGAGTTTATGATGATGATGATGTATTGAAAAGTTAAAAGACATGTGTTGTGCTGACATAGGTGTAACCTGACATGAGACATTACACAATAGGACAGATATCTTCTTTAGCTCTTTTTTTGGCTTTTACATTTGGCTTTTACAGTTTTTAAAATTTTGTCTGTTAATAAATGGCATTAATGTTGGAAAGGGAGTTAGATTTATTTGATGTAGTGCATGAAAACAAATGTTAATACTAATCATTAGAATAACCCAGAATATACAACAAAATGTAGTAAATAATTAAACATTTGTGTTTTTTTATAACATGCATTGTGTAAACAAACAAGCATGTAAAGGGATAAGAATCTGGAAAATAATAAATATGTGGGAGTTATGGTCAAAAGATTTAATTCCATGAAAATGTTTTTTTTAGTTTTTAGCACAGACATCTTTGTCCTCCGAGGACATCATAGCAACTTGTTTTAGGAGGAAAAGGTTACGATCTCTTAGCAGCAGCAGAGATGAAAGCTACTCTCAGCCACTGGCTGGACGTTGTTGAAGAGAGATGTGCTATGGAACGACTCATGTGTTCATGAGTTGTATGAAAAGACACTCCCAACATCTTCATAACAAGACTGAGATACTGTGGTACGCTGGCGCTTACTTTGGTGTTTCTACTGCAACAACACGCAATTCATTTGTCTTTCTATATTCGTTCAATACACATGATATATGTCAACACGATGGCATTTGAAGGGCTGCTCCCAGTCTTTATGCTAAGCTAGGCTAACCACACGCTACTCTCATTACAGTGTACAGAGTGATGAACTGGAAATCCTACCTGCTCCTCTAGATCTCGGATCTCCCTCAAGATTGTCCCGGTGTCCTCGATGGTTTGGATCAACTGATTACAGTTCTATCGAAGAAGGGAAGACGGAGAGATGACATGTCACACATTCTGATAGGAGCGGCGGATAAGAAGAAATCTAAGAGTCAGACAAACATGATGACATACTTCATGCAGGGCAGCCAGGTACTTGTAAGATTTGCGGACGGATTCATCTTTTTTGGCGTCCTTCCAATGTCAAAAAAAGGAATGAATTAAAACAGGAACATTTCAAGAATCCTTAGGATTAAAGAGCTCAGATATTGGTTCTTTTGTAATGAAGGAAAATTGACTCTGCTACCTTGAAGACCAGCTCATCAGTGACAGCAAAGGTTCTGTCCAGTTTTCCTGTGAGGCTGTTGATCTCCTTCTGAAGCTCCTTCGTGTCTGACAAAATCTGCAAAGAAAGTGAGCACAGTGGTAAAGAGGGGCTGAACAGCTGATACTCAGCACACAGCCTCTCCCCATCCCACGCAGACCACGACAATAAACATGACATGTATGGTGCCCCAGCATTCAAGAAATCCTCATCTTTGCAAAGAAAACATTGATTTTCATTTTTCAAAGAGGAGCCTAAACACACACTGTTGAAAGTCTCAATAACCGCTGAAAGTTAGGTCTTGCAGCCTTTCAATGGCGAAGGTGACAGGATACACCTTACTCTACGAGTGGTTGTCCTAGCCGATGTTAGCACGGAGCTAGCGGCTTCAGAAAAGGGACAAGCTTTTACTTACAAACCTAGTTTTTTCCCGACAAAAGTCGTCAATCAATTTCACTTTTCATGTGTGGTTTTTTTCTGATGATTCATTCTGGTGTGTCTGTGTCTAAAAATGACTTTGCCAAACATGATATTGTTTTCAATATTGCACAAGGTTATCATCTGGCTCAGCGTTGTGCTCACTGACAGTAATGTCTTGAAGCAGGAGACGTCCCCTGGAAACGTGGATTTGCTCCGTTTTTGTTTGACTGCATTTCATTAGTAACAGTTAGCGACACGTCAGACTTGTCAATCCCTTCATTTGAGACAGGTGCTCACTGATAGTGTAGTTACAGCCCTATACTGTCCTTCACCTGTACAGATACAGACAGGTATTTATACTGAAAGATACTTTTTTATTTTAGGCGGAGAAAAATCTTCAAGGCGCACTGATCTGCTTCTGACACTTTCACAATAAACCTGAGGGGTCTTCTTTCTGGCAAGACCTCATCGATGCAAATAGTCACAGTGGTTCAGAAGATACAGACATTTTAATTTGGGTACGCCATTTTTGCTCCAAACAGGAAGGCTCTGTGGTCCAAACCAAGACAATAAACTCCTTTCAACCATGGACAGACAGGATCCACTCCTTCTGTTCTTACCTTTCACAATAAAAGCCCCAGACATGTACAATGTAACTATTTACCAGAGGGAACTAAAAACACTTCACATAGAAACTTAGTAATCTTACAGTAGTTGTGTGTGCGCTTTAGGCTAGGGCTGCAACTAACGATTATTTTAATAATCGTTAGTTGCAGCCCTAGTTTAGGCTCTACGACAGATTACCTCAGAAGACTGACAGACGCTTCTCTGGGTCAGTAGGATCCATGTAGTTTTTTTTGTTGCATGCATGAATCTATTCAAACCTTTTTTGAAAAGTGTTGCAACTGTTGCAAATTTGCATTGCGGCCAGTATAAATGGTTTTGATGTGAAACACAGAGTATTTTGTATATTTTAATGTTGATTATCCGCCACTCTCCCGGTGGAGAAGTCTTTATATCGCTGTGAAGAGGATTTGTGATTTTTTTCACTGACTGCATGCTTACAAAGAGGATCTATCCAAACCAACTAGCATTTGCTTGCTTACTTTATGCATTAGTTATTTCCAGTCTTGTAATTTGTTTATACCTTGGTAATTTCCTCCTTCTGCTTCTTGATGTTGAGGACGATCTCGAGGATCCTCTGAGTGTATGCTGACCGAGACGCATCCCGAGGAAGATTTTCTAACTCCGTTACCTACGTTGGAAGAGAACAGAAACGATACAAACGGTCACATTCAGCACACGACTGATAAATGCATGAATTAACGTTCAAACAAGCCTGTGTCAAAAATGGAAGAAATATACCTGTGCTCAAAAGATAAACTAAAAGTTCTTGGTTACCTTTCAAATGCATGTAAATTCAGTTCATTACCAGTTGTTTGTAGATTTCTTCCTTCTTCTTGGCCTCCTCTGTAGACACACGAATCTTATCATGCAGAGACTTGATTTCAGAGAGCTTTCTGGATGACTCCAGCTGAGGAAAAGGGAGACGAATGATCAGAAACAAAAAGGTGTTTTAACTGGAGCAAATGAAGACACACATCTGTTGAAAGGCACCACTTACATCATGGTTGCTGCAGATTTCTTTGAGTCTGCGGTGCTCGTCGATGAGTGGAGCGCGGTGCTTCTCCCACTGAGAGGCCAGGTTCACCACCCGCTTGGCACTGGTCTCCACCAGTGCCTGGAGGAAGAAACATACAGGTTTCCACTCCATCCGAGTACCCTGCTGGGTTTGATAACTGGTCTCCAGTCAGCAGATTTCAGAGGTCTCACTCAGCCCTCTTACCTGAAACTTCAGCAGGTTGTTGTCTGCGTCTGGCAGTAGGTCGATTGTTTTCTTCTTCACCTGCATCTTGTCCTCGTTTTCAGAGTTCCCTAGATCTCTCTGCTTCAGCTCATCTAACACCTGGACATCACACATATGAAACAATAATCAAATCAGTGCAAACTCCTTTCCCTTAAAAAAGGGACAGTGCACCCCAAAAATTGAAAATACACATGTCCCTCTTATCTGTAGTGCAATTTATCAATCTAGCTTGTTTTGGTGCGAGCAGCAGAGTGTTGCACATATGGGTCGTACAGAGGTCTGCCTTCTCTCCACTATAATGGAACTAGATGACACTCTTCTGGTGCTCAAAGCACCCAAAACCACAGCAAAGTCTCTCAGGAAATCCTGACCTGGTTACTCCAGATAACCCATAGACCTTGTTGGAGCAGTTTCACGGAGGAACTAGTTTCATGAATCAGAGTTTCTAGATGAAACAGTTTCAACCAATTTCTGACTGTGTGTTCAAGTGAATGCTCAGATTCACAGTTGGAAGCCAGAATCTGATCAAGACGTAAAACAAATAGCAGCATATCTAACATTTGCTGGGCCACATCACGTCTAGACTACGTCATTGGCTCTCTGTGTACATTACCTGTGCATTGGTGACACTCGTGTGCTTCAAGTCTGCTGCTAGCTGTTCAACGTCACTGCAGAGCTGCTGGAAGTGCTCCTGGAGGGAAAGCTGCTCCTCCTGCTGACGGAGCTGGATATCACTCTCTGACTGATGGCCGGCGGGGATGGAAGGGCTGGTTGCTGTTGCCGCCGCCTGCTGCTGCTGGACGGACGGACATTTTGACAATCAACACTGGAAATGATGAAGGCACTTGCAAATGACAAGGTAGTACAAAGTACAAACACACACACACACACCTGTGTGAAGGTGAACTTCTGTGTGTGAGTGAAGTGGGTGCCCTTGGTCAGGATGTGGTCAGAGGGGGCGGAGCCTCTGAAGGCCTGCAGTATCTCAGACAGGTCCGAGGTGGATCGAGGACCCCCAAAGGCACTTTCAGCGGGGGGCAGTGCAGCAGAACGCAGCTGCTCCTCGATGCGTTTACGCAGCCGGGTCAGTTTCCTGGAGCGATACTCCTGTTCAACAATAAGACAAACTAATTTAATGAGGTCTATAATAAACATGTTCATCAGCACTACAGCTTCTGCTAGTAGAGGATCCAACATGCCAACAACATGTGGCAAAAAAAGGCAAGGTTTTTTTCAGAGCGTCAGAAGCACAGCAGTAACAGACAGAACTGTGTGAAGTGTAAATGAGGATGTACCTGTGGTGTGAGACGAGACAAAAGTCCCTGACTGTTCCACTCGTTGTCCCACTCCTGAGCAGCAGTCAGCTCAGCCGTGTGCTGCTCCAGTATGGACGCTACCACAGAAGCATAATGGGAAGGCTGGGCGGTCACAGGGGAAAGAAAGTCTCGCTGGTAGTCATTCGCCTCTGAAAGCACACAAGCACTCATTAGTTTGTGGATGCCAGTTTGAAAGCCTCTAGTTTGGCATTTTGTCTGTCACATCTTGGCTTTTTTTTTACAAACAGTGAACAGAAGTGACCATATTTGAACAAAGGAAGAGTACCGCCCTGTACAGGGTAGCAACTTGTCAATCACCTTGTATCCCCGCCCTAAAGCATCCCCTGCTTTATGGTCTGTTTGACTCTAAAATGGAGCATACTTTACTTAATGAACATTAAGTACCCTGGTGGTCAAGAGAAATAATGCGGCTTTAACACATTAAGCATAGAACCAGAGGAGTCGCCCCCTGATTCTGATTCGACTCCTCTGGTTGATTGATCTGGCTGATGATTGATCTGGTTGATGATTGATCTGGCTGATGATTGATCTAGTTGATGATTGATCTAGTTGATGAGTTTAACATGGGACCTATGGGGATTGATTTGCTTTTGAAGCTAGTCTCAAGTGGCCATTTTAGAAACTGCAGTTTTTGGCACTTCCACCTTTGTTTCAATTTTCAACACCAGAGGTTGGTGCTTGGGTGAAACAGGGAACTTAACAGGTCAACTGGAATCAAGCAGCATGTGCTGATATGCAGTAGGAGGCCTACCTTTCAGCTGATTCTTCTCTGGACCTTCAGTGCGGTGTGGCAAACTGAGAGGCTGGACGTGGAAGCTGTGCAATGCTCTTGGACTCTAAACAAGAAAACAATCAATACCATGTCAGAAAGCAACAGACTCTCTCTGGTCAGGTTACACGTTATGATAAACAAGTTAATATCATGCATCCAGAGGCCGAGACGAAAGTCAAAATCAAGACACAATCATGGAACTATCAATAGGAACGTCCCGACCTCAACTCAAGACATTTCCTACTGATTATGTTCTGATAAGTTAAATCCAATGTTTAGTTTTACTTTATTTCTTACAGAGTTCGACTGCATTAAGCCTACAATCACCCAACATAAATAAGAGTAAAATGTAGAAAAGATATATATCGTGCTTCACAGCTTTCAATGGTTTGGTAACATATGTGTACTATAGAGTTAATAAATATAATAAATATGCAAAGTATTTTAACCGCTATAAATTTCCATAAAAAAACGTCAGGATAATTCTGTTACAGCGGAATTAGATTATAAAATGCCAGTTTGTATTTCAATAACATTTCTGAGAAATCTAATTTTTTCCATCAGTTTGGTATGGCAGATGACTATTATTACTACAATACTCCATGAACCTCGGCCCCTCTCTCAGTCCTGTTGCTGATAGACTTGACACATCCCTGTGTTTTATGTAATTGTTTGTGTTTTTATGCATGTAAAGCACTTTTCAGACATCAAAATGCAACTTTAAAGAGTTTACTTGTGTTTCACCGTGCAGTGGCAGTCTGCAGTTAGGAGGCAGCCAGGGAACGACCAACTGGGCTTTGATTGCAGTAGCGATGGCTCTCTGGAGGACCGCAGATTTACCTACAGGAAGAGACCACAGCCTTGGATGACTCTTCAGTAAGTGGCAAGTCGTGACAAAATGCTTCGTCATGCCAACATCTGTAGAGCGGACAACATTTCCTCATTTCTGAAGGACTCTGTTACTAATTCTTACTCTTTTCCTTCATGCGACAATGTTTTCTGTCAAACCTCCCAATATCAAACTGTGCTGCTGTGGATTTCGATGAATGATGTATTATATGATACTGACTGGTCGCACTCAAATCAACATATACATTACGTTCCTTCTTATCCGTTATAACATACTTACACAGGAACCCATATATAGATCAAGACGCCGTCTGGCAATATCTTGGTCCATGTCAACCATGTTTTGTTGACCCACCCAAAAAAGTGGTAGCTCAATTGTCTAGCCGCCATCTTTGTTTTGGTAAAGAGGGATGAAATTCTACTTGAGGCTTATGACTTATAGTCTAGTTGTTAAACAACTTACTGAAACAACCATTGAGCTTACGTGCAGTTATTCTTGATAAAGGGTGTTTTTTTCTGTGAATCAAATGTAATCATTAGTGAAAAAGTGTTATATTACATTGCTACAAACCAGGATTATAGTATGTATCTTAGGTTATGGCACAAATCACACCGCATGTAACAATACAGTAGTATATTTCTGTCTCTCTAAAGACAGGTGACGTGAAACTGTGTAGAGGACATAGACTGGTGCTCCCCGTACCTGTCGGCTGGTCTGAGGCCTCTGCACTTTCTCTGGGCAGCTTCTCCACCAGGAACATAAGCAGGGAGCGGATCTCTGGCTCGTTGCTGTATAGAAACGTCTGGTAGCCTATCTCTCCTTTATAACCAATGTCCTGCAAACCAATGGTTTGACGTATTAATAATACTGCTGAGGAACTACAGGCAGGGATTTGGTGATTCTATTGAGCTGATACTCATACAGACATATCTGAACTTTGCCCACAACCTGTATTTCTATTTAAGCGTCCTAAGGTGTCCTGGAAAGTGCTCACAAATCAAATGTATCATAAACGTTCCGGTCGATTAGTAGTCTCTCACTACAATGGACCGCATGGAAACAGTGCTGATAATGTCCACTTATGTTCTTGTTAAAGTGGATTCAAACAGCCAAAGCGAACCATGAAAAGGTTTTCATTGAACATACTTTTGAGGGGTACAGTTGTCATTTACAACTGAAAAAATTCCATCTAATGACAAAGACCATGAGATGTGGCTGAAAGCTACAGAACAACCTAGTAAGTGGACTTTGAGTTTTAAACTACAGTTTCCGAGGTCAGGAACCAACAAACATGCTTGCCTTAAGTGGCAGTCTTTCTTATTACAATCCCTCCTCAGGGCAATGAAAGACATCATGTCAGTCTACTTGCAAAGAACTATTTGTGTACACTGAAGCTTCTTATATCTGTTCACCACATATTGTACATTAAACTTCCAAGTGTTGGTATTGATTGTTATCTATTAATATGCCACGCTTACTAAAGGGTCCAATTAAGTCCTTTCATCCGGAATACATTTGGGCCATAACTCAGAGGGGTCTTACCTGACAGGCCTGTGCCAGGCTCATGCCCACCCGGAAGCGGGAAGACATGCCTGGAGGGAGGGATGTGGGCAGCGGGCTGCCCAGGCCTGGATCGATCACCCGGATACATCTGACCACAGCCTGCACGATAAGCTCACTGCTGAACTGTTTGACACTGTGCGTCTCCTCGGACACCTCTCTGTGGGTCACATGTTCAACATGAAGGCAGCATGAGCTCCGTTCCCCTCAGAGAGTCAGTCTCTCACCCTCTGCCTCCAACAGCCCGGTGTTACGGATTAACAGGCGACCAGATAACTGGCGACTTTCGGCCGAAAGCGTCTACTGTTGTCGTTGTTACAGCAGATGTTGAGAATAGCAAGAGAACACGTAGCTGTCCTCGTGAATGCCGCATTGTTTAATTCTGCAGTTCAATGTCTAACCTTCTCGTCTAAAGTCTCTGGCCAAAACATATCGGACTAGACGTTGTTAAATCTTTTCAGGGAAATAATCCACGTGTGTGGAAACATCGATTGTTGTTTATGTGTTGAAACAGGAAGTCAGCAAATTGCCTTTCCTTTGAAATAAAGTTGTTACAAATAACACATAATGACTGTGGAGTCTGTTTTGTGCAAATATCTGTCACGTAAATTAACTCTATAGTACACGAAAAAAGAAGAGACAAAAGATATTTAGAAAAAAAAAAATTAAAAGAAAAAAGAAAATTAAATTAAAGAAATTTAATTAACGGGATTCGAACTCATATCGTTGGGTGGAAAAAGATCAGAAGTCAGTGGCATTACCACTACACCAGGATAGACATAGTAGAGTTTCTTGTGGATTTACAATCAAATCATCTACAACACAGTCAGCAGTCACATTTAAACGGCAGAGAGCCACCAGATCAACTTACGACCAACTGCGACTCCATGGAGCATGTTGACGTGACCTGGAGCGCTTTACAATATCGCTGCTTTCTCAAACTAATAGACAGCTGTTTAATATCAGACCATTCAAAACGTCTTTGTAGAACTACAAATTAAATGAGGCAGATCTTTGTGGTGGTGTTATGAGGTGAAAATACACAATGTGGACAATAACGCAAAGGAGGGAACAAGAAAAGCAAAGCCATAAAATTAAGAATTCAACCAGCCAAGAACACAGATGTGAAACAGTTGAGTTCACTTGAATTTAATAAGGGAAATACATTATCACAACACAATATGTAAACATGGTGCACACTCAAGGTGAACGAATAATATTTGATACAAAGAGTTATTTTTTTTTTTCATTCTTGTTAGTTGTAAGGCTGTGATTTATACCTCTTAATATGTGAATATGACAAACTTAATATGGCCAATGCCCATCTTTGAACAGATGGTAAACGATCACATATGGGTGTAATGTTTGGGTATTCATACACCTATGACCATATATAATTTATGATACACATCATAATGTGTTTGACCACATTGACTTTGTCATATATTCACATGGTTTAGGTGTCCCTTATTAAATTCAACTGAACTCAACTCTTTTGTAGTTCTACAAAGACGTTTTGAATGGTCTGATATTAAACAGCTGTCTATTAGTTTGAGAAAGCAGCGATATTGTAAAGCGCTCCAGGTCACGTCAACATGCTCCATGGAGTCGCAGTTGGTCGCAAATTGATCTGGTGGCTCTCTGCCGTTTAAATGTGACTGCTGACTGTGTTGTAGATGATTTCATTGTAAATCCACAAAAAAAATCCACTATATTTATCCTGGTGTAGTGGTAATGCCACTGACCTGTGATCTTTTTCCACCCAATGATATAAGTTCGAATCCCGTTAATTAAACGTATATCTTTTTTCTCTTCTTTTTTCGTGTACTATAGAGTTCATTTACGTGACAGATATTTGCACAAAACAGACTCCACAGTCTTTATGTGTTATTTGTAACAACTGTATTTCAAAGGAAAGGCAATTTGCTGACTTCCTGTTTCAACACATAAACAACAAGCGACGCTTCCACTCGCGTGGATTATTTCCCTGAAAAGATTTAACAACGTCTAGTCCGGTATGTTTTGACCAGAGACTTTAGACGAGAAGGTTAGACATTGAACTGCAGAATTAAACAATGCGGCATTCACGAGGACAGCTATGTGTTCTCTTGCTATTCTCAACATCTGCTGCAACGACGACAACAGTAGTCGCCAGTTAACATGGTCGCCTGTTAACCGTAACACTGGTCATGTGACGGCTGTGTGACAGCGGGCTGTGACCAACACACTCAACAACACGGCAGTTCAACTATTCACGTTCAGGTGGCATTGTGCACAATTCATAAGACGCTGCTGATACTTACGTGCCGACTTGTTTGAGGGCATGAATCAAAATTGTGTCAACTTCTTCCATCGCTGAAGTTGTTATTTAGAGAGAGATATATCTATATCTATATGTATGTAGAAAGAAATATATATATACATACATATATATATGAATATATATATATATATACATATATATCCTATCTAGCAGACTGGATGACGGCAGAGCCTCGCAGGCTGTGCATTAAAGTCAAGTGAGCTAGTATTAGTGAGGGACTCCCATGGCTAGAAAACTAGCTTCCATCTTCTGTTAGCGAACTTAGCAACAAGCTGCTAGTTGTGCGCCAGGCTGCCACTCCTAACGGCCCTCACGGCGCATAGTAATGACGTAATTAACGGTTGTTTCGCGAGCCATACTAACCGACCCTGGCCGTGCCGAGATGCTACACACCTAACATATCTGACACTTGTGTAGCTTGTTCATTGTGGAAATGAAGTAATAAGGGAACTGAGCAGGGGGGTTCTGGGAAATAGAGTTCCATCTAGACAAGATCAAGTGGTTACGAGCCATCTAGAAATCCACTTCCCAGCATGCTCCAACAGAGGCAATCTCATGACCGGAAATGTGCTGCATAGCGGATGGATGCTGGGTTGCCAGGTTGGGATCAGGATGGCCTGTCAAACGTTTACGTCATCTTACTTTCTTCTATCGAAACACGGCTTTAAGTCACTACTATCACACCTATTGTATATTCTTTTTCCAATTTCTATTTTTCGTAATTAAAACTAGTTTATTGTCAACACTTGATGACATTTGTCTGAATTTGTAAGATTAATATCCTGTCATTTTGAATATGAAAGTTTAAACTATTTGTGACGTAGAGGGTTCATCCTCTGAAGTGAATTAGTATGTATTCATTCAAACAAACCATCTTTAAAGTGGTGTGTGTATGTGTGCGTGCGTGTGTGTGTGTGTGTGTGTGTGTGTGTGTGTGTGTGTGTGTGTGTGTGTGTGGTGTGTGTTATAAGAAAGTGACTAAATAGGCTACATTTACTCAAGTACTGTACTTAGCACCATTTTTAGGTACTTGAAATTTGAATATTTCCATTTTTATGCTACTAAACATTTACTCACACTTCAGAAAGAAATATTGTACGTTTCACTCCATTACATGATTTAGGAGATTTAGTTACTAGCTAGGCCACTTTTCAGATTGAGATTTCATATAGAAAACACATAATCCGGTTGGCTTTGATTAAACTACACAAGTATAGAAATTAGTCACAATTAGCAGAATCTTGACAAGCTTTAATTGAAAAAGTGTCCTAATATGCCTGCATATAAACAACACTTACAGGGGCCATTTTACTGCATTATTAAAACGTTTACTTTTTATTTTATTTAGGTAGTTATTCTGTACTTTATTTGAAATTTTTTGAATGCAGGACTTTAGATCGAAGTACTTCTCTTTGCATGGCTGTCTGCAGAGAGTTGTGATGATGTGAGGGTACTATTACAACCTTTCTGCACTAATATCCCAAATGCATTGTCCATTCATATGCTCATATATATTATTCGATATGTATTGTACATACTAGTTAAATGTTAATGTTGATGCTTAGTTTCTGTGTTCTTTAATGTCTTTTTTATATATTGCTCTTGTTTATTTGTATATAATATGTATATATGTACGACGAGAGCAATGTGTAACCGGCGTCAAATTCCATGTATGTGTACGTACACACACGGCCAATAAAGCTGATTGTGATTGTGAAATGTCCAACAGGGGGCGGTAATGCAGTAGTAAACCGTCTGTCAAATCAAAGCAGAAGAAGATCACGAAATAACAGCAACTCGGCTCGTGCTACCCGCTGCCCCCATCATGTTATTGATCACCATGTCGGCGTAGAAGGAAAACAACACCTACGACAACCACCCTGTCCCGAAACGGAGGCTTTAAGATGGCAGGCGAGGAGGAGAGGGGGGTGGTCCGTGTAAAAGTGAAGGTAGGAGGATTCAGTCTTAAGAACAAATACTCTGACACCGTCCGCTAGTTAGCTAGCAGCCCCTCGCGAGGCTGTTTATTGAATAGTCTGTCCAGTATTTGCTAACACACGTCGAAGTGCTAACCGTCGACATGAAGACAGCCAGGTGTGCAGAGCCGTGTGTGTGTGAGGACCCGCGCATGAATACATGTTGTTTACCGCCAGCATTTGTTGTCGCTCCATGCTGTGTATCACAGCTGGAATTGCGAATCTTTCTACTGAACACAACATCTATTTGTACCGTAATGTGACCCCAGCGGCTAGTTACAACTGACAATTATTTATTTAAACACCGCATCAAGAGCCAAGCTAAGGCTAGACCCAGTGAACCCATACAGATTTGGGCTGACGTCACCTGCCTGCTCAGCAAATACGTGCGTGTATGCGCGCGACAGCACTCCGTGACGTCACATGTTACCTGCAGAAGCAGCAGCATTGTGTTGCCTCTAATTCAGTAGACTCTTACTTGTTGTTTAATTGATTTACTGCATGTTGCAAAATGGTGAAGAATGATGTGAAATAAGATGAGGATTGTTATTGATTTCGTCAAAATTATATTGTGATTATATCTACATATCATTTAATCATCTACACATTTATATGGTCTAAATGAACAATTAAAGCCAAGCCAGTAATTCTAAACCAACAAAATGAGTGATGGTAGTTTTTGTGAAGGCTGTGTAATCAATGTGAAAGATCAATGTGAATGATTAATTAGATTGTGATGAGCAGCCTCTGTATCTATGTCAATGGATCATTGTTGTCATGTACTGTAAAGCTTTGAGTTGTCTGAAGACTAGAAAGGTGCTATATCAATGCAAGTCCATATACATTTCCTGTATATTGATATCTGAAAATATATTTGTATCATCATAATGTTTATTTCATCCACATCACCCAGCCCTACTATACACAGCCAGCATGTGTTAATAACATATACTTCAAATCTCAGCATGCGGATTAAAACGGCTCTATTTTGTTGGACACTGATGTCCAGTGCAGTACATCAATTATTCTCTTCTCACCACCAAAATAGAATATTTTGTTGCCACCTCCCAACAGTTTCTTCCACAGAATCATGATTTTTTTTTTGGGTGGGGCGGGGGGGATATTCTGCTTCTCAGAAATGTGATGGGGTGCTTCCTGTGGAGTTCCGCTCCTTTGCTGTGGATCCTCTGATAACATCCCTGGAGGTCCTGCAGCACATTCTCATTAGAGCCTTTGATTTGAACGGGTAAGAATCATCACCTTTAGTTACAAAATGTGTCTTTGCAACAGTTTGTGTCAGCATTTTCTTCTTCTTTGTCTTTCAAACTAGGAAGCGGAATTTTGGGATCAGCTACTTGTCTCGAGATCGGAGTGGTGCTGAAATGTTTCTGTCTCTGCTGTCCGACGGGGATTTGGAGGTTGCATTTGTCAGTGCTGCCAAACCATATCTGCAGCTCAAGATGGACCTAAAACCTTCAGAAGACAGTAAGAGCGCCAGTCTATCCTTGAAGCAAACTTAAAGGAAAATATGCCAAACTTTATTATATTTTACCAAATACAAATCAAAGACTTATGCTTTCTCTTCTTCTAAGGACATAACTTCTGCATTTTCTGATGGATATTTGAAGAGAATGACTATAACCCTTTTACTTTTATGAAAGCATATGTTACATTAAATTCATTTTGTATTGCCCAAAAGGGACAACTCTAGAGGGGTAATATGGTACTATGAGTTTTCCAGTGGGGTAATATGGTACTATGAGCTCTCTAGTGGGGTAATATGGTACTATGAGCTCTCTAGTGGGGTAATATGGTACTATGAGCTCTCTAGTGAGGTATTATGGTACTATGAGCTCTAGTGTATGGTACTATAATTTGTGCAATTCAGGTTCCCTCGTCTCAAAGTTAATGTGTTTATTGAATGTGTTTCCGTTAGATGCTTGAAATATGGTCTGTGGTTAACACAAGCTGAAGAGGTTTTAACATTTTGTTCTATAATATAAAATAGGTCAGTAAATACCCCTCTGGTGACCCCAGAAGCTTTGACATATTCTTAAAAAGGTGGTCGCTAACAAGTGTCTAAATGAGCCTACTAAATATCATCACACACACTAGTTTGCTTTCATAGCCTTGTTGTGTTTAGTTGCGCTCATGCTAGCTTTTTACTTCTGCAAATTGTATTCACCCTTCAAAAATCAAAAGTGGTGTTCATTTATGAAGATTATCTTGCTGAACAATATAAGTATCATAAGCATTTGTTTGCCAAAGAGTTTATTTTCTGTAATAACCCCAAATTCAATGGAAAAATCTCATTGGCTGTTTGAGGAGGGAACCAGTGTGATGCCAACTTCCTGTTGGACTACAAAAAGACATAATTCCTGCAGCTCTCTATAGCACTGGAGACCGGCTAACATCATTTCAAAACCAAGACATATGATTGGTTGAAGCTTCACCGTGTTCAGACCAGCTGAAGTTTGATTCATTGCGCGTCGCTCCTCTCACACAGCGACTAGTCAGTTAGTAGCAGCATGTCACCAGCCTCCATTGAAGTGACTGTGTGACTGGTAGTGTGAACACAGCATACGGCTGCAGCAGTCTGAGTCAATCATTACTCTACAGAAATAACAGACCAGGGAAACACAAAGCTGGATTTCATACTACACTTGGTGTAACTTTGGCAAATAGCCACTTAATTCTACTAGCTGACACTGCGGACGCCTCTTATAATACACAGATACACTTTGGATTACTTTTTTCCACAGAACAAGGACCATGGATTTCATCCTCTGTTATGTCAAATTGTCTTGAGAAATGTTGAACCTATCCTTTAATTAGAAATATACGATAGAGGTAGACCTGAATTAGAAGAATGAAGTCTGGTGTTTTTTCTTCAACTGCAGGTCCTGTTATGGAGGACTGGGACATCATAAGCCCCAAAGACGTGATTGGCTCGGAGCAGCTTCTTGCAGAGAGGACTCGGTCTTTGGCAAATGCAGCTCTTCCCTTCACCCAGTCTCTACTTTCCCAGGTTCCCTCAAATTCTTCAACCATCATTACACCATCTCTTTTACCTTCTATTCTCTGTTAGTCAGCCTTAGCTTACTGGCTTGTTTCACTTATTCAGGTGGGCCGCACCCTGTCCAAAGTCCAGCAAGCCTTCAGCTGGTCTTATGGGGAAGAGATCAAGCCATTCAAGCCCCCTCTGAGCGACGCAGAGTTTCACCATTACCTCAACGGACAAGGCCAGCTGACGCGCCCTGAGGAACTCAGACTGCGCATCTACCATGGTGGTGTGGATCCTTCACTACGCAAGGTAGAGTACCTGTGTTGTATCAGCCTACAAAGTACCAATCCCATGTTCTGCAGAGCCCATATACACAGGGTTGGCTGTTCAATTTAATTGATTGCCATTTTGATTCTGCTCATCAATTCTGGTTCTTATTGAATCCTAGTTGTGATTCCTAGCATAGCACTTCAGTAAGAAGAGAACCAAAATGTGTTGTAAGCAGAGAGCCCCTTAATTTTCAGTCGACTTCGCCTGCTATTAATATTGTTTGTCATAAATGATGATATAACCTGGAATTATTATTGACAGGGTTTTACCCTCTATACATCAAAGAAAGATAAGTGCCCTATTCTCCAACTGTGTTCATGCACACACTAAATGTGCCAATTGAACTTATATTTAAAAATCATACATTTATATATATATATATATATATATATATATATATATATATATATATATATATATATATATATATATATATATATATATATATATATATATATATATATATATATATATAACATTGCATAATGTGTATTTTACCCCCTGTTGTTGTGGTAGGTTGTTTGGCGGTACCTCCTGAACGTCTACCCTGACGGACTGACTGGACAGGAAAGAATGGACTACATGAAGAGGAAGACGAGGGAGTACGACCAACTGAAGAGAGAGTGGACGGCCCGGGTCAGCCGTGAGGATCTTGAATTTATTCGTGGCAATGTTCTTAAAGACGTCCTGAGGACAGACCGGGCTCATCCATACTATGCCGGGTCAGAAGACAGTCCACATTTGACCGCCCTCACAGACCTGCTCACCACTTTTGCCATCACACATCCACAGGTGTGTAGAGATGTTTTAGAGATTTTTTTTATTTGTTTTAGTTAATCTGAATCTGCTTATTAAATCGTCCATGTGTATCCTTAATGTAAAGGTTTTAAAAGAGGCACCTCACTAAGGGGAGGGGGACAGTTTGCATACAGAGGTTCTAAAAACATACGCATATTTTGAGATTCACTGTGGCTTACATTTTTTTCTGGATATAGGATGTTCATTGGAAATAAACTTCCATAAAACAGATTAAAAATCACAACAAAAGAGGCTCTTTATAAAGTAATCCATACGTACTAACAGGAACTACTAACAGCTAATTCAGCGTACCTTCAAAGGTACCATATAGCAGACAATTCAACAAATAAATAACAAATGTCAGCTAAAACGTCTGTGCTGTAGTTGTTGCCAATAGAGTGACTCACTGGCAACACTATGCTTCCTGATTACATCCCACAAAGCATTATGGATGCTGTAGTTAATTCATATACGGATATTTACTTCATATTGAAATCCTGTAAACATACCTAGAAAGACCACGACTGATCCATATCGTCTGATTCTGGCCTCCCTCCAGCTGACCACAGGAACCTCTATGCATTATGGGAGACCTATACTTATAGTACATTTATGCTTATTGTTGTGTTCTATTTTGGATTTTCATTGGTAAAAGTTACACCACAGACCACTAATTGGGCCAAGAGAATCTGCACGAGACATCCTGCACAGACCCGCCATCTTTAAGTGCCCAAGCTACTGACCAAGGACACTGCTCTGTTTGGTTGTGTACTAAGGATTCAGCGAGAGAACACTGTTTGTGTCACGCTGAAGGTGATGTCATGGCAGCTTCTCGTGGTGTTGCTATGACAATCGGCTAAGAATCCTGCAACATTAAGGGGGTACTATCTGCAGTGTAAAACGTAAAAAAAGTAGCAGGTACCGAAGGAGTGGAGTCGAGCACAGCCATACCATGCAGTGGAAGTTCTGCAAAAGAAGTTGATAAAAATATCACAAGAATACAAGTGCATATGAAATACAATTATTTGATATTATCATAACAAAAACACACCCACAAATATGGATACAGACAAAAGCATGCCGGAGATTAATGGCATTATTAATGACGAAAGACATGATTACCTTGTTTCCCAAATAAAAACAGAAACATAGGTTTTCAGGAGCAATAGTTCATCTGTCCATCTATTATGATTGACAGCTGATTGTACCTGTATGTTAACTCTTGGGTCAGATGGGTTTGTTGATCCTCATGTGCAAATGTGTGCACATTCCAAAGCAGAAGATGAGATTGATAAATCACATACTTTGCATAGAAATGAGCGTATGCATGATATATGATGTTTTTCTTTGTAAACTGTAGACTAATGTAACTGTGGACATGTTGTTTTTCAGATATCATACTGTCAAGGCATGAGTGATATTGCCTCCCCTATACTTGCAGTAATGGACAATGAGGCACATGCTTTCATTTGCTTCTGTGGCATCATGAAACGCCTGGAGGGGAACTTCCGGCCCGATGGCCAGCTCATGTCTGTTAAGTTCCAGCATCTGAAGCTGCTCCTGCAGTACTCGGATCCCGAATTCTACTCCTACCTGTTGTCCCGAGGAGCTGACGACCTCTTCTTCTGTTACCGCTGGCTGCTTCTGGAGCTCAAGCGGGAGTTTGCGTTTGACGATGCTCTGAGGATGCTCGAGGTAACTTGGAGCTCTCTGCCGCCGGACCCTCCTGAAACCGCAGTGGAGCTTCAGGGACCACCAGTCGAAACTGATGAAACCACGTCCCGCGGAGACGACGACAAGACAGTTGAGAATTGCCTCGGAGATGATAAGGAACAAAAAGAGAAGCAGCGTAGACGACATATGCTGAGGCCTTCAAAAGACGAACCAGATATGAACAGCAATGCTGTCCTTGAAGGAAAAGACAGAAGAAATGTAGGCGCTGAAAATGGGAGCGAGAGAGGTGAATATGCTAATCCTCAGGTGAGCAGGGAAAAGGCAGATATGCAGGCTCCTCCTTTTGAGAGGAAAACTAGTTTTGGGGAATTTAAATACTATACTGCCCGAAATGAAGACAGCTTTCATATGGAGGACGCTGAGCAGCCACAGGCTTTGATGTCTTCAAAGTCCGTAACAAGCAACCCACGGCGCCAGTCCACCGTTGAAAGTGAGGAGGACACAGAAGAGAGAACACCTCTCATAAAAAACTGTGACAGTGGTTTCTCTCCAATGTCATCGCCTCCTTTCTCTTCTAGTGGCCTACCAATCTGGAAAGCTGACCCCTCTGTGTCCCCTACATCTCCAGCTTCATCCTCCAGCTGGCCAGAAGCCTCTCCGGACTCTCCTCCAAAATCCACATGCCTGTCCACAACAAGAACTGTCCCAAAGGTATTTCCCACCTCTTCTGCCCAAATGCTCAGCAGCATAGGCATTAACTCGCCCACGACCCCCACTGTAAAAACATCAGTTGCGTCTCCAACCCACAATCAGTCCCTGCTCTCTTCGCCCATTTTGTCCTTCGGAAGAGGCCCGTCGCTGTCCGGCAGCAGGTCGACCCCCAGCACCACGGCTAACACTCCCAGTTCTTTGAAAGCTGAGACCACCAGCATCAAACCGTGTTCTCTGCCGCCTCCTCAAGAGTTCGGAAAAGGCAATCCCTTCATGCTGTTCCTGTGCCTGTCCATCCTGCTCGAGCACAGAGACCACATCATCAAGAACAGCTTGGACTACAATGAGCTGGCCATGCACTTTGATCGCCTCGTGCGGCGCCACAACCTGAGCAGGGTGCTGCAGCGAGCCAAGGCTTTATTTGCAGACTACTTGCAGAGTGAAGTGTGGGACTCAGAAGAAGGGGACGAGGTTAGCTCGGACTCCCCTACAACAGCTACCGCCGGTCAACACTCCCCGTCTTCAGCCATCTCTAGCAGGCCCGTGTACAGCCCCTTAGCATCGCCTCCACCATCGTCTCCCAACTCCACCTATAACCTGGCCACCACCATCCCCTCCCCAACAGCTCACATTCTCCTTTCTCCCACTTCCTGATTGCATCATACGTCATTGGTTTCCCATCCTCAGTAGACTGTGGCCCGTTGGAGGTGTAGACCTTTTATAGACCGCCCTCCACATTGAATTAGGCTGTTAAGGATCTTCTCATTCTGTGTATGCTTGAATACAAATGTATGTTCCTTATGTCTGTAATCCTAGTTATATTTCCTTTTTTTCATCGACCTTTCACGTTTAGCCATTTAGTTGTCTGTCCTCGAAGAGCTTAATTTCTCATCATATCTTGCTGATGCATGAAATGTTAGGCCCTGTGACAGTTTGACTGATTTGCCAGAACCGACAAATGTTTAGCCGCTTGGTGCATTTAGCCTTTTTTGTCCTTTTGATGAACTTTGTTTATAAGTTCCTGTTCTGTCCAATAAGCCACACACGTGTCTTAATTTAAGCACTCAAGTTACGTTAGTTCTATACATATGGTAATATCCAGATGTATTGTCAGTCTGTCACAAGGTAAACTGAAGACAAGGCCAGCACACACAGTGTACTAACCTTCCTGACCAGCCTGTCACCATGGACCTTAAGGCTGAACCAACACTACGTTCACATCGTGAGACATACATAGAGAGCTGAGGGCCTCTGCACACCTCTGCAGTGCGACCTGATAGCGGTATAGCTGTTGTACTGTCTAAAAGCTTCACAGGGATGAGGCAAGAGACCTGGTCAAATGAGGAACTCTATTGACATGATGCTCACTTACCAACTGCATTAAGGAAAACACCAAATATTTAAAGGGGAAGTCTACTGATGTCACACAGGAAGTCCTACCCACCTTTTGAAAAAAGAGTTTTGTCTAGTCGAAGGCATGCTTTCAGAGTCATCAGAAATTAGCCTTGAGCTGCATTAATTGTCTCAAGGACGATGTTTGAAACATTCTCACTGATCCCAGGGCTTATGAATCTACTTCATAGACGAGCAGGAAAACACTGAAAAAGCTGGACTTCCTGGGTTCAGCCAGAGACTCATTCCCACAGATGTGATCCATGCGTCCGTTGCTAGCTTACGTTTATGTTTCTAAATTGGCTGTTTGGCCCAGCACTCAAACTCCTTTGAAGGACACAAGGCAAAACAGGTGCTTCATTTTCTATCTGCACACATTGAGACAATAACCCTGATGATGCAAGGGTGTCGGTCTCTGAGTTCTCTCTTTTTGGATATAGACACAGATGTCTGAGGCCGCCCTTGTTACAATCTGGGGTTACACAGTTTACCATGCAGGGAGGGTTGAGTTATGGGAATTGGTGGATTCAATGTTGTTTTTTTTAGCTTAACCCAGTTACTAAACGTCTCTACTGTCTGCCTCTGCTGCTTCCATTTTAACAGTTCTTTTAAAATATGTCTCTCGCATGTCCCCTTATTTTATGGAAGTGCAATATAGATCTCATTCTACATGCATTGCCTCAAGCTGTTTGGAAACCGGGTGTCAGTTTGATTTTTCTTTTTACTCTACTGAATCTGGACTTGGTGGCATAATACCCAGACATATGGGTCAAAACAGAACAATGTTGCCGTGGCGCCTTTATTCCACCACTTCTACATTCATACTGTTTATGTGTTATGCTGGAGATGAGCCAAAATGAATCAATGTTTATCTTTACCCTACCATTGTGTTGCTATGAGCTTGATATTCTTGAATTTCTGCTATCGCCAAAACTCACCTTCTAAAGGTTTAATGTTGCTTGAATGCTTTTACTGCTTCGGTACAGAAGTGGTTCCTTGATTTCACGTGTTTTTCCTTAAGAGCACCATATTTAAGGAGAGGTAGAGAGGACATTATGGACGGGTCCTAAGCTAAGTTCACATCATCAGAGATTTGGGGTTAGTTTTCTAACTTTGAATGAGACTCGGCCAATCACAACTGAGAACTGCCAACATCTGTTTTGTGTAGCCGACCCAGGCTGTTGATGAAGGAAAGAAGCTGACATGTTACACTGAGAGGATGAGTGGATCTCCACTGTACACGGACCTTTCTGGTAGGATAGCGTATGTGCTGGACTCATACATTCAAACTACAGCAGTAGTAAAGTAAGTACTGTACAGTATTTAATGCTTTGTTGTGTCATTATTCAGAGATGTATCATCTTAGCACGTTGGTGGTTGCGGTTTTTCCAAAGACTCTTTTTGTTCTGTTTTCTGTGTCGTGACTCAAAGACTTCATGGACGTGTTTCTCTCAATGAGGCTGATGGTTTCACTAACTGGTGCTCTTTTTACTAGCTTTGCGTGGTTGCTGATGAGAAGGGAGTGTATAATTCATATCTTTACCAGCATTTTTTTGTGTGATGGAAATTATAAAGAGGAATATGATGTGATGCCACTTGGGGGGGAAAACATGCAACGTTTTGGCAGAAAAGTGCCTCACTTTAAAGCCTTGTTTCTGTTTCCGTTGGTGCTCATACCTCCGTCTGCATCTCGTCACCGTGGCTCACAGCCAGTTATCGGACTGACAGAAGTTACAGGTCAATGATTGGTCGACGGGCTGTGGCTTGGCTCCGGCTGGCGGGCTGTGGCTAACCTCTGGAGTTCAACAGGAGTGCGACTGGATTGTTTCACTGATTGTATGCTTGGTGTCCACTACAAAGGAAAGGCTATTTTTAACCAGCAGGAAATATCACTGCATACAATACTACATGAATCAACGTATTTGAAAAGCCGATGATTTTCTGCTAGCTGTGACAAAGTGGGCGTGTCTTCTTTTAAAAAAAAAAAAACTTTTCAATGTAAAAACACTTCAAAAGTATGATATACAAAGTCTAAAATAATTAAATGGATTGAGACCAAATTATGAGATACTAAATCTAAACGTTGACACAAATGTTAAGTGATGAACTAAATAGCTGAATTTGGAAATGAGTTTTGCTTTTATTGTTCTCTAGCATCTATAATGTGTGTCAACACCGGTGGATCTTTCATTTATTCCAAACAAAGCAGACGTCCATCCTGGCTTCTATCAAGATGTCATTTAATGTTCCACTGTTGTGGACATCATGCATCTGACGGGTTGATCCTGTGTTTCCATTTTGTCCAAAATAAACCAACGGGAACAATGATTTAACTTTTCATTTGTGTAATTGAAAGAGCTGAAGAGTTGTCTTCAAATGTAAAACATGCATACTAATTAAACTTGTAACACAAGAAAGTCGGCAAGTTGAACAATAATATTAGTTTTTGTTTGTTTGTCTGTTTCTTTTCAAGGTATGGAAACGTTGACAATGCTCAGCCAAGGGTGTAGTGTCGCAGAGAGGATGGAAACGCATTCATAATTATGAATTTTGTGTTAATACAGCTTGAATGCAGCTCCTGGTTTAGTGCTAGTCCCTGGATCTCCCAGCTCATTGTAACATGGTGCACCAGAACAAAGTTAGGGAATGTATGTTAATATTGTCAAATTGTATTATCTGCTTTCACAGCCTTGTTGACCTGTGAAGACTGTATTCATGGTTTTAAGCAGGAAGCGTGACGCTCCTCAAACTGGAAAACCCTCTGACAAGTGCTTCTGTTTGAAGCAGGAACTAAAGTACTAGTCATGTCTCTGGAAAGACCTGTATGATTATTGTGGTTATTACTCTTTCTTTTGGTTTGGCCTCCTTTTGTATATCAGTATTTAATAGCATATTTAACAAGAACTAAAGTATCTGGAATATATGCTAGCAACATGTGCATTTACAATACAATTTTTTTTTTTTTAAGATTTGTTTATCTCAAATGATATGTGCACAGAAGTTAAACTTTTTAATTATACAACACACAACAATGTTATGGATTGTATATTGGACACAAATAAATAATCAATGCAAGCCATTGGGTGAAGGATGATTGTGTTTTTCAATTGACTGAAAAATGCTATGAAATGCTGACTGGTGTATCATTTGGAGATCAGAGATGTGAGCTTCAGTCATTGGGACTTGGGAGTCCCTGTTTTGCAACTTGACATAAAATAAATGACTTGAGACATGATGACTTGTCTGTGTTCATTTCATGTTTTCAGTTTAAATATTAAATATAAAACATGCTGGGATTGGCGTCATCATGATTGGATAACTACCCTGTCAGTCAAGCTCCGCAGCGCCCCCTGCTGGTCTGGATCAGATCAGACTATAACGTAGAGGAGGAAGTCACCATCAATACAGCACTCTCATGGTGGCTAATGTCAGTGAAGATAGATAGTACTGCATAACTGATATTACGGAGTCAGTTCACAGTCTCTACGACTCTTCAGTACTTGTTCTACTGCTTCAGTTGGTTTTGACATTTCCCATAAGCTACTTCCAACTGTCCTCATCCAAGCCCCTCACAGCTTCCTAGAGGCAGCAATGTGCATTACTTCCTGCTGAACTCAACTCTGTCAAGGGGACATGTTGTCCTGACAGAACCATGTATAGTGTTATATATACTTGTACTGCAATTAGCCAGTTATTGGGCAGACCTGAGCAAGAGCATGCAACAGAAGTCAGTCTTCTGCCAAGCATAATGGATGCTACTGACTAAGGAGCAGTAGCCTTAGGAGCAGTAGCCTTTCATTATGTGTTTAGTATACTATGTTGACTCTGTTTCACCACACTACAACAAAATGGAATTGGCTTATCACATCTACATCAGATTCCTGAGGGTACATTACCGTCGACCACCGCATGGCGGCAGTAATACTCCCTTTAACTTTGAGTAAATTAAGAAGAAGAAGAAGAAGAAGAAGAAGAGGAGTTGAACTCCTGTTTCCGGTTCCGGGTCAGGACTATCCTTCACAAACAGGTGAAATGTTGACCCGACTTTCGCGGTTCGGGCCCGCTCTGCCCAGGTTACTTTCAAACCCACCGGCCCGGTTCGTCTCCCAGTCCAAACCGACCGGTGCCGCCGGTTCCGCTGCAGTGACGGAGCTGCACCCCGCCGCGGAGCCCGCTTCGCACAGCGAGGTCAGCCCGTATGTCAAGGTGAGTTCCTCTGCGGCACTATGGAGCCTCACTAAGCCTTTACTAACCGAGTCAGGTTTAGGTTTAGGTCATGTCATGTAGGACATGTATGTCATGGGACATGTAACGTTATGTCATGTCATGTACGTGTTCAGTAGTGTACAGTAGTGTACATCAGTGTACATCAGTGTTCAGTAGTGTACAGTAGTGTACAGTAGTGTACATCAGTGTTCAGTAGTGTACATCAGTGTTCAGTAGTGTACATCAGTGTTCAGTAGTGTACAGTAGTGTACAGTAGTGTACATCAGTGTACATCAGTGTACAGTAGTGTACAGTAGTGTTCAGTAGTGTACATCAGTGTTCAGTAGTGTACAGTAGTGTACATCAGTGTACAGTAGTGTACATCAGTGTACATCAGTGTACAGTAGTGTACAGTAGTGTACAGTAGTGTACATCAGTGTACATCAGTGTTCAGTAGTGTACATCAGTGTACATCAGTGTTCAGTAGTGTACATCAGTGTTCAGTAGTGTACATCAGTGTTCAGTAGTGTACAGTAGTGTACAGTAGTGTACATCAGTGTTCAGTAGTGTACATCAGTGTTCAGTAGTGTACAGTAGTGTACAGTAGTGTACATCAGTGTACATCAGTGTACAGTAGTGTACAGTAGTGTTCAGTAGTGTACATCAGTGTTCAGTAGTGTACATCAGTGTACATCAGTGTACAGTAGTGTACATCAGTGTACATCAGTGTTCAGTAGTGTACAGTAGTGTACATCAGTGTACAGTAGTGTACATCAGTGTTCAGTAGTGTACATCAGTGTACAGTAGTGTACAGTAGTGTACATCAGTGTACAGTAGTGTACATCAGTGTACAGTAGTGTACAGTAGTGTACATCAGTGTTCAGTAGTGTACATCAGTGTACATCAGTGTACAGTAGTGTACATCAGTGTACATCAGTGTACAGTAGTGTACATCAGTGTTCAGTAGTGTACATCAGTGTACATCAGTGTACAGTAGTGTACAGTAGTGTACATCAGTGTTCAGTAGTGTACAGTAGTGTACATCAGTGTTCAGTAGTGTACATCAGTGTTCAGTAGTGTACATCAGTGTTCAGTAGTGTACATCAGTGTACAGTAGTGTACATCAGTAACGGGCAGCAGAGTGCTGCTCCGGCTACGGACGCCGTCATTGTTGGTTGCTTGAGGCTTCAGTTGCTCTACGACCACCATAGTGGTTGTTTCTGTGCTTTTTGACACGTAAAAGAGTCGTACACATAATTACTAATTCATCTAGATTAAAGCCGACTATTCTTTATTTGTCCAGGTACTGAGCCAAACAAGCTGAGCCCAGTTTGTGATGCGTTTTATTGTGAACACATGAACCATGAAGCACACACACTAAATTAATTTAAAACACAACATGACTGCCCATATGTAGTGCAGCAGAACACAAAGAGAGACATGAACATGTTTGGTAAATGTATATATGACTGTTATGTGTTCATTATCAAGCCGCACAACATCTACACACATTTACATTGGAGATTTAATGACAGTTATGGTATTTGGACTCTTAAGATTATTGATCACAATGATGTGCAATGGATTATGTGTAATGTTCCTCATTGAACACGGCACTCAGTGTGCTTGAGCTGTCTGGAATGGACTCGTTTGAGCCAGAGTCTGTCCCTGCAGGCGGCGTCAGGCTTTCTCCTGAAGCCTTATGCTCACACACTGCATGCACCAGGCAGATCATCTTCAGAGGTATAGGGATTTTCCATGGATTTATGATTGACTTTCGTTAGTCTGTCAATATTCAGCCCCTTGGAAATGTTCTTGCCTCCTTCTCTAATAGTACTTGTCAATAACTTGTTTAGAATATTCCTTTGATGCTGTAATGACTTTTTGTCAGGAGGTTGACTAAGTATCAGTAGGGTCTTCTAGATACAGCCACGTTCAACCAAAAGCCACTTGTCCCACTTTGATAACACTCAAATCACCATCATGCAACTTATTAATAAGGCTCTTCTGGGAACAAGTGGCTGATTTTTTTCTTTGTTGGTGCATCAGAGTTGAAGAAGTGAAACACTTATGCAATCATTTATTATGAAGGTCTGTACTGTATCTGGGGACCCGGTTTTGAAAAATGACCAACCATTGAAACCCAATTCACAACAGGCCTTATTTATGAATCAGGGAAAAGGATTTGTGCATAAATGATTATTACTCATCACCTCATATTATCTAAATAAATCACAACTTTGTTTCAGCATGTGTTATTGAACATATATACACAAGTTAAATACTTTATAAATGAGACCAAATGAATGCATTAGGTAGAGTTTATTCCCTCTCACCAGTTCAACAAACAGAATGTACTTTAGTCTTTTGCATTTGATTCTAACTCTAGGAACGTTCATGCTCCCTCATGTGGCTGAAAGGTGTACTGCAGATAGCAATGTTGAATACAAGACCCAGTGTTTGATAGTGACTGCTGAAGCTGATGCCCCTCCTGTAATTGTCAGAATCCAGATTACCATGGCTTCTCCAGTGACCCCGTGGTGGATGAGTGGAATATGAGGGTGGGCTTCTTCTTCGGCATCTCAGTGGCTCTCGTTATTGGAGGAACATTTATCCACTATTTACCGGACCACGGGTGAGCTCTCAGTTCTTCTCCCATCTGCTATCATTATTGCTGTCAAATATGAGAAGCTGTCTCGGTTCTGCTGAGCCATGGTTTTCTGTTCAAGGACAGGGGGAAGTGTCATGCTCTTCTTTTTGATGTTTGTTTTGCTTTTCCTTGATACAGAAAATACTTGACCACATCCCCTGACTACATTTTTCAAAAGTGGACTCGGCACTAATCACATGTTCTTGATGAAGCAGATTACCTGTGTTTTTTTTTTTAACATTTTTAATCCATAGTAAATGTTTCTTTACATTTTTTTATTGTTGCTTATTTATGCATGCTTTTCAGCTTTTTGGGGTCTTCAGCCCCAAGTGGCCCCCCACCCACCAGTGAGGTTTATTATTATTGAGGTTTAGTATTCAAGGCTTCTCTCTCCGTCTGTGTCTTCTTGTGCTCGTGTTCCTTCCAGCATGCGGCAGTGGGCCAGAAGGGAGGCGGAGCGTGTGATCCAGCTGAAGGAGAAGGAGGGTCTTCCTCTCATCGACGAGAACTACTACGACCCAAACAAGATGGTTTTGACCACAGCTGGAGAGGAGTAGGATGTCCAACATATATGCACCTGCTCTATTTCATGATTAATGTATTTCACTCTGACAGAATAAATGATGTACTTGTGTAATTACTCTGTGTGGACAGTGACTTCTTTAAACAGCAGTTTGATTGTATCTGAATCTTTTCAGTGTGAACTAGATCCACGACTCCAGTCCATATGAAGGTGGGGTTAAAGAATGTTTTCACTTTCATTCATGTGTTCACACACATTTCCAAGTAACATTTGAACAGAAACAGAAGACTCATCTGGTCAACATCTTTATGAAATTAAATAAATAATTATGAAATGGATACATTATTGTTGGAAAATATTAAAAACCTTAGCAGACGCATCATAAACACCTTAAAGTAGGAGGTGAAGTAGAACCATTGTAGTTGTTCCTGCAGTGTTAGACCAGCTGACCTCAAATAATTAACGGGTTCCTAGCACAGGAAGTGTACTGTGTCTGTTTCTACCCCGTTATACTCCCAGTCACAGGTCGACCTCCAGCGGGTTGGAAAGCCTTCTGGGAGTCTACTTCAGCCTTCTCGGAGTCGGCCTATAGATGTGTCTGTATGTGCTTCTGAGTATTTGCTAATGGGGCTTTTTAGTTATTGGTGTTTTAATGTTTAAAAAACGAGTGGATAGATGTCGTAAACGATAGGATAACCTTTTCTTTTGTATTCACCTCTGGGACAAGTGGGTGAGATACATAAACCCTGTACGAACAGATTGTGTGTGTATAATGAATGAATGACCATCTTGCCCTAGCTGAGTGAGCCATATTGACCTCAACTACACTCAAGTCCCCCTCCCCGTCTGATGTGTTTTGTGTTTGTTTTTTACCTAAGTTACTGTCCAAAATAATAAAAACAGGCTAACGCACAAGTCTTTTTTTAAATATATGAAAATATGCATCGGATGTGTCGTAAATGTCATCTTAATCTTACAAGTCGCATACCGCCAGGCCTGCCGCGCGGCCGGCGGCAACACAGTGCTCATTATTCTGTGAGCATTTGAACGCAGCAGAGGTACGTAGTTAAAACGCGCATGAGCAGAACGGGACTGAACTCAGTAAGCTGGCGCCAAACTCAGGCATGTCCAGAGAGCCGAGCAGCACCGCGTCTCCTCTCCGAGTGTGTCCTCACGAAGGCCGTCTGCAGCGGATTTAAACTGGGCCGCTCGCGATGCCTTCACTCACCCTGAACGGAGTCACGGTGAACTTCCCCTTTCCTCCATATGACTGCCAGAAGGACTACATGGCCAAAGTGCTGGAGTGTCTTCAGAAGGTACCGTGGGGTTCGGGTTGGTCTGTGCTGCACGTGGACTCGGAGCTCCGTCTTCATTACAGGTGTAAGCCATTGTATTGAGCACTTAAACGGCTCTCTAGGAAGCAGTGTTCTGGTTTATGTTTATGGGGCTTTTATTGTGAAGGGGGGAAACGGAACAAAGTTCAATTGTGGCTACCGTTAGCTAACTAACTAAATAGCTCGCTTCGGCGAACTGCTTTCTATCTAGATTGTAGGTTCTCTTAGGGCGGAACATTATCCAACCAATGTAGCCGAGGGTTTATCTTGCGCCTATACTGTACAATAATAATAAAACGACACGATGCTCCGTTAGTTTGCACAAGACTGTAACGACTTTTATTCTCACTCTTCACTCGAACAGTTCCTCCTCTCCTTCCGTTTTCCCCTTCACAATAAAAGCCCCCAGAAACGTACACCAGAACACTGCTTCCTATAGAGCTGTTTAAGTACACAATGCAATAGCTTACACAGTCCTCTGAGTGATTGATGCCTTTTCCAATCAACACATGATCACTAGGGATCTGATCTGTGAGCTGTTGCTCCTCGTCCTGTCAGAGTTGACATCAGCTGATGAGCAGGAGCACATCCGAGTTTGGCAGAGCCTCTCTCCAAAGATGAACCTTCCTGTGTGCCTGTTTGTTTCAGAAGGCCAATGGGGTTCTGGAGAGTCCCACCGGTACTGGTAAGACTCTGTGCCTGCTGTGTGCCACCCTGGCCTGGAGAGAGCACTTCAAGGACACCATATCTGCCCGCAAGATATCCGAGAAGTTGAATGGGGAGGAGATGTTCCCGAACACAGCTGTGTCCTCCTGGGGCTCGGCTGCTACAGACGGTGCCACGCCAAGTATGTTCCCGTCATGCCACAGCTCAGTGCAGTCATACGTGTGTCTGAAGACTGATCCTCAGGACCCAGTGCTGGGTTATACACATGGAAACCACGTGCATCACCACTGCTGTCGTACTTGAATGAATGACTAGGACTCGCACATAGCTGAACCCTGGTTACACACCAATGGGCTGTAAGGTGTCCTAAAACATGCTGCGCTCAAACTCCAAAACAAGCAGCGACGTATGCAAGCAATACAACATGTCATACCATGTTACCAAGAACAGAATGAGACCGTGAACCTGGGTGCATCCTCTGTAATGTAGAACCACACAGAACCTCTGCTTCATATATGCCTTTTTATTGGGCATCAACCTCACATCTATGCACATCTTGACAAAAAATAGACTCGGCCTAAATAAAGGCTTTAGGTCGTGGTTACGGCCGTGAGACTGAGCGTAGGCACGCCTGCACAGAGCCAGGGAGGACATCTGTACAGATGTAATATGTAGTGCATCTGATGTCTAAGAAACAGTAGTTCATGGGTCTTCTTATTTTTGGTATTAGACAACATGCACAAATACTATCAACTACTTTTAGTGTGTACTTTTTTGAGTATTCTAATGGTCTGTACTGTATAGATCTTGTCTAGTCTTCTGACCACTCAAAGCTCTTTAACATGTCATCATTCACCCATTCATACACTGATGGGAGGAGCTACCATGAAGGTACCACCTGTCCATCAGGACTAACTAACATTCACACTGGTGGAGGAGCTACCATGAAGGTACCACCTGTCCATCAGGACTAACTAACATTCACACTGGTGGAGGAGCTACCATGAAGGCACCACCTGTCCATCAGGACTAACTAACATTCACACTGATGGGAGGAGCTACCATGAAGGTACCACCTGTCCATCAGGACTAACTAACATTCACACTGATGGGAGGAGCTACCATGAAGGTACCACCTGACCATCAGGACTAACTAACATTCACACTGGTGGAGGAGCTACCATTCTCAATGTGTACAGAAGTTCAGTTTTCAGAGATGTCCTGATCACAAATCAAATATATTTCATCCAATTTATTTTCTGGTGACCAGACTGCGGACAGCCAGGTGCATGCTGGGTAGTGAAGTAGCCTCAGGTCCTAGCTGGGTTACCTTAGCCTATTTTAGCAGTTTAGTGGCGTTCCGTTGTGGTGGTCTGTTGCACTTGATCCCCACGCTTCCTTTTCAGATGAGTGTATTCTGTATCCCATATGTGCTCCAGTAATAAACAATACTCTATATGGGGTTAGGGTTATCTATCCAATTAGACCTAATTTTATCTCCATATATCTATTTAATATATATTATATTAAATAGTGACATGTATCCCTACGCTAACATTTCCATTGCTAGTACCCTATGTATCTTTTAGGGAAACTCCAGAAGTAATAGGAAAAATTGGGGGGTGTTTACAGAATGGTTTGTAAAATATTAGTGAATTCATGAAAATACGTTTGTTTCCCAGCCTACTACACGGATATTCCCAAGATCATATACGCTTCCAGGACTCACTCTCAGCTGGCACAGGTCATCAGTGAGCTAAAGAACACCTCATACAGGTAAACCATGCCACTTCACCTCATGCAAGAGAAGCCTTTCGTTCAGTCACTACCTCTTTCTGATTTACAGCACAAATGAGCCCAGTTTGCTAATGTCTCTCTCTGCTGGTCCAGTCCAAAGGTGTGTGTGCTGGGGTCAAGAGAGCAGCTGTGTATCAACCCAGAAGTGATGCGACAGGAGAGCAACCAGGCCAAGGTGAGCCCTGGTTTGTTCACTGAGATGACGTGCAGAGAGCCATGTTTTCAGACTTAAAGAATCCTCCACATTTCTCCCAGCTCATTTTCTGTGTTTTCAAACTCGAGTGTTGTTCAGATTCCAAGCACGGTGAGCTGTGAGAATATTCTGGGACCTTGTGGGGTCTCTGAGAAGACATGAACGGTTGTGGTTCTGGCGTTGGACATAGACGGGGGTATTGAACCCATGTGTACAGATTGTAATATCTTGTTGTGATTCCATGCCATCACCTCTTTTTCAGGTCCATATGTGCAGAGGAAAGGTTTCCGCCAGGTCATGTAGCTTCTACAATAACGTGGAAGGTAATGTTATTACACTTTTAACCCGTTTGAACTACATACAGTCGCTATCAGAGCAACACTAAAGGGGTATCATTGTAACATTATCACAGTAATAGAAGTACACAACAGCTAGGGGTTTGTAAAAAGCTACTTGTATACAAGTCTTATTTTCCCTCTTTCCTCCTCAGAGAAGAGCACTGACAGAGAGCTGGTGAAGTCCATCCTCGACGTCGAAGACTTGGTCAAATTCGGCAACAAACAGAGGTGGTGTTATTTATATCTTCATGTTCTCCTACTAGTCTGTTTCACTAGAGCAACAAACATGTGTTCTTTATGTCTTCTACCCCGGTATACAATATCGTATACATACATACGTGCACGTGTATTTATGTATACGAAGCAGTGTATATTTATAATATCACTGCTTCATCTAGAGCACGATAGATCTGACTATAATTGCGTGTGTGTATTATATTAACTTTATGTCATATTCTTTCATCTGTAACCCTGGCGCTGTGAAACAGACTTGAGAGCAAATAAAAGAAAATGTGTGTCTGTCTGTCTGTCTGTCTGTGTTGGAGTCGAGTCTTACAGTTACAGACTGGATGAAGCGTTACTTTGTTCCAGTTCTAAGTTATGGAAGGAAACTTCTTACAATAAATTGTGTTTTTGTATTTATTATTTTATTAGCTGAAAGCTGGTTTTCTCTTCATTTGTAAAATATGCCTCTCTGCTGACGTTTGTTATTGGGCATTCACAGCCGGGTGGATTTACCCATTGATAACCAGCTGTTGGACTTAGTTCAGGTAGTCCAGGCCTCTGAGTGACATCAGAGGCCTGTGGCTCAGTGGTGTGCAGGGTTGATCGGTGGTTTGATCCCCGGCTCCGCTAGCCAATGTCGATGTGTCCATGAGCAAGACACTTAACCCTACATGTCCCCTGTAGCTGCGCTTACGGTGTATGACTGGTTGATAATCTGATGTGGCACCTTCATGGTAGCTCCTCTCATCAGGGTATGAATGGGTGAATGATGTCATGTAGCTTTAAAGCACTTTGAGTGGTCGGAAGACTAGAAAGGCGCTATACAAGTACGGGTCCATCAGCTGATCGGTTAATATGGTTTTTGTGCAAATTCTTTCCTTCTGATTTCTCTGTTCATTCTGTTTGAAATTGCCTCAATGTTAAGTCTTTATTTATTTCGACGTGACATTAGTTGGTTGTCAGGGTGACATTAATGATCTTATAGGCGATGGAGACTATGCTGTTGTAAATAGGCTGTGGCTGCTCTAGAAGCTTCTTTTAGTTGGTATGTCTTTGTGCTGCAGCTCATTCAGTAAGAAGACTGCTAGCTCTCCTAGCTTTGCACTTGGTACATTTCATCTGAAACTGATGTTCTCCTGCAGGGTCTGTCCTTACTACCTCTCCCGGACCTTGAAGCAGCAAGCAGACGTCATCTTCATGCCTTACAACTACCTGCTGGATCCAAAGGTGAGCCGAGGCTGTGAACGGAGAGCATCTCCTGGTAGTAATGACACATTCCTGAGCCGACACTGGATTTCAGTTTCTCCGCCTGTGTTGTAGGAATTGATTTGTAGTTCTTGTAGAAGTCCTGGTGGCTGTAGCAGGACCAGCACAACACTAAAGACCTCCTTATGCTTTCTTACCCAAAGTCTGGCCTTTCATTCCCTTGGTGGTTGATGGTGGAGGATTATCTGGTCTCACTACTGACGAGGCCCCACTTCCAGTGGTAAATTAGTTAGTTATTGCTATTTCATGTTTGTTTTTTTCCTCAATGGAAAGTTTAGTGCATAATTATTTAATTTCAGGAGGGCAGAGAAGTTAGTGTCCGTTAGATTAGCAGCAGCATTAGTGTTGTGAATATTCACTACGTCACCAAGCCTCCACCTTCCTCGTGGGGAGACTTGAAGCTTCACTTAAGTGTCCCGGGCTAGACTTTATCTATGAGCAGCTTTTACAAGTGTAGAAGGCATCATAACGTATATTAATACCAAGTGGCCTTCACACAACTTCCAAAGTGTTCAGATCTCTGTACTGTTCTTGCTGTCTTCTAATCGGGATCCCTGAGGTTGTTATGGTTCCACTCTTTGTGAATGCTGGTGTTTTGTTGTTTCCCTTTGTTCCACAGAGCCGCAGAGCTCACAATATCGAGCTGAACGGAGCCGTGGTCATCTTTGATGAAGCTCACAATGTGGTAAGAAGACTCTGTCCTGGACATGGTTGATCTGAATGGCCACACTGGGAGGTACACATGGATGTTGTTGAATGAAGCCTAATTTATGGTTCTCCGTCAGGACGCAGACCCCTACGCCGTAGCCTGACTCGCACCTCCAAAAAATCCTAACTACGCGTCGCGTTGACACGCGCTGTGATTGGTCCGCTCGGAATGTCATTTCCGGCAGTTGCTTTTTCCGGTCTGTCTTCCTACACCACCTCCGCAAATGTCTTCTCTGTCGCCTGCGCTTCAACATTTGCAATATAAGCATTTGCTCTTCAATATTGATGAGCTCCAACTCCAAATGCAGCCGCTCCAACTTGGTTGCCATTGTTTACTGTGACCGGAAGAAAAGGCAAGGATTCGGCTATAGCCCCTGAAACCACACAGACACACCCCCCTGGCGGTTAATTGCAGAGCAACGCGGTCCCTCGACGCAGAACTTCGAATGCTCAACGACGGCGTCACGTCGACGCCGTAGGTACGCCGTCGACGTGACGGAGAACCATAAACTAGGCTTTAGTCTCTCATAAAATCAAAGCCCAGAGGGAGCAGAAAAGCTCCTTGTGAGGAAGCATTTCTGGAGCCGCTCAGTTTCCTATGGTGTCAAGTGGACCTTTTAGGCTTGGGAGGTAGGAACGGAGTAGCTGTCGTAGAGTACAGTAGCTGATGTCTCCTCTCCAGCAGCGCACCAATGGTAATGACCACCATATACATGTGAAAATATAAGTCGCACACCCACAACAATAATGGCATATGCAACCTGGAGCTCCTGAGCCTGTATGGGAATAATAATAATAATAATAATAATAATAATAATAATAATAATAATAATAATAATAATAATAATGGTTGTCAAAGAGAGGCGAATATCCCACCAGATGTTTCTGTTGTTGCAGGAGAAGACTTGTGAAGAAGCCACATCCTTTGACCTCACTCCCTACGACGTGGCCTCAGCCATTAGCGCTGTGGACCGGCTGCTGGTGGAGCAGGCTAAAGACGCCTCCGTCACGGAGGACTTTAATGTCGAGGGCCTCAGCTCAGGTTGGCATGCTTATGAGGTTGCACAATGGATTTGTATTCTTACAGTATATTATATATGTATGTTAAAGCAGGTCATGTTTTTTTGTTTCAGGTTTAAAAGTAAATATAGAAACCATTGCTAAGGTCAAGCGTAAGTATTCTTGAAGCTATAAAGAAGCTTGATTTCAGCACTTGCATGATCATCTCATGAGCTGGATGAGTCATCGCTCTGGGCTTGTTTTCTGTGCGTTGACAGAGATACTGCTGGATCTGGAGGCTGTCGTTGATTCCTATGACGTGCCAAGTGAAAAAGGCATCACAAAACCTGGAATGTATGTGAGAGTGGTAGTAGATGGAGCAGAATGCTGCGCGCTCCATTAACGACTTCATGTGTCACTGGATCGTCCTTCTGTCGAACCAGTCTTTAAAAACGCATGTTAAGTCAAACACTGCTTCTTTGTACTCGGCAATTAAGAGACTCAGGGATTATGATGTAAAAGAAGTAAGACGGGCTCTATTTCACGTTTCTTGACTTGTATTGTAATTATATCTGTGTTTTTATCAACACTTTCATGGCGTCTGCCAGCTCATTCCATCTGCGGGATGTTGGACATTATTTTACACAATTTGTAGGAGACCTCTGCTTCTAAAACGAGCTCCTTAGAATCAACCCGAGTCAGACTCCAGTGGACATTTCCCTTGGGACTTGCCACACAAAGAGTTTCTGAAGACGTGTCTTCTGTCTGTCTCAGCTTTATCTACGAGCTGCTGGAGAGAGTCCACCTGACCTTCAACAGCAAGACAGCCGTCTGTGAAGCTCTGGACCAGATGATTGGACACCTAACAGGACGTCAGTATGGCTTCTTATTTGTCTTTATACAACATGTCACATGGTTCAGGCTTCTGCTGTCATAGCACACATACGTAGGAATGTAATCAGCAGACCCTGATATGTGTGGTAGTTTGTATGATGTGTGATGTGTTGCTCCTCAGAGCCAGGAATATTCCTGAACACGAGTGGACTGCAGAAGCTGTCTGACATCATACAGGTACGCTACAAGTTAAAGGAATAGTTTTTAGATGACACGTTCTCCACTCTTTATTACTGAGTCAGGCTCATGGATGTATAAGTACATTCAGGACCTGGTTAGCCTAGCGTAGCATAAAGACTGGAGGAAACTAGCCTGGTTCTGTGCCGATACGGATCAGCATCTCCAAAGCTCATGAACATGTTTGTTTAATGTTTACACAAAGAGGAATGTAACAATCTTGGTTTTAGGGGACATGCGGGGTGGACATTATGTTTAGGTGATCCTGCACCACAGCCAGAGACATTAGATTCATATTGATCTTCTCATTTCACTCTTTCTTTGCTGCTGGACTTTGCACCTGACACATTTGATCAAAATGGTAGAAGACACAGATCCATTCAGTTCACTGCAGCAGCAACACGTGTTCCTTTCCTTCCTTTCCTTGCAGCTGGTGTTCTGTGGTGAACCGCCAGAGAAGGAGAGTCAGCAGTGGATGCAGTCCAACACGGCTCAGTTTAAGGTGCATGTTGGTTAAAGTGTGAAGGTCCTTGTGCGTCTCTACACACTTGTGTTCAACAGTGACCTTATCTGTCTGTCTGGCTCAGGTTCATATCCATCGAGACAAAAACTATCACAAGAAACCACAGAGCACTGATGTGTGGGCTTCATCTTCCTCTTCGTCAAAGAAACAAGGTGATGAATCCCAGCCTGTCAGGAGTCCCACAGGGACGGCGCTTACTCTTCATCAAGTTAGATTTCAGAACGGATCGTTCCAATGTATCCCAAAACTAAACCCTAAACATTGAAGCCTCTATTTGACCTCCATGTTTTCAACTCTTTGACTTGTTTGAATGAATGAACCTGGTTAACGGGACCATATGTGTGTCTTTGCTCCTTGTAGGGAACGTGCTGAGTTACTGGTGCTTCTCCCCTGGCTTCAGCATGCAGGATCTGGTGGCTCAAGGTGTTCGCTGCATCATCCTGACCAGTGGGACCCTCTCTCCCCTCTCCTCATTTACCTGTGAGATGAGGATGTAAGTCACCTGTCGCTGCTCAAAGCTCGTTGGCCCTCCAGAGGTGCACTGTTGGATTTCCTCACCCCGGACTTTAGTGGTCTGAGTGGTGGAACACTACAGATGAACTGCTGCTGCTACTGTCGGCCGAACAGGAGTTCATCTGTTCATAAATCAGGTGGAGGTGGTATCTAGAAGAATTACACACAACTCCTCAGTGTTTTTATACGTCTTGATGTGTGGCCCAGAGCGGCATGAAGAGACCCACTAATAGAAGTAATAGTACAAGTGAATATAATGCAATGACAATAGCAGTAATAACAGACATACTACTACTACCAGCAATGGGTATAATAGCGGTAATCATAATGTAAATGATGTTTGCTGTTCTCCTGTCTGTGGGAAAGTAGGGTCATTTGAATGAGGCAGCACAGAGTGAGTTGTTGGTATTCTGGTGGACAATAGTTTAAGTGCATAGTCTTAAACTATGCACTTTAGTGATTCTATCAGCAAACTAAATACTTGGATAAAGTGTGCATACATAACAGAATATTGCTGAAGATGTAAATAAATAACAGCATTAACCAGAAGGTGTTAAAATCTGCATGTAGAAACAGCACTTTGTGTTGGAGCAGTAAATCAGCTGATTGATCTATGAATGAGTTTGAGTGACTCACAGCTGCTTTCCACCTCATGAAGTTTCTCCTTCGGTTCATTAAAGTCCTGCAGCCTCTGAAGGTGTCTGTAAGGCGTGCTGCCACATCACAGGAGCCACCTCTAGACGTCACAAGTTGTTGTTCTGCCTGTTTATGCTGCAGATGTTGCCTCCTCCAACTTTCATTTTGGCAAAGTGTGTGTTTCATGTTTATTGGTGAAATGCGTAACTCCGTGACACATTCAACGGCATGAAGTGACCATTTATGATGCAAGATACAGATGCAGCACCTGGGTCCTGACCCTCATGACCCAGGTGCCCCAGCAACACCTGGAGGGGATTTCTTTACAAACGTCCAGCTGGACTCAAAGATGAACTAACCAGTCAAAGGTTGAAGGACTTCACAATTGGACAATAAGGCTGGGTGATGTAGAGAAAATCAAATATCCCCTTTTCTTTTTTTCAATTACCTTATCAATATTGTAGAGTTGACCATTGGTGCTTTTACAAAACAGTTTCACAATGACAATTGTTATACCTAATGATTAGTAATGTTAATATAATGATGAAGTCAAATAATAGAAACAGTGTGGTTGGTTCAGAAAAGGACTTCACTTTACTGTAATGCAGCCTTCAAAAGCAGCATGCTCAGACTCACTGTGCCATATTCACATATCCAAGATCTCATATCAATATATTATTGATATAGGGCCCAGCCCTGCTACTTATTTCACACAAATATCTCGTAGGAGGATGACATTTTGTGCAATGAACCAATTGTATTAATATGTGTGTCAGTTATATTTATTTATACCCAAATGCAATTCCTTCTGGAGTCTTTATTGATTACAAAGAATCTTCACAACAGAGACAAGTTCCTCTCAGCTGAAGAGCTTCATTTACACAACCTTTCATCAAAGGAAATATCTCATTTCAGACTTTGTGAACTAGTCATGTTGTTGTTGTTGTTGTTGACCACAGGCAAGCCTTGATTGTGTACCAATGTGTTTCTCTGTCTGCTGCAGCCCGTTCTCAGTGAGTCTGGAGAACAGCCATGTGATTGAGCGGGACCAGATCTTTGTTGGCATCATAGAACGCGGCCCAGATGGCGTGCACTTGAGTTCAGCGTTTGATAGACGGTTGGTATTCCTTCTGCAGTACATCCTCTACAAACGAGGCACACGCACCGAGTTCAGTACATCGCGTCGGCTCAAACACAAGGGAAGTCACATGACTCCCGCGTGGCTAATTTATCAGGCAGTTACTTTCTTTTTGTATTCTGTCCTCTACTCTGAGCATGCAAAATAAATATGTATTATCCTCTTTTAATTTGTGTTGTGAACTTGGATTCCTGTCTTTCACATAGAACAATATCCATCTCAATCCAGTTCATCAGACTTTAGTAATAAACAACTGCTCTACATGCTTTACCGTCTTGAGACTATGTAATATAATAATGTGATCATCTTTCCCTCTGACAGGTTTCTTCCTGAAAACATGGCATCTTTAGGCAACACTGTTGGTAAGGTCAAACAACACAGACGTGTTTCTGAAGAGATGAACACTATACCCATAAACAGTACTTCTTATTTCACCTATTTCTGCCATTGTTTTGAATTGTGCCTCAGCCAACCTGAGCCGTGTGGTTCCTGATGGTCTTCTAGTGTTTTTCCCCTCCTTCCCTTTAATGGAAAAAACCCTGGACTTCTGGAGAGTAAGTGGAAAGTCTGCAGAATCGCATCTAGGAAACGGTCTGCAGAATCACATCTAGGAAACGTTATTCTCATATTATATCTTATATATATATATATATATATATATATATGTGTGTGTGTGTGTGTGTGTCCGTCCGTCCAGACTAACGGACAGGCAGCCCGCATTGACAGCGTAAAGCCCATATTTGTTGAACCCAAAGGAAAAGGCACCTTTAATGAAGTGAGTTTATTTAATATCTAGATGAATGACTTTGAAAACCTCTCATAGGAACATTTCTAGGTTTCTTTAAAGAAGCTGGAATAAGGAACCCCACTGGTGACATTTGCTTCAATAGATCTGGTCCCTCTGTCTGTTCTTAGGTTATTGACGGATATTACAACAAAGTCAAGGATCCAACCTCCAAGGGGGCGTCGTTCTGTGCTGTGTGTCGAGGCAAGGTGAGCTTTTGGGTGCCCTTCGAGATGGAATAGTCCTAAAACTGTTTTATCCAAAAGCTCAGATGGATAAATCATTTTAGATAAATAGACTAATTGCCATTAAATGCTTTATGGATAATTATGACAGTCTTTAGTAGCCCCATCATGCTAAAAAAATGTTTTTGCTTCATTGCTGGAAGAAGTTGTCTTCATGTTTACTCTCCATCCAACAATTGTAAATGAAGTAAGTAAATGAAGTATCTGAGTCGTGGAAATTTGTTTTTGGCTTCACCAAAAAGCATTAAAGGGTAAGTTTGGATGTTTAAAGTGTGGATGTATGAGCTTCTTCTCCATTCTCCGTGTGTTACTCAATAGTTGGAGTCTCCTGTAGTACACTGCGTATGGGATGAAGCTGTAAGGCTACTGGCGCTCACTTCTCTGGAGCTTTACTAATTCATAGTTCTCACTTGGTTGCGCTTGGAGCCGTCTTATCATTTAATCAGCCATATTTGTTTTGTTTGTATTTAAATGTATTAAATATAGAATATGTTTTAAACATTTGCAAGCTTGTCCTGTGTGTAGTTCTTTGTCTACGTCCATCTTATTGCCAGCATTGTAGTGTTATTAGTGTCCATCTCCTCTTCCCACAGTTCTAACTGTAGTGATCACTGTGGCAGTCACAGAGAACAATGTGATGAGTTTACACAGATGCCTTGTGTGTCTTCCTGTGCCAGGCTAGCGAGGGTCTGGATTTTGCAGACACCTTTGGTCGGGGCGTCATCATCACCGGCCTTCCGTTCCCTCCAAAGATGGACCCTCGAGTCATCCTGAAGATGCAGTTCTTGGATGAGATGAGTCGGAAGAAAGCTCCTGGGGTGAAGGTGAGTGGGAATCACTGGAAAGGCTGCTGTGCTTTAAGTGGCTCAATCTCTCTGTGTGTGTGTGTGTGTGTGTGTGTGCGTGTGCGTGCGCAGTACCTGTCTGGACAGGAGTGGTACAAGCAGCAGGCTTTCAGAGCGGTGAACCAGGCCATCGGCAGAGTCATTCGCCACAAGGAGGACTATGGAGCCATCTTGCTGTGTGACCAGAGGTCAGATATGGAGTTCATGATTACTGAAGTTAACTCTACAAGACGTTTAAGTTTACACAAGGAAATCACTTTAATCGTTAACTCATAATGTTTTCTTTAAAAAGGGCGTGGCAGAAAATGTAACTGAATGCTCACTTTAGACCAGGGTCTTCCTGCATTCAGAGGATCGGCGGTTCGATCCCCGGCTCCACTAGTCCATGTCCATGTGTCCTTGGCCAAGACACTTAACCCCAAGTTGCTCCCGTAGCTGTTGTGTGACATCATCTGGATGTTGATCATGAAGGAAAGAGGTGGTCTAATAACGAGTGTTCCCGCAGGTTCAAGGGGTCAGGGGCCACGGCTCAGCTCCCATCCTGGGTCCGGCCTTACGTGCGTCTGTATGAAAGCTTTGGGAACGTGATCCGGGACGTCGCTCAGTTCTTCAGGGTGGCACAGAAGATGGTAGGTTCTAGTCTGGTTGAGCTTGATGTGGTGAGTCTGGTGGATGTTTGCTGTAACACCAGCGCACTGTACTCAGGAGGTCACGTTGGGTTTTTGGTTATGAAAGCGTGAAAATTCATATTTTATAACATGTTTGGAAAGAATCAACGGCAACATCTTTTAGCAGAAAGTTGATGGACTGTCTTATCACCGTACACACTACTGCATGTCCAACGCAGGTCTCCAGTCCTTGTCTCAGGTCTACAGCACAACCTCAAGTCAAGGTTTAAGTCAGGTTTCTCATGCCGTTGCTATGGCTACCACAGTGTCAAAGCATGAACCCCATTGTTGGAGAGCAGAACAAATGTCCTTCTGAAGAATTAGAGACCACTGCAACAGGAAGGGTCTGTCCTACAGAAAAGTCTTACACTTAAACATGTATAGTACTTTCACTAAGTTAAATTCCACATAAGAAAACTTGTATTAATCGTGACAGTGTTCATTTTAGTATTAAACTATGACACAGACAACTCAAATGGCAACACCATAATGACATGTGAAGTGACTATCCAGCCCGTGTATCTGTGGCACACTGTTTGGAAATGCTTTGTGGAAGTTGATCCTGACTGTTTGTGCCAGAGGCCTGTGGTGGAGAAGAAGGCAGCAGCACAGAGCTGTGGGACCGTGTGCTCACCAGACACTCAGTCCTTCCCTTCCTGCTCATCCTCCCAAAGCGCCCACACACAGAAGGCCAAAAAGCTGGACGCCCACCTTCCCAGCCTGAAGAGGAGGAGGCTCGGTGAGTAGAAGGACCGAGGCAGGGTCTCCACGCCTCCCTTGAATCCACAGGGGAACGGTTATGCTGCGTTAGTCCTTCATTGACTGGTTTCCTGTTGTCTGGTCTTTGTGATCAGATGACCACTCTGGAGCCAATGGGATGGCCAGGATCTGCATTGAGTACGAGTGTGAGGTGCAGCAGAGCCAGAAGAGACCAGCCAACCTGCTGGATGCTCTGGAGCGAGGGGACCACTGTGAGGAAGAGGAGGATGACGCCGTCATGGGAGAAGAGAAGGTAGCTTGTTTCCTGTGAGAGACCGGGGTCGGTCCCACTAGTCTGTAGACGTGTGCTGGGTCATGCGTGTGGACGTGTGCTGGGTCATGCGTGTGGACGTGTGCTGTGTCATACATGTGCAAAAGAGCAGGCCTGTGTATACAACAACCAGTTTCCTGTGGTAACCGTATTGTACTGTATCTTCGGTGAGACTCCTCCTGTGTGTAATAATGTTTGTAGCACAGGTCCACTCTTATGACGTGTGTAATGCCATGAAGTCATTTCCAGAGGACTGTGCTTTAATCATTCAATTCGTTGTTCAATTTTTCTTTTGAAGGCCAACCAGTTGTCCACGCTCTCGCTTCAATGTGACAAGAGGATGGATGATGAAATGCGGGGAGGAAAACGTAAAATCAAATTGGTCCAAGAACAGGTACATGTCGCATTTATATACAGCAGCAGTTTTGAAATATGGTAGATTTCAAGGCAAAAATGCACTAGAAGAAGAGTCTGGATCTGTTGCAGTGAACTTGGAGCTCCACACCAACACAGTCACGTACATTGTGAGTGAAGTAGCTGGTACAGACGGGTGCGAGTAAAATGGAAACGTGTTTACCAAGTTAAAATGGCATCCTTCTAGGCAAGGGTGGAAGGATGTTGACCTGCGTCTTACTGACAATCAAGGCATCTCAACAACTATTAGACCATTTTTCTATCAGCAGGCCAACATCTGTCTTCATACAGAAGAAACCTTTAATTCTGAGTACATTCATACATGCTTTTTTTTTTTTTACATTTCCAGACATGTCAAAATACAAAGTTATTACAGTAATGATTTTGTAAGTTTGCCCACTGACAAATAAATGAACAGTCTATAATTCTAATGGTAGGTTTATTTGAACAGTTAGACAGAATGTAAAAAATCAAATGCAAAGACATTTGACTTTTTTTTTTTTTTGTGAGAAATAAGTATTTGATCCCCTCGCTTGACATGACTCGGTACTTGGTGGAGACACCATTGCTGGCAGCACAGACGTCAGAGGTCAGACGTTTCTTGTAGTTGCTCACCGGGTTCTCCGGAGGGATTATCGTCCACTCCTCTTCCAGATCCTTTCCAAAGCCTGACGGTTTCGAGACTGTCGCTTGGCAACTCGAGGCTTCAGCGCCCTCCACATTTGTTCTATGGGATTCAGGTCTGGAGACTGGCTCTGCCACTCCAGGACCTCCGTGTGCTTCTTCTGGAGCCACTCCAGGACCTCCGTGTGCTTCTTCTGGAGCCCCTTCTTTGTGGCCTTGGCCGTATGTTTTGGGTCATTGTCGTAATGGAAGACTCATCCACGACCCATCCCCAGTGTCCTGGCTGAGGAAAAGGGGTTGTCGGCCATGATTTCCTGGTCTATGACCTCGTCCATCCCCCCTCGATGCGGTGAAGTCGTCCTGTCCCCTCAGCAGAGAAACACCCCACAGCATAATGTCTCCTCCTCCATGCTTGGCGGTGGGGACGGGTTCTTGGGGTTATACTCAGCATTCCTCTTCCTCCAAACACGACGAGTCGAGTTGATGCCAAAGAGCTGGAGTTTGGTCTCATCTGACCACGCCCCCTTCTCCCAAGCCGTCAGGTGTTCACTGGCAGACTTCAGACGGGTGTACGTGGACCTTCTTGACCAGGGGGGCCTTGATGGAGCTGCAGGATTTGAATCCAAGACGGCGTAGTGTGTTACCAATGGTTTTCTTGGGGACTGTGGTCCTAGCTGTCTTGAGATCATTAACAAGTTCCTTCCGTGTAGTTCTGGGCTGACCCCTCATCTTTCTCATGATCATCGATACCCTACGAGGTGAGATCCTGTTTGTAGACAGGGTCATTTTGTGTTTCTTCCATTTCCTCCAAAAAAAAAAATATATATATATATATATATATATTAATTAATTAATTAATTAATTAATTAATTAATTAATTAATTAGTACTTGAGCGTATTCATATTGCACCAGCTGTGTACAAATGAAGTGATAGTGGTTTACTGAGAGCTCAGTGTGTTGTGCAGACTGACGGCAGCGGGGAGAAAGGACTTTCGGTTCCTCTCCCTCAGACACCGGGGATGAATCAGCCGGTGACTGAAGGAGCTGTGCAGCGCTGCAGAGTGTCCTGCATGGAGTGGGAGGCGTGGTTTAACATGGACGAGATCTTAGTCATCATCCTCCTGTCCCCCACCACCTCCACGGTATCCAGAGGATACGGTATAGTCGTCTCCTTCTCACTGAGCTGCTTGCCGATGGTCTTGTGGTCCATAACGGCCATGTGCAGGTCTACATCTGGTCCATAACAGCCTTAGACAGCTCTTTGGTCTTGCACATGGTCCATGATGGAGAGGTCGGAATCTGCTTGATTGATTCTGTTGATGCTGTGGACAGGTGTCTTTTCTACAGGTAACAGTTGAGACTTTGAGCACTTTCTTAAAGTGAGAGGATTAATCTAACCGGTCTGTAGGAGCCAGAGTTCTTGCTGGTTGCGAGAGGATCATATACTTATTTCACACACTCAAATGCAAAGAAATTTATAATTGTAATGGCTTTCATATGATCTGATTTTTCTGGATATATAATTTATTTCTCATTCTGTCTATCACTCTTCAAATAAACCTACCATTACAATTATAGACATGCATTTATTTGTCAGTGGGCAAACTTACAAAATCGGCAAGCGATCAACACGTATTTCCTCCACTGTACCTCCAGCTGGCACACTTCCTTTATAGGATAGAGAGAGGACTTAATGAAAGCATCACAGTATGGTGATTTTGGATTATACAAACTAAATTGAAATGACCAGAGTAATTATGAAGTTATACTATTTATTAGATTTTACATCTAATTTAATATATTCAATTATATCATAAAATTTTAATATTTGATGTAAAGCACAATCAAAAACCATTAACTATTGCGTCATCACCCAGCCACACACACAGGTAAAGGGAGGCCACACACACTACACAGGAACCAGTTGTGCTTGTTTTCATTGCGTTCTAAATAAATACATTTATATATTACATTTAGACGTTTGTTTCAGTGTCTTTAGTCTTTGCAGATGATTATTATATCAATGAAATTTGAAATCATATTTCTGGTGTTTCAGATATCAGATTGTTTTTTGTTTTTTTTCTATCAAGTTGTATTAATTTATTTTTAAATCATTGCAAATATCAGCAGTGTATTTTTCTCCCTCTTTGTTGAAGAAGTCCTGCAGGTCTGAGGATGTCTCTGGGGCCGGTTCCCCCAGCAGCAGGGCCAAGAGTTTCCTGGCAGAGATGAAGTCACTGAGCCGGATTAACTTTACCCGCATCATGCAGGCTCTGCAGAACTACAAGAAGGACGACCAGCTGGACGTCCTACTCACGGAGGCGGCTGTCCTTACGGAGGACGCCAACACCCACGGTCTGCTCCGAGGTGAGCCAGAGGTCACTCTTCATTCTGCTCAGGGAGCTTAACCCGGGGATGAGGAACCGGCTGCTAAGAGGTGACGCTCAGCAGGGACCCGTCTCCTGTAAGACTCTCGTGAGAGTTTGTGTTCACGATCTTTGGTTGGCTTGCCACACACTCGCAGCCCTGCAGACTGCAGTGTGTAATTAGATTAAGGTTCTAGTAATGTCATGAATAGTAAGTCATGAATCATGGTCAATGTTGAGTTTTGTTGTTGTTATCTTAAGGTATTAACAAGGAACTTTTCATTTTGTGTTGATTTTGGTGGTCCCTGCGGACAAAAGTGTAATTGTCTCTGAGCTGGTTTTGGTTCTCCAGTGCCTCACTTCCCTCCAGCGGGCCCAGCAGCATGCCCGAGCCTCCAAAGTTTCGCTCTGACTACATCGAGAACATGAAGTCATACTGTGTCTTTTATTCTATGCACCAAAGAATGGAAGTCTATTCCATAATGTAATTAAATGGAATGCAACAGACCTGCTATATTTACAACATGCACTATATTTTGAGACACTACTGTAGTTGGTTGTGTGTTGCTTCTATTATATAGTGGGGTTTGAGTCTAATATTTTGTCCATGTCATTCATACAAATGGAGGAGCAAACATATTAATAACTGTATAGAGTTTCAGCAGCAGAAACTACAATCAACCACCTGTTGCAGCGTTCAGCAGCACGGCTCCAGGGAACAACCATTGGATGGATTGTCATGAAATTTGGTTTAAACATTCATGTTCCTCTCAGGATGAATTGCGATTACTTTGAAGTTCTGACTATTCATATAGCACCCCTTATGGTCTCAATGGGAGTGGTTTATGACCAAATACCTTCTATAGACTCCTGGACTTGTTCTGATGGGACAGTTGTCTTGGATTTATTTCAGTGTGTAAGATGTTCTGTGTGTTATGGAACCCATGAGCAGAGGAGGATTACCCCATCCCGGGCGGTCCTTCTGTGTGGAGTTTGCACGTTCTCCCCGTGGCAGCGTGGGTTCCCTCCATGTTCTCCCCGTAGCAGCGTGTGTGCCCTCTCTAAATGCTCGTAGGTGTGGATGGTTCTCTTCTCTATGAGCCCTGAGATCAACTGTTCACCTGTACAGGTGAACAGTGTCAGCTGAGATCGGCTCCAGCGCCCCGACCCTGAACATGATGAGCGGTTGGATAATAGTGATGCATATCCCTAACTACAGGTGTGCCTAATGCCATGGCAGGTAGTGATGTCCTCCTGCCCGCTGAACCAGCTGCTGATTTCCTGTGGATTTAACTGAATGATTGCAAACACCAAGAGTGCAGGCCTGAACTGATCCCAGATGAGTTCATGTTTAGGCAGATCCAGCTGTAAATCCGCTTGGTCTCAGCTCCATGAGCCTGACTCCTTTGAGTCCTTTATTGGTTTACTCCGTTTGTCTCTGTAGTCTCAGAAACATCCAATCTGTGTCATAGGCCTCTACCACTTTCTTCGCCCGCATCACAAGAAGAGGTTTGATGAGAAGTGCCAGCAGCTGACTGGGCAAGGCTGTGGATACGAGCCCAGCCACTCACTGTCTGTGGACGAGAAGAAGGCCCTGGTGCTGCAGAGCGGTATGAAACCCCACACCGCACTTCATATGCTGGACATGTGACCACAATATTGTCCAGCTCAAAGATACAAAATGTTCACAGGTTTTAGAAAATAGACATTACTCCATCATCAGGTCTCTTCTGTCTGTCTGGCCAACCGTCCAAAACCTTGAAAGGGTTTTCATATGTTGGAAATGTGGCTCTCATTCTCAGCCAGCACACGTCCTTACAATGGTATTGGACCTTCTCTGGACAAAAGAACAGCACTGAGCAGAGGGACATTTGTCTGTGTTCAAGTCTTCCTGTTGACGAGTTAGCTAACCGGAAGTCAACATCTGTAACGGTTCTGTTTCTGTCCTTAAAGCTCCAGCCAGTCAGCCTGCTGTGGGTCTGACCTCCTCTAGCTGCAGTCAGCTGAACACACAGCAGCTGAACAAAGGAGGACCCCACCTGAACCAGCAGGGACTAAGAGAACCTCGGACTGGTAGGACATCACATCCTTCTACCTTTTTCTACAACACACATAGTAATGTTATAACTTCAGCCTTTTGAACATAACATGAATTAAAAAAAGGTTGGGAATGAAGCGAACAAATAGTCCGGTGTGTAAAGTGTGTTGTGAACGCAGCATTGAGGAGTGTGTGAATATTCAAGTCAATTCAGGTTATTTTATATAGCCCAAAATCACAAATTAAAATGTGCAATCTGTACACATAACATCCTGTCCCGGGGTCTCACATCAGATCAGGAAAAACTCCCCAAATAAAGATAGTAAAAACCATTTCACAGGGGAAAAAGGGGAAGAAACCTGAGGGAGAGCAACAGAGGAGGATCCCTCTCCCCGGATGGACAGAAGAATAGATGTCATGTAACCAGAATGAACAACGTAACAGAGTTACAGCACATTACATCAATATGACAGGAATTGAATGAACGGCACTTTGCCGCATTAAAAAATCCCTTCAAAATAAATGCACAGGATTTGATTTTTTTGCCTGTGACCGACTGAAAACGGCTCCACGATTTCATGGCTTTCAAGCCGTCGCGGGCCACATAAAATGAGGTTGCGGGCTGGATTCGGCCCGCGGGCCTTGAGTTTGACACCAGTGCTCTAGGTCTTTATCTCCTGAGTTTTAGTGCTCGCTTGATGTCTACTTGTGGGCGACTGCGGCTCAGTGATGAGCAGGGTCGTCCTTCAATCAGAGGATCGGCGCTTCGATCCCCGGCTCCGCTAGCCCATGTCGATGTGTCCTTGAGCGAGACACTTAACCCTAAATTGCTCCCGTGAATGGTTAATAATCTGATGTGGTACCTTCATGGTAGCTCCTCATCAGTGTGTGAATGGGTGAATGATGTCATGTAGTGTTAAAGCGCTTTGAGTGGTCAGAAGACTAGAAAGGCGCTATACAAGTACGGGTCCATTTACCATTACTTGTATGACCCACAGACTTAATGTAGCAATCTTACTGGTGGGGTACCAGCAGAATGGAAGTCGTCTCTGGCCATCCCTCTGATAACATGAACGGAGGTCCACTATCTAATGATATCACGCTGCTTAATAAGTCCATACAAATGGATATGAACGAGCAGGTTTGAGTGTATTTTTGGTTGAAGAACAATGTGGCCTGGTTGAATGAATGAATGCTTATTCAGTGTGAAATAAATGTCACTGTTCTTTCTCGTGTTGATCAGGTTCTGCTTCAAAGACTGACCTCCTTTCAGCCTTTCTGGCTGATGTGAAGAAAGCCATCGGAGCGGAGAAATCCGCTCTGCTCTTTCAGGCCATTAAGAGCTACAAGAAGACAGACGGCTATGATGAGCTGGTGACCACAGTGGTGAGCTTATTCACGGAGAGAGATGAGGACTTCAAGCTTCTAATCAGTAAGTTCTTTCAAATCACTACAAATATTTACACCGTTGAAGTGGAGGTTGTCTCTCTTCTCTCACTTTGGACCTTCTTCTCTCAGGATTTGGCCTGTTTATCCCCACTCGCCATAAGAAGCAGTACAAAGAGATGTTGGATGGTTTGATAGGTCAGTCCGTCCCTGCTGCTGAAGTTCCTGCTGGGAGTGAAGAACAGGAAAGACAAGGTGAAGAACAACTCAATGTAATATAGTATAATAGAAACGTGTTTATTTCTTTTATCCTCCTCTAGTGCTAGAGAAGAGCTCAGGGGATCTGAAACCAACCTGTTGGCAGTCTAGCTTCTATGTGGTTCAATGGTTGATCGCTGTGGGTAGTTGCACTGCACCACTGTTGGGACTGTTGAAGAGAAAATGGTTAAAGAATCTCTTCCCAAGACTTACAGTGGATATACAAAGTATACACACCCCTGTTAAAATGGCAGGTTTTTGTGATGTAAAAAAATGTGACAAAGATAAATGATGTCCCAGTTTGTCCCCCCTTTTAATAGGACCTATAACGTGAACCATTCACTTGAAAACACGACATGGACCACACACACACACACACACACACACACACACACACACACACACACACACACACACACACACACACACACACACACCAACCTGAACAAACAAAGCAACCAAAGTCTCAACCGCCTCAAAGCCCTCGACACAAATGTCACCTGAAATCATCCTGAAGGTTCACCAAACAAACATCACATGCATCTAGGAACGCGCAGCCTGGAGTGCAGCCTCACACCACAAAGTCCACAGAACATCAGCGTCCATTGCATCCTCCGTATGTTTGACTCCAGACCATCGTCCCCCTCGTAGAAGGATCCAGACACAGCCATTCAGAACCCAGCAGCACTAAGCCCCCCCATCCGTAATCCTCCAACAAACCACCACAACTGTCAGAATCCCAACAGTAAACCAAGAGCAGCCCCTGGATCACATTTGACATCAAGAATTTCTACCATTTACATTCTACACACCGCAAACATTTAATACTTTTCTATTCATTGTTCTTGTGTACTTTTATCCTGCTTTACTTTTGCACAAGAAGAAAATATAGAATATTGCCAGACTTACTGTATCCTTTAGGATAGAAGATTAAAATGAATAATAAGAAAAATATTGGTGGTGTGGAGCAGTGTGTCAGCCCATTGCTCTGTGTTTTGGCCAGATATGTGGGGCGATGTATCAGCCCTCATTTATTTCTGCCACTGCGTCTTCTTTCATATATTAGGCTCATTCGTTAGAGCTGCTTCTCGCCTGTAATCCAGATGAGAGCTGCGGCCGCAGCAGGAGGCGTTGACAAAAAACATCACAGAAAAATTGACTTCCTGTTAGTTCCAAACTTTTGGCTACTTTAGTTTACAGATCACATTTATATTTATTCATATGTGTTCATAAATATATATTTATGTAGAAATATGTGTGTGTAGCTGCATTCTTTGTTCTTTTTATATCTGCCTGTGCAATACATTTGATGTGTGTTGTATCAATAAGATTGTGTAATAACAACCACACAGATATGTTTTTAGATTAAACCTGAGACTAATAGTCAACAATCCAGCGTATACAACTAGTATTACAACTACACTTAAAATAAGGATGTTCTTCAACACGTGGTGTTTGCTGTCAGATCTAAGAGCCAATCAGCTCTCTGATGTGGTGACAGCCAGGCGTTTCCCATCATGCACTGGGCCACGCAGTCGGTGGAGAGCTACTGCGGCGCATAGCTCTAAAATCGACGGCCGCCTTGCTCTCGTGAGAATATCGTTGACCACGTGTGCATGACGTCAGAGCAAGTCGGGACCAAGTCAGACACAAATCTAACCGGCATGCATTGTCCTTGTTATGACTTATTTTACTTGTTTTTTCCCCAGTGTCGTCATCACTGCCTTTCAAGACACAAAGCAAGATTTCCAGCCAAAAAAAGTAGAATCTGAGTTCAGGAACATTGTGTATGTATTTCAAAAGCTGCCAACGGTTCCAGCTGAAGACCATGAAGGAGCTGCTCTTTGTAAAGTAACTGTACAACAGCCTGCTCACTATTTCAATTTTTTTTTTTTTTTTTTTTATAAATGAATGTCTTGAAAATGTAATATGCAAAAATATTATGTTAATGTTTTTATATTTATTTTCAGCTAATTAAATTCATGAAAGTACAGATGTGTCCCTGACTCCATAGTGTAGGATTGTTTGTCTGTCACGAGTGTTGGTGCACGTCCCTGTAGAACCGGTTCTGTTGACCCAATAACATGACCAGAAGCAGCTCTTATGGACGTGAGGCGGACCCGCCACACTGCACCCAGGTGGCTGTGCTGCGAGGAATGTAACGCAGATCCCGTCCTCTCACGTCACAGCGGTCTGTGGACACCACGTGGTGTCCCTGTAGGTATCGCGATACTGGCAGCTGCACAGTACTTCCATCATGGCAGGCAGTAAGTTGGTGCTAGAAGGTAGAGTAAGTATACAGACATTTATGTTAGGGCTCAGTGTGCTCGTAATCCCATTGATCAGAACGTGGTTTGGACATTTCGACTGGGTCTTTGATTATCTGACGGAAACTTCTGGGAAAATAGTGATTTGTCTCCACATTGCGGTGATCAACGGCCTCCTGCTCCTCGTCTACAAGGGACCTCTGTACAAGGTAAGCTGCTGGCTTCCTGCCGCTGCTCTGGGCTCTCCTGGGGAGACGCGCGCCTCCGCTCGGTACCGCGTCCACCACGCTAATGCTACTGCTAATGCTAGCTAACGCGACTAATCGCCTTAGCTGCAGAGCACCCGGCCAGCTGACGAGCCTCCGGAGCCTCGGGAGCCGCCTGACAGCTCACGTCCCGCGGACATACTGACCCGACCCCTCCGGGCTTCTTCTCCGGTTCGACCACACGACTTCCGGCTGCTGCTGCTAGTTCACTGACTGCCTCAAGGCGACCTCAACTTTTAGAGTTCTGTGGGGAAGAAGTCTGTGGGGAAAACAACCGAATTTCAGTGTACTCTGGTAAACATATCTTCATAATAGTCAAGTATGTGGTTTATTAACATAATTAGACGTCTATATGTTACGCATGAGCGTTGAGGCCTGATGGGGATTGTTCACCCAGAAGAACCCGAACCAGTTCTCCTCTCAGGAACGTCACAGCGGAGAGGAGCCCGACTACACGATGAGAACATGTTCTAACTGCTCTGGAGCCATGTTCCCATATGTAACTCCTTGGATGATCCTCAGTGCATCCTGAACACCATCGTTCATCCTGATCCATTCTGCAACCAATAATGGAATTACTTTGAAATGGGACCAACATAGGATAGTTACATTGTATCTTATCTTGTGTTTACTGAAGTACAAACATTCTTTCAGAATACATTTTACTAATGTAATGCATTTTACATTATTTTGGGTTCACTTTTTTAAAAATGTTTGAGTTCAACAACAGATCATATTGTGATAAATAATTTCATCGGCTAAATCAATTAAGCAGCTCATTACTATTTTTCTTGTGAAATACGTCATACGTCACACTTTTAGACCTTTTATAAGTTTAAAAGCCTGATGTGACATGTCACAATATTTGCATAACTTTTTATATCTGAATTAGTTTGAGAAATATGGTTGGAACAGTTTAGATATAATGTAGGACATGTTATGAAAGCATTCCAATTATTAGGTGTGTCTTTCCTTTATCAACAAAAACAAGCATTCTGAAATGAGCTAGTTCTGTCCCATGTAAGGACCAGCCAGGCAGCCATTTTGGAAGTGATGTCATGATGTTACACAAATTAACTCACTGTCACATGACCTCGCCAGGATGTTCTGTATGACACTTAGAAACTTTAAGTTAGAATCAAGGATAAAGCTGTATGAGGAACTTTGCAGGATATTTAAAGTGTCTGTGACAGCTGTGTCCCCATGGGTTCTAAAGGTTTAGGTCTGATAACCAGTGTCCCCATGGGTTCTAAAGGTTTAGGTCTGATAACCAGTGTCCCCATGGGTTCTAAAGGTTTAGGTCTGATAACCAGTGTCCCCATGGGTTCTAAAGGTTTAGGTCTGATAACCAGTGTCCCCATGGGTTCTAAAGGTTTAGGTCTGATAACCAGTGTCCCCATGGGTTCTAAAGGTTTAGGTCTGATAACCAGTGTCCCCATGGGTTCTAAAGGTTTAGGTCTGATAACCAGTGTCCCCATGGGTTCTAAAGGTTTAGGTCTGATAACCAGTGTCCCCATGGGTTCTAAAGGTTTAGGTCTGATAACCACTGTGTCCCCATGGGTTCTAAAGGTTTAGGTCTGATAACCAATGTGTCCCCATGGGTTCTAAAGGTTTAGGTCTGATAACCACTGTGTCCCCATGGGTTCTAAAGGTTTAGGTCTGATAACCACTGTGTCCCCATGGGTTCTAAAGGTTTAGGTCTGATAACCAATGTGTCCCCATGGGTTCTAAAGGTTTAGGTCTGATAACCAATGTGTCCCCATGGGTTCTAAAGGTTTAGGTCTGATAACCAATGTGTCCCCATGGGTTCTAAAGGTTTAGGTCTGATAACCAATGTGTCCCCATGGGTTCTAAAGGTTTAGGTCTGATAACCACTGTGTCCCCATGGGTTCTAAAGGTTTAGGTCTGATCGGATAATCACGCGTCCTCCCTCTTCCAGGTCGCTGTGAGAGCCTGCTTCCTGGGAGTTACTTTTGGCTGTGGCTTAATTATAAGCTTCTCTGAAACCACTTGGACACATTTTGGCTGGTATGTATTTAGTATAATCAGTTTATTATCTTACTTAACATGATGCTGCTTTGTATAAATGCATTGTATTATTGTTATTTTTTTATTAAATTGATATTAAGTCTCTCTTTGGTTTTGTTTAACCTTGTATTTCCAATCCAAATGTATAAACACATTTATAAAAGTTGGGCAGAGTGTTCTAGAATGGGGAAAATAACAATAACATCTAATGGCATAGTGAATTAAAAGCCAGAGAATACAAATTGTGTTTTAAAAGGAGATTAAAAAACAGGCAGTATAGGGCCAGCCTCGTATGCAGAGTAAAGTCGCTCCAGAGTTTGGGGGGGTTCATCGGTTAAGGCCCGGTCTCCACTGGGACAGCGGTCAGCTGACCTGAGTGACCTTGATGGGATGTATGGTCTACCTCCTTCTGCTTAATGGGTCGTGGCTATCTGGATCATGGACCATGCCTACTACTCATTATATGAATCATTTCTGTCACATTCATGTAATGTGCTGTAGCTCTGTTACGTTATTCATTCTGGCCACATGACATCTATTGCTTCTGTCCATCTGGGGAGAGGGATCCTCCTCTGTTGCTCTTCCTCAGGTTTCTTCCCCTTTTTTTCCCTGTGAAAGGGTTTTTACTATCTTTTTGGGGGAGTTTTTCCTGATCCGATGTAAGGTCCCGGGACAGGGATGTCATGTGTACAGATTGTAAAGCCCTCCGAGGCAAACTTGTGATGTTGGGCTATACAAAATAAACTGAATTGAATTGAATTGGTCAGAGATTAAGCTGACCCATTTAAGAATGTGTAGTAAACAACCAAGTAACGCCAACATAAAGGGAAGAACACTAGTCAAGTATGGTCAAGATAAAAGCATGTTGAATTCTCTCTAAATGAACAAAAGGAGTTGACCTGAAATACTCATTTGGAAAAAGTTAGATTTAAAGAAAAGAAACATGCACTTTATTTACTTTTCCCCTGGGGAAATTCTTCTCTGCATTTGACCCATCCCTGGTTGGGGGGCAGTGGGCAGCCCTTTGGGGCGCCCAGGGAGCAGATGGGGGTTGGGTGTCTTGCTCAGGGACACTTCAACACGTGAGCTATTGGGGGACTGGGGATCAAACCGGGTACCTTGCAGTTTCGGGACGACCACTTATCCCCCTGAGCTACAGTCGCCCCATCACATGTATCTGCGAGGCCAACTTGATAGCCCTTTTATCACACCCATAACTTTAACAGTAGATCAGGCATGTGGTTCCAGTGAGCACAGATCCATATGAGGGGCATCATAAGCAGTTAAAATATCAAAACTTCAGTTTTACTGACTTATTTATACTCTCCCCATAATATCCCCAGACTTTTTTATGATTGCATTTTCTGTTTTTCTTATTACTTTTACGCAATTGAATCCAAGTGTATTACATTTGACTGAAAACCATACTATTGTTAGTTCCTTGGATAATCATCGATCTTATAGTGATACAGTGAACCAGGACATGGAAGCGTTTCACACATTTGAATTGCAAGGAATTGTTCTACGTCTGTGTCTCAGTGGTAGAGCAGGGTCGTCCTTCAATCAGAAGATCGGCAGTTCGATCCCCGGCTCCACGAGTCCATGTCCATGTGTCCTTTGGCGAGACACTTAACCCAAAATTGCTCCCGTAGTTGTTCCATCAGTGTATGAATGTTAGTTAGTCCTGATGGACAGGTGGTACCTTCATGGTAGCTCCTCCATCAGTGTGTGAATGATGACGTGTAGTGTTAAAGCGCTTTGAGTGGTCAGAAAACTGAAAAGAGAAATACAAGTAGAGTGTATTGACCAGTACCACATTTAGACAGCAGGATGAGTATTCTGTCAACCAGCCACAGTGAACATGTACCCCGTCTCTCTGCAGGTACATGTGCTCCTTGTCCTTCTTCCATTACTCTGAGTACTTGGTAACGGCCATCATCAACCCTCACAGCCTGTCGCTGGACTCGTTCCTGCTCAACCACAGTGTGGAGTACACGCTGGCTGCTGTCTCGTCATGGGTGGAGTTCACTATAGAGAAGCTGACCGTTCCAGGTGGGTGTGGCTTCAGCCCCGTCGTCAGAACGTTGTGTGTGTGTTTGTGTAGCGCACAAAAGGTTTACCTGGAAATATTTCTGTATATCAGTAAAAATTGATATGTTATATCCGTAAAGGATATTCTGCTATATTGGTATAAAATATTACGGTATATCGGGATAAAATATTGCGGCCTATCAGTGTAACATATTCTAGCTCAAGCTTGTTTTGGCCACAACTCAATATTTTCAGTTTACTTTCAGTCATAATGGAGTAAAAATAAAATATTCACACCTAACCTTTTAAGCCCTGCGGCGCCCATTATCGGACAAGAACAGAGAAGAATAAGTCAAGTGACGTTACCTAAAAGATCTCCTGAACCACAACGTTGATTAACTTCATTTAAATTGCTGAAATACAGTAAAGCCTTGTGGGAAGAGTTCTATCGGCTCAGAAAAATATAAACTTACCGTTAAGTTTTTGTAATTACATAAACCCCGTAACCTCGCCGTCACTTCCGGGCCCCGGCCGTAACGTTTCACTAGATCGTTAATAAGTACACTTTACAAAGTCAGATTTCAATAAAAGACACCTCTTCGTAACCCTACGAGCTTGTAGGAGTCTAATAAAGCATTAATAATCCTTGTGTGTAGTATATTAATACCTGAAAAATCCAAATGCGGCCGTTTAAAATACGAAATAGTTGGCTATTAATGATAAATTATCAATTTGATGTTAATAGTTAACATCAAATTCGAATAATTGTTGCAACTATGCAGAATAACTAGTATTCAAAACCTGTTGATGTGACCGAAATGAGATGCGCAAGAGAAGATAAGAAACATGAGTTAAATATGTATATAGCTAGAGCCTTATGACTTTCTTGACTTGGAAGATTCTTTTGATATCGACGCGACTCAATCAGCTGATGGTTGTTTTGCTCTGTTCAGTGATGTCAGCAGACGCTACTTCAAGACTTCCTTGGCCGTGGCTTTGCATTGTAAAATGTTTTGAGGGCTCAACACGCACCAGTCAGAATGTAGACAGTCAATGTGAGTCATATAATAGAAGGGTAGCGTTTCCAAGGTGATTGACAGGTTGTTAGCCGGGCTGGAAGATGCCTGTTTCCATCTTAGATCTTTAACCCTTTCACTGTAGCTTTTAACTTCATTGTAAAAGCGGTCGCCTAAAAATGCCTTAAACACTTCGCTCCATCCTGTTGTGTCATTCCTGGTTGCAGAAAACAAAAAGTCCACAAACCAACGGGTGACGACGTCCGTTTCTACAGTCCATGGTGCATCACTTGCTTTGCTACAGCAAAAGTATAAAAGCTCATCTTTTTCACTGGGAAGTTAACAATAAGTTACTTCTGTTTACAAACCAAATCATGAAGTGAATAATATTCCTGCCTGTAAAGATGCCACAGAAATGGGAATGTTCAAATGTATCTTCAGTCTTTAATAAAGACATTTCGAACCAAAGTTATAATTTTAACATGAGCAAGGAATAAAACAAATAAAACCATCTTTAACTTAAAGCTGAGACTAAACATTAGTCTGCTAACATCTGGTGAATGAGGAAGTTGTTGCATAAGGAGCTGTTGTTACTTATTCTTGATGTGTGTGTGTGTGTGTGTGTGTGTGTGTGTGTGTGTGTGTGTGTGTGTGTGTGTGTGTGTGTGTGTGTGTGTGTGTGTGTGTGTGTGTGTGTGTGTGTTTTTATATATATAGTCCTGGACTAAACATGAGACATACATGCAGAGAGGAGTGAAAAGAGTGTTCCTGACCTTGGAACCGGTTCTTGAAACTGAAATGAATTTGATTCAAGTTGACCAGAATCATCAGTCCTTCAGTGTGCGTTAGAAGGATCCCTGACTGCATCAGTCCTTCAGTGTGCGTTGGAAGGATCCCTGACTGCATCAGTCCTTCAGTGTGCGTTAGAAGGATCCCTGACTGCATCAGTCCTTCAGTGTGCGTTAGAAGGATCCCTGACTGCATCAGCCCTCCATCAGTCCTTCATTAGTCCGTCCTCTCCCTCAGAGCTGAAGCAGCTGACCTGGCTGAGCGTCGTGGGCCTGCTCCTGGTGATGTTTGGCGACTGCCTGCGTAAGGCGGCAATGTTGACGGCCGGGTCCAACTTCAACCACATTGTCCAGAATGAGAAGGCCCACAGCCACGTGCTGGTCACCAGCGGGGTCTACTCCTACTTCAGACACCCCTCCTACGTGGGCTGGTTCTACTGGAGCACAGGGACTCAGGTGAGATCAACTCATTCATGACCAATAAAACAATTCTGATAAATTGATCTTCACCTCATCTGTGACCAGTCTGTTCGAGGAAATCAACAACCACATTCTCCATGTCTAATGTTCCTCTCTCATAGCGCTGGCACCTTTTCAGACGCTCGGTGTTCATAATGATATTCATGAATTTTAAACAAATGTAGGTTTGGTCTACTTTTGTCTCCTCCCCATTAATGTACAGTAGTCAAGTTTGGTATGACTAAAGCAATGTTGGTGCCATTTGAATGTAATGTGAGATAACGGGGGTAATATGTTTCAATGCTTCCTGTAGCCTGAGACCTGCTTTACAACATTTATTGATTTAGCTGCTTCAAAATAAAAGCTTTTAAATGACAAAATAAAGAGGGCTTTAAAGATAATTAAATGGATTAGCGGAGTTTTGTTAGCAGCCATTCTTGATTACATGAAAAAGAAACGGCAGACTTTTATTGTGGAGAGTCTTTAGGAAATGAAATGTATTTATTCACCGTTTTAGAGACGCTCCTTTGACCACGAAATATATCCGATTGAAGTATGGACACGTCTGCTCTGGCTCAGCCGATGGGAATGGAAAAGACGGAACCACAGCCTCGGATGATTTGGGCCACAAAAGCATCTAAAAATGTGTATAATCCAACACTGTTGCTGCTGCTGGGGCCTTTAGTAATCAATGAAATGGTAATAGTAATGTTTTGTTCTGTTTAGTTAACTGTGGCCTGTTGCCTGTTGCCTGTTGCAGATCATGCTGTGTAACCCGGTGTGTATATTGGGCTACACGATAGCCAGCTGGCGGTTCTTCCGGGAGAGAATCGAGGAGGAGGAGCTCTTCCTCATCCATTTCTTTGCAGAGGACTATGTGGAATACAAGAAGAGGGTTTCCACCGGGCTGCCCTTCATCTCAGGCATCCGTGTCAACTAGTCCCCGCAGCTGGAAGCAGGACGTGACAGACCTAAAGCACTGAGGCAGGTCAGGCCTGGTGGGTGTTTGCCGTCTGCCGCGGCGGCGGCGGCGGCCCTCCAGAGGGAAACCCGGCAGCTGGTTGCCTGTAGCTCACAGACAGAGATCCTGACAGCTGGGATGGCGGCAGGCAGCTGGGCTGCTGTTTTTCTACCAACTTCCAGACCACACAACCTCCACTGTACTTCATGTAGTCCAATAACACCGCTCCGTCTGTTTCTGTTTGCATGCTTTCACCATGCTTAGTGTTTCCACTGATGACCTGTTGTCTGTCACTTATGATAATCAATATTATCAAGAATTGGCCACCACTGTATGTCCCAATGTGTTTGTATCCTCTGGGCCATTTTGGAACTCGTTTAGTTTTTGTAATGACCTCGGAGAGAATCTAGGCCCCCGACATTGTGCTGGAGGCCCTTGAAATGAAACCAATCAGCAAATGGCTCCATTAAATTAAAGCAGAGTTTCAAACAGTAGAGCAGTCGCGATGCGCATATACAACAATATGTAGAATTAAAATACTTTGCACTAGAATATCATGGACCAGCACGACTAAGTACACGTATACATTGGTTTTCATCTGGAAGAAGTGGTTTGCCGGTTTAGTTGCTCCTTAACCTCGTCAGGCCTGTGGAGTGCAGACCTCTTCCCTGTCGTCTTTGGAGGCCGGACTCCTTTAGAGGGGGGGTGGGGAGGAGCAGCTGTAGTCATCATGGAGTCCCAATAGTTACCCAGAAGAAATGAGCCAAATATCCGTAGAAACTTACAGAATAATCCACTGCTCCTAGTTCCTCGTCACCGGGGCTGAATGCACTTCTTCATGCATTGCCACAAGTTATGGCTTTAGGGTTGCAACCGTTGAACATACAATTCCAAATATTTTCAGTAGTGTGTCTTATTTATATGTATTTTTTTAAGGCGGGGAAGGCTCGCCTATAGAATAGACCATGGACCTAAAACTGTCCGGTGTATCCAAACAGTGGTGATGGGAACAATAGTTTTTTTTTTTTTTAAGAATTTATTGTCCAAAGCAGTATTTAATAATAATAATAGAAAGATGGGTTTCTATCAGGTTTTAGGGACTGTTTAAATGTAGGAAGCTCCATCATTTACAGATGACTAGATGTAAGGCCAGTTATGTCCTCAGGCTAAAACACAAATCAGTTTGAATGAAACTTTGTCGGGTTGTTCATCAAAGAGTTATTTATGAAGCTGCAGAAAGTTATGTCTGTTATTTAGTTGAGACGTGTTTTTGTACACCGGGACATGTGGCATGATAGATTGGATTATCGGGTTGTTTCCTCTGAGAAGAGTTGGGCTCACCTTCTGATCTGTAAGGCAGTGGTGACATGTTCCTTTGTCGTAGCTGCTCGTTTCTTTTTTGTTAGTATATCAATTATTGTTTTAATTTTTTGTGACAAGTCTGCATCCTGAACAGTATTTATTACTATCATTTCATCACTGTCATGCTCACTTTGTGTTAGAAACCAACCAATTGACTGAGTTGTATGGTGTCTGAATATCTTCACAGTGCTGCTATCTGCTCTCCAAACCCTGATCTCATTGTGTGTTTGGGAAATTGGTAAAAAAAGAAATTGAAAAAGTCATCAAAGATTTTCGGGAGCTAAGATGCTCTGTAGGTAAAGCAATTTAAAAAAAGAGAGTTTTTGACTATTCGTGGCGCTGAAGTGCCACGTTTGAATGATTTATGTTTTGCTTCACTAGGCAACGTTCAAGAAAATAAATCATCCTATTCCAAATGTTTAGTTATACGTCATGTTTTTGGAAGACTGTCCTATTGCTTAACATCAACATTACAGTCATTCTTATCCAGGGTAGAACAGAACTGTATAATCAGTGGTATATGATATTATTCCCATAGAGAAATAAATGGTCGGATGGTGGATAACCAAGTGTCTGAGCTATGTTACGATGGTTTAAAATATTCTTCCTCATCTGGAGCGTCTTAAATATTTGTGCCAACATTATGAATTTGATTTGACGATTTCCCTTACCCTCCTTGATCAAACAGGCCAGAGACTTCCCACCTTGGAGACCTGCTGCAGATATGGTTACGTCTTCCTTGCATGTGTCTTCCTTTATCACTCGTCAATACTCCACTGCCCTCTGACGAATAGTGGCAGTCCATCATGCCAAACAGTGCCAATCTCCAGCTCAGAGTCAAATCCGCTCTGTTTTAGGGCGCGTAGACCAGTGCTTAAGCACAATATGTGAAATAGCAGTTACCCCGATGTTACTCCAGTACTATGACTGTGTGTAGCCCTCTAATGGCTTAATTTTTTGGTTAACCCTCTCGAGGCTCCACCTCAGCACCTGAGTAAAAATACATGCACGTACGGTACCACCCAATCTGAGGGTAACGTACTCGCGGCACCCACCCCCTATAATAGTTAGAGGTACTACTCACATAAGAACTAGAGTTACATCCAGCTAACTATTATTTCTACTTCCTATGTGCTCAGCTGTCTAAAGTGGTTGGGTTAGGTTAAAACCTAAGCTGAAGGCCGTAGGGATGAGATGTACTCCCAGCTGGGCCCGAACCAACACTGGTCCCAACCTAACCGTAAATAACAGACATCAGTCCGAGCACTGCCTTTGTGATAGTCTCGCACCAAGCCATTAACACAGCTGTCCAAGTAGACACAGGAGTCGGACATGGTGACGATCTCTACGAGCCACTGAGCCAAGTGGCTCTAGCGCAGGGGTGGGCAAACTTTTTGGCTCAGGGGCCACATTGAATAAAAAAATTTGACAGACGGGCCGGGCCAGTATCAGATGGATGGAGAGTGTTTGTGTGAACCTGTCACGGGAGGACAATGTTTAGGACCCAAATGCAGACCACATGAAAGTATGAGTATGTGGTAAAACAGATTACTGGAGCCAAAGGGAAGGTGGGGAGCCTGTGGTCCGCCACAGGGGGTGCTGGGCGGTGGGAGACCCGTGGCTCTACACTGGAGGCCGGCGAGGCCGGCAGGGGGCGGTGTGAGAATATAACGTAAATGACTCAGCTTTTTTGTTAAACTCGCTGGTTAAATCTTCATCAATTTGTTCTACACGCCGAGTCACTGTTCTGCGTGATAAACTCAATTTTTCAAATTTGTTTTTGCTCTCTGGACATAAGAGACCTGCTGTTTCTACCATACAATCTTTCAAAAACTTTCCTTCAGAGAAAGGCTTGCTGGCTTTTGCTAATTTGAATGCTAGCAAAAAACTTGCCTTGGTGCTTGATTCTTGTATAGCAGTTTGGCGGAGACATTTTTTTTGCTGACTCTTTAAATTGGCTGCCAACCTCTTAGCAGTAGCCGCCCGTTCTGTTGTTGACTGTTGGCTAGCATAGTTAGCATGCTTGGCGGAAAAGTGGCGGCTAATATTGGGATCAGTGGGGGAGGGGTGGAATGGACCAGCGCAGCACAGCAAGTGTTGTGTGTCGCTCTAGTCCAGCAGAACTCGGCAGGCAGCGGTCCGCACGGCGCTACAGACTGCTGTAACGCCTCTCTGTTCCCGACTTGATTTTCCCAAAGCACGATGACCACAACAGACCAGCGTTGATGTTTCTTCATGCTTATTTATTGCACAGCGCTTTTTTAGGCTTTTGGTGTGTGTGTTCTTCTGCAGCAGAGCCGTGTGCGCAGCAGAAGGCATTACAGCGGTCTTTCTGCTGCAGAAGAACACACACACAAAAAGCCTGAAAGAGGCTGTGCAATAAATAATCATGAAGAAACATCAACGCTGGTCTGTTGTGGTCATCGTGCTTCGGGAAACTGAACTTGGGAACGGAGAAGCGCTACAGCGGTCTTTACTATAACTTTTTTTTTTTTTTTAATGTTATAATAATTATAATACTCGGCGGGCCGGATTAAAATGCCCGTAGTTCGCCCACCTCTGCTCTAGCGTCTAGCTAACCAGTCTGAATGAATACCTTGATCTCCTGATGAAGGACTCACTGAGGCATACTGTGGGGTTCCTGCTGGTGAAGAGGAGCCCGAGGAAGAGCAGGCATCACGCACCCTCTTCCCCTCACTCACTTTACCCTCCGACCCAGGTAGAAACACTCTTGGATGCCATGTCAAAGGTGGTTTTGATGATGGCTGCTGATTGCTGCCATGTGTGTGCCCCGCCTGAGCAACATACATGGCGCGTCCACCATTAATCACACAGGCCTGCAACATGCGGAGAAGACCGGCGGACGTCGTCTGGACCTCCGCAATCTCAGACTCGGTCAACTCGGTTCTCCGGTGGGTGAGGAGATCCAAGGATCCCAACAGGGCCATGGTGTTTGCGATGCCACTCCCCAGGCAGCGCCGGGGTAGCAGCGGTAAAGAAAAGCCGTCAAAAGAAGTATAGACATTTCTTTTTCTTCCCCTCAGAGCTGCACGTTGTCGTGCTGTAAACCCCCTAAATGTTAGACACTGTTCCTTTAGCATTAGCGCTCAGACGTAGAGTGTCTCCTCTCATACTGCTCTGGCCGTTGATTGTCTAAAATGTGTGATTTCTTTAGTGATGGACAATACAGTAAACGTGACATTCATTTAACAACACACATTGTGATTAGTACCCCATAGTAACACTAAACTTGGCAGACCGTAAATATGGAGTGATGTTATACAGCTAACGTAAAGCTGTGTTGACTGACGGCATGTAACCCTGATGCATCTCCTCTGCTATTGGCTGTGATGTTCTGTAATGAAGCAGCCAAAGACATTGTACATACGATCTCTACGAGCCACTGAGTCTATAGATCAATCAATGTTATTGAAAATAATAAGTTAACAAATTAAACAAATATTTTCAAAGACCTAAAAACAAGTAAATACATTTGGAAATTAGACTTCCACATTGGGATGCTAGCAGCAACACAGGGTAGCCATGATTCTACTAAATAATGTCCTTATTGTCAATCTTTCAGGGCGACCAGCTGAGCGTGCTGCAGTAGTCTGTTGGTTTTGCTCCATCGGAAGACCTGGATCTTTAGCATAGGTTTAGGGAGGTAGTCCTCCATCAGAAGACCAGGTAGCTGGATCTGTATCATAGGCACAGGTAAGCAGTACTCCATCAGGAGACCAGGTAGCTGGATCTTCCTGATAGGTGGAGGGATGTAGTCCTCCATCAGGAGACCAGGTAGCTGGATCTTCCTAATGGGTGGAGGGAGGTAGTCCTCCATCAGGAGACCAGGTAGCTGGATCTGCATCATAGGCACAGGTAAGCAATCCTCCATCAGGAGACCAGGTAGCTGGATCTTCCTAATGGGTGGAGGGAGGTAGTCCTTTTACCAGGAGACCGGGTAGCTGGATCTTCATGATGGGTGGAGGGAGGTAGTCCTTTACCAGGAGGTCGGGTAGCTGGATCTTCATGATGGGTGGAGGGAGGTAGTCCTTTACCAGGAGGTCGGGTAGCTGGATCTTCATGATGGGTGGAGGGAGGTAGTCCTTCATCAGAAGACCAGTCAGTCCAATCTGCTGCAGAGGTGTTCACCCTGTCTGCTGAGGCCTCCATTGGGCAGACACTAATCCTGAGGTGTTCAGACTGGATGATGTACAACAATCAGTGAAACAGTCAGTAAATAAAACGTTCAGCATCCAACTTCATGTGTTATCTGGGTAAGCTGACACAGACACTTACTGGGCTCTGCTGTCCGAGTGCTCAGTCAGGGTGGACTTTGTGATGAACAAGTTCTGCAGAGCTCGTGGAGAGATTCTCTGATCCCCGTCAAGATGCAGAAGCTGTTTGATGAGGTTGACGAAAGCCTTCCTGTCCTTAAATTCAGCAGCCTACCCTGTTGGATCTGGATTTGGAAACAGGTTCAGGTCAGTTGATCCAGCCTCCAGAATCATTTTAAGAGTTCAAAGAAAATGATTTCACCAACTCAATCAAAGAAGGACATTGTTACTCTACCATCAGCCTCCATGTTGGACGATCAGCAGCCTCTTTCTCAATGAAAAAACACTGTGTATGTGGTGGCCCTCAGGCTGACCCAGAACCTCAACCATGCTCTTCATCTGCAGGCAAAATATACAGAATCACATCAGCTGACATTCTACAAAGTTTCCCCTTGGTTCTGGACATTTGTCTGAGGGAGCTGACTTACCATCTGATCATCACAGCTGACGGGGAAGATATTGTCAGCCAGATAGAGGAAGGCCAGGATGCAGCCGACTCCCCATACATCTATAGCCTCGGTGAAGGGGAGGCCGAGGGCAACTTCTGGAGCTCTGAGGAAGCAAGACAAGTACAAAAGACCAGAACTCTCTTGGCAAGAGTTGAGGACCTAGAGCACAACATGGATGCTGAGAAAAAGGAAGGATGAACCCACCTGTCCCCAATCGGCTGAAGCGTCATTCCTGGCTGGACTTTAGAGGTGGGAATGGCTTCGCCAAAGTCTATTATCTTGTGTATTAGTCTTGTCTATTTAATCTTAAGGGGCTGATCCTGCATATTAACAAACATATTGGTATGCAGGATACCGAGACCCTTCAGGGCATCCAAGGCCACCAAAAGCTGCAGGAAAAAAGTTAGACATTGAGTTTTCCATGTGCTATTGAATTAGTTTTTTTTATTTGACTAGTAATTAATATATAGAAGGATACACAATTGGTTCCATACAACAATAATACATACCTACTTTGCGATTGGGCGGATCTCGTTCTCCGACCAGGTCCTTAAGACTCATGTCCAGAATCTCGAATGCCAGACAAGTCTGTCCCATATGTTCAAACTGCTCAAAGTTAGTGTGATCTGGATTCAGGACACTGATGACCTCTAACATGGACACCTGGGGAACAAAGAGGTTCCTAGTAGGTCGTCTGATAGAGCAGACACAATGTAACAAGGCAATAACTGTATGCCATGAGAAGAAGTCCAGAAATCTACCTCTTTCAGTGTCCTGGGTGAATTCATCGTCCTGGTTGAGGATCTTTACAGCCACCGACTCTTTTGTTGTCAGATTTTGGCACTTGGCCACTTTCCCATAGCAGCCTTAACCAATAAACTCCAGAACAGAGTAACCAGAGGAGCTGCCAAACAGAGTTTGACCTGCCTGAACCTCAGGTGCTGTCAGTGTGACTACGGGAGAGAATATGGCATCAAATCAGGGCAACACATCAACGTTGACAGTGTGATTTCAAAGCAGATACATTCAGCATCATGTCAAATGTATTGTGAGCGTGTTGAGTCAGTCTTACCTGACACACCAGAGGCATCTAAGCTCCACGATGACATGTTTTTTGACAAGTAAAATCTTCTCAGTTTAGTATTTCCAAGGTTGAGGTGAACCTTCAAGCTTGAATCTTTTCACAATCCGAACGTATCAGTCTTTCTACAAATGATGTTTGTCTCAAAAGTGTGTGTGTCTCTCTCTCAATGCTGAAGAAGAAATGACCAAATTCCACCACTACTGCAGAGTTTCAGCCCTAATGACATCACAGCATTTAGAACTCACTGCATTCTGTTCTTTTTAAAACTCTCTAAACAGCTTAGAATACAGCAAACTACATGCTAAAAAACATGGTTTTATTCATCCAATCTCCTAAATATATGAGTTCAGGTCCTGATATGGGGAATAACAACATTTTCCTGCACTTTGTTAGATTTTACAGGTTATTTAGAGAATATCCATACATTTAAAAGAGCACCTGGGGAACGTTAAGGTCCCTATTCCCTATTATTTGATCATGTCCAGCCCATATCATATCCCATTAACATTCCATGGGACAACTGGTGTGTTACAGGAGCACGAGAACTACTCTTGGGACGCCGTGCATGGTTTTGGTCTGTCTCTCGTTTTCCTTCACTTTATTTCTTTTAATGTATTTACTCACTTTTTCGCATCGTCAGTGTAAACACGCGATCAATACTGGTTGGAAAGGTGTGCTAATCTGGTCAAGAGGGGATCCAGTGCTGACTGGTCTGAGAATCAGAGACGTCTTTTCACAGCTCCATGTGCTGTCAGACAGGCCGTGATCTCCCTGCAGGTGGAGTCAGGCGCCATCAGCTGGAAGTACTGCAACAGAGTGCCAAGACAACACAGTTCTGAGGACAAGCCCTTATATTTGGTTGATAGTTGTCTGCAGCCATCACAAGGTCAAGAACAAAGGACACACTGTCAAATCTTTCTTTCTCCATTATAGTGTAGACTATAATTATAAGAAATAATAGTTATATTAAAATAGAAACTACAGTATTACTCAGCAACATCATAGTGCAGTGTATTCTGAAGCCCAACAGAGGGCACTCCATCCCAGGCTTTTAGCATAACTTAAGAATTCATCACAGCAATTTTACACAGATGTCTAATACAGTATGAAATCAAGTGATGACATCTTGGACCAACTGCAACATGACTTGTTGGCGGTGGCATACACCCATCGAGTATTTCTAGTTTATTAAATGTTTTTATGATTACTACTCATTATATGAATAATTTAATAATAATACAAAATAAAAATAATTGAATTGAAAAATGCAAAACGGGGATACCTGTGTGTATGCACAGCAGAGACATCGCAGCTCTTTAGATGTATACTATATAGCAGAGACCAGATTTTTAAAAAAAGAAGGTAAAAGTGTGAACATGATTCAGTTGTTAATCAATCCCAGATGCATGGATTCAATCCATAGTTTGGCGTTTGATTATTATATTTTACGCATGCGCACAGCCTCTTCTTCCTTTCTGCTAGCTTCTCCGCCATGGCGCCTATTGTAAGTAGAGTCGCGTGTTAACAAATCCACTAGAATAGATAGAATAGATGTAGATTTCCGTTGTTATAGCCAGAGAAAACAAGCGGGGTGAGACGACAGTTGGGGGGAACACGTGGTCCGCACGCGGGTCGGGTTTTATGAACACACGAGTCTGGTTGTCTGCGGCCTCCAGCTGCCTCCTGCTCGCGGTAGCCGCACAGGGTGGGTCGGTCCCGGACCGTCCGCCTCCACGGTGGTCGTCCGCTAGCTTGATGGCTACATGACAGCAGTTTAGTCGAACAAGTTGCACAAAGGTTATGGCTGACACCTGACGTCATTGAGACGATGATACGGTTAGCTCCGTCAGGTGAAGCCGTGCGGAGCTCTTGACTTGTATTCAAGTCAGATCAGAATCAGACTCAGAAACCGTTTATTGCCAGGAATGTTTGCACAAACGAGGAATTTAGTTAGGCGGAAGGTGCATACATAAGACATTAGATGAGACAAACAACAATCAACGACAGCAACAGTGCAATGATGTCTAAATCAGATAAGGATAAAGTGCTCAGACAACAGATAACATTAATATAAGTGTATGTTAAAGTGACGTGTGTGTTAAAGTTAAGTGTATGTGGCATGAGTGTTTAAATATTAATTGTGCAGTGGAGTGACCGGTAAGAGGAGAGAAAGGAATAAAAATAAATGGTCCGAGAATAGTCCTGTGATGGTAGAGTCAGTCAGTGGGGAACCCGGCTCTGTGGATGAGCCCGACTGCCGACGGGAAGAAACTGTTAGTGTGGCGTGAGGTCTTAGTCCTGATGGACCTCAGCCTCCTGCCAGAGGGGAGGGACACGAACAGGTTGTGTCCAGGGTGAGAGGGGTCAGCTGCGATCTTTCTTGCCCGTTTCAGCGTCCTGGAAGTGGACAAGACCTGGAGGGACGGCAGATTACAGCCAATCACCCTCTCCGCAGAGCGGATGATGCGCTGCAGCCTGGCCTTGTCCTTGGCAGTGGTTGCAGCGTGCCAGACGGTGATGGAGGAGCAGAGGATGGACTCAACGATGGCAGTGTAGAACTGCACCATCATTTTCTTTGGCAGGTTGAATTTCCTCAGCTGCCTCAGGAAGAACATCCTCTGCTGGGCCTTCTTTGTGATGGAGCTGATGTTCAGCCAGATGTTCAGATCCAACTTGTGTTCGCTTTCATCATGAAGTCAACGCACCCAGAGCTCGGGACTCCTAACGAATACCTTGGTTTATTATTATGGAAGTTCTTCATTAGGACTGTTGACTTCCTGTAACGTCACAGCGTGTCCTCAAACCCTGAAAACACGCTGTTGTCTTCAGAGACGAAGCAGCTCTAAGGCGCCATGTTGTTTATAGCTGGCCCTTGTATAGTAAATGTGTTATTATAGCTGACCCCTGTATAGTAAATGTGTTATTATAGCTGACCCTTGTATAGTAAATTTGTTATTATAGCTGACCCTTGTATAGTAAATTTGTTATTATAGCAGACCCCTGTATAGTAACTGTGTTATTATAGCTGACCCTTGTATAGTAAATGTGTTATTATAGCAGACCCCTGTATAGTACATGTGTTTTAGCTGACCCTTGTATAGTAAATGTGTTGTTTCATTAGCAGAAGAAGCAGAACACCAGCAAAGGTGGTAAGAAGAAGAAGCAGGTCCTGAAGTTCACACTGGACTGCACCCATCCTGTGGAAGATGGCATCATGGACGCTGCCAACTTCGTAAGTCCACTTACCAGAGCTCCTCAGTGAGCAGCTGGTTTGGTCGGTTTATGAGATGAAAATACAATAATTATTGCTGATTTCCGCACAGAAATGAATGATGCTGCAATCCATCCTATTTAGACTCAACTGTTGCTTGTATGAAGTGGTCATCACAGTAAATATGTGACATTGTGGTTTTAGAATAGAGTATATTTTATATTAGAGTACAAATGGCTGTTAGTGGTGTGTGTTTTTACTATCTTTATGGTTTTTACTATCTTTATTTGGGAGAGTTTTTTCTGATCTGATGTGAGGTCCCGGGACAGGGATGTTATGTGTACAGATTGTAAAGCCCTCAGGCAAATTTGTATTTGTGATTTTGGATTGAATTGAATTGTGTAATGTTTCCATAAACATGTCGTTTCCAGGAGCAGTTTCTTCAGGAGCGCATCAAGGTGAACGGGAAAGCCGGCAACCTGGGTAACGGTGTGGTCTCCATCGAGAGGAGCAAGAGCAAGATCACCGTCTCCTCTGAGGTGCCCTTCTCCAAAAGGTCAGTCACACACTTTATCACCTGCTTATGTGGTTTACTGGGCCATAGACCTCTTTAAACTGAACTCGGCTTTCCTAGTCTGAGACATGCAGCCTTCAGAGTTTCTAGAAGAAGTACTTTATCCATCCCTCATTGGAGCATTCTGCACTCTATTATTTATTGCTCACATGCACACACAGCGATCTGTGCAGAGATGTCAGAGTGATGTGGCTGCCGTAAAGTAAAGCTTAGTTTATGCTTTAGCCTCCACAGATGGCATGCAAGCTTCCAGCATGAATATGCTAATCACGCTGTTCATTGCATTATTGTCCAAAGAGCCAGACAGTGTATCAACAAAATGTACTGTGAAGAGTCATAAAGAGGACGAGTGTAACCAGCAGACCTCATAAACCAACCTCCTCAATACCGAGGAGGGCATCTAATTATCTGTAAGCTCATATTCGTGGTCTCCTTCATTCACTTTGTAGATCTGCAAAGAAATAAGTTAACTATTAGATGCATTATAAAGAAACAAAGGTAGCAAATTATTTACTCAAATGCCAAGGAAAAGCCGCACCCCCTTTCCGCCGCAAAAAGGCGAATGATGCGAATTTACCACATAAAGTCGAGCGAGTAAATTTGGGCGAAAAAGCGTTCGCTTTTGGCGCGAACGCAGCATAAGCGCCGCGACCACTTGGAGCCTCCGTGCAGGTCTTGATTACGTCCTTTTCTGGTGCCGGCTTCACTATTTAGACCACAAACTAGGCTTAGGGGTTCAGGGCCTTTCCATAAGGCTTCATTTACACTCAGATGTTGCTGCAATATAGCGCAGGGTTGTGCACAGGTGTGTGTCACTTAATATTCCATTTACACCAAGCCTCTGCACAACTATTGTTAACTTTATTAGCATAACACCGAGACTGTGACTGACAGGTTTGTACAACTCCAAGTGCGGACTGAGCACGCCCCCCTCTGATAGCACATGCACCTGATCACTCTGTATGTCAATAAAATAGTACCATTACATGACAACTCTGTGTCTGGACTGAGTCAACAGCCTGCTGCTTCTCTGACTATCACTGGAGACTTTAACCTCACTGGAGAAAGCTCTGCCAACTTTTCAACAATATGTCAACTGCCCCACAAGGAACAATAACACTCTGAACTACTGTATGCAAACGCTAAGGATGCTTACAGGTCTGATCACGACCTGGTCCTGCTGACACCCACATTTCCTCCTGGGGATTAAGAAAGTATATATTCATTCATTCATTCAGGTATGTTCCTCTGGTGCAGAGGCTGCCTGGGACCACCAGGACTGTTAGGAGGTGGTCTCATTTATTGGCCTTATGCAACACCGAGATGCACAACGAGATGCAGTGGGAGCCCATTTGTAAAAGCACACACGACCAACGACCAAACCAAAACAGTAGGATGTTTCTGTAGTGCACTTTTTAAATTTGCGTCATATGGAATGTTAACAGCAGCAACAAAAACAATTCTCTGGCCAGATAATACGGTCAATATCTTCACATAAAAAATTCAACATGACACCAAGCATTGCGATGTAAACACAGTCCTCCTCTCGGCCCTTGGTGCAGCTTGATCCTGGACCACGGTGGATCCAGGTCTCTGTGAAGATGTAGGCAGTCAGAGACCTCCTGCTGCTTTCATCCAGCTTATATTCCTGTGACCGAACATCAGACAGCCAGCTGCATGCTGGGTAGTGGAGTAGCCTGAGGTCCTAGCTGTGTTAGCATATAGATTCCATCTGGGCTCTTCTCCCCCTCCTCTCTGGGATAGCTTGGTGGCATTTAGTGGGCTTGGACTTTATTTTAAAAGCTCCCAGCTGTTCTTTTTCATTTAGTAGTTCATTTGATGCTGTTAATGTAAACAAACAGGCTCTAATTTTACAACGTTGTTCTCAATCCTTTTAGAGATAACTGTAACTGATGATAATAATAATAATAATAACGATGCCACGTTGTGATTTTCTGAGATGGTTACTGCAGGTATCAACGTTAATGCTTTTTTGTGTAACTTCCCCAGTTCAGGCAGTGACTTGCTAGCTTTAGTAGCCTGATGTGGCATTTGACTTGCCCTAACTGCAGTGTATATAATATTCAAATACAAAACTGCAAACTGCTGTCATGAGGCTATGGGCATGAGCAGTGTTAAGAATAAGGCAGAGATGTGAGCTACTCCACTTAAGCATACAGTACAATATGCACTATACGTGCAGTAGGCACTTCCTCATATACTCACCAGCTTCAGGCTGAGCTGTGGGAGAAGTCAATGAGTGATGAACCAGCATGTTTAATGTGTTGCTACTCGGACTGATCCAGAGCTCACGTCCACACAGACACAAACGGATTGCTCATTAGTGAGCGCCTGCTAGCTTCCAACATGTTCCCCAAACTATTCTTTTGAAATAAGTCTCCGTTCATTAAATCCAGCTGAGGGCATGAAACATCGTTTGAGTCACTCATAATTAAGCCAATCCAAAAGTCCAGTCTGCCTGAGCTCTGTAGTGCCACTGTCAACTAGAAACTAGATGTTTAGGTTTTAGAACGTTATCGGGCAAAACCTATGATGACATTCTATCGACTAAATGATTCTTTGACTTATGGTCCAATGAGGAGAAGAATGGGGTCATCAGAGGACCGTCCCACTCTGATTGCTCTGCTGCTTCATGGTCGATCCACTGAGCTGTTAGAGGTGTAATTCACCAAGGACCAACGATAAAACTACTTGGTGAACCTTCTAGTTGTCTTGGCTGTGACTGTTTTCATCTGCTGTTTTACAGATATCTGAAGTATCTGACCAAGAAGTACCTGAAGAAGAACAACCTCCGTGACTGGCTGCGCGTGGTGGCCAACACCAAGGAGAGCTACGAGCTCCGCTACTTCCAGATCAACCAGGATGAAGAGGAGGAGGAAGATGAAGATTAAATCCACAATTCATCAGATTTTGTACATTTAAATAAATGTTGTTTTACAGTACAGAAGGGGTGTCCCGGTAGTTTTTCTGTCCGGGTGACGGGACAGACCTAGCTCCAGGACTGTCACAAACCAACGAGGTTCACATGAGAACCCAACCTTCACACTTTTGTGTTGAGGTTTCATCGTGAGCATGTTTAAGATGGCCGTAAGGAAAATGTTGCAGACTGTTCAGTCTGTACAATAATACAACGGGACGAGTAGATACCGTCCCACTCATGTCAACTGAAGTCCAGTATGAGAAATGTGAATGTTCTGTCTCGGGTGCTAAAAGGACTTCAAGACGTCTGAATTCATTAAAAGGTGAACGTGTAACTGAGGCCACAGCTGCAGATGGCAAGAGCCAAACAATTCAGACATGAATGATGAGCCGGGTCCTGCTCCTCTAGAGCGGACCACCAGAGTAAGAGGCTGCGTGGAACAGCAATTAAATGTTGTAGGTCTGCTAATGAAGACAATGCAATGTGGGTGAAAGCTCTGGGCCTTTGAGTTGCGTCTTGTGTTGCACAATTCTTCCTCAATTGAAGCATGGTAGAATTAATTGGGCCTGTGATAGTCCGGAGACCCCCCCACCGCTACGGATGATGTCACAGCTACAGGACACAGACTGCTCAGCGATTGTAGTTTGAGGTAAAGAATAAAGCACTAGCAGCTGTGACCCGACACGGGACACGGATTATGACTTCTTGTTGGGGCTCTAGTCCATGTGTCTTTGGGTAAGACACTTACTTCCCGTAGCTGTTCCTCCAGTGTGAATGTTACCACCATGCACGGTAACTATCAAGTGGTGAAAGAGCTTTGAGTGAAATACAAGAAGTTTATTTGCAGCTTATGAAGTTAAGACTAGGGCGGAAGCACATGTAGAGAAGTGAGGACAAAACAAAATCAAGTCACATGAATCTTTATTTAACCATTTAAATGAAAAAAAAAAGTAACCCAGAGAAATTTCACCATAAAAAAGAAAGCAGTACAGGTAGGAGGAAAACACCTCTGCTGTTTTTAAAACAAGAACACGCCTTCATTTCCAGCACACCTTGATATATTTCGAGTGCATATATCGGCTCTAAAGCTTCTGACTTGCTTGTTAAACCGCTTTGAGCGTTGGAATAGTTATTAGCAAAGACGCGCTCTAGCAGACCCTGTGGTCTTGGAAGGACTGATGTGTGCATACTGGATGCAAACACTGAAGATAAAAGGAATGTAACCGCCGAGTGGCGTGCACCAACTCAGAATATCACGTTCAAATCCTGATTGTAATCCGTGGCAGCAGCACACAGCTGCTTAGACTGCTCATGAAGCGTCAGCTGACCCTCTGAGCGACACACACTTCCATATCCTGAACATACACGTAGAAAAAGGCACAGATATGGAGCATTGGTCTTTGAAAATCCCTCAGTAGGAAAAGACTGAGGGTCCTGTCATAGCACCCGTAAATGTGACAAACGTTATTTTATATACTGCAACAAAGAAAAACAGAACAAGACATGAATGTTTGGCTGTATTGTAAAATGGAGCTGGGGTTTTGGGAAGCACGCCTCTACTAGGTGTGAAGTGCTCGGAGCAAACTGTTGCAGGTTCACTCGAGGTGGGAAGTGGAGATATCTTGACCATTCATTGTGAGAGCTGGACCATCCAGAGAATCTGTCGTCTCCAGTCCCATTTTCTCTGATTACACTGTCCAAATTGTTAGAGCCTGTTTGCTGGTTGTTGAGATGTGTGGAAATCTGTGGGCCCTGAACGCAACCATCCCACTGGGACACCAGCAGCGACTGAACGGGCCAGGTGTTCCTGATGAGCGTCGCTGGTCTCCGCTCCGGTGAAAAGGGTTGAGGCGTTGCTGTCGGAGGCCCGATCAGATTGTTCGGGGGTTGTACTCGGGCAGCTTTTTCAGTCTCTCTTGTTCCTGCTCAGTGTCCTGTCTAGCAATCACCAGAGAGTGACAGTAGCCCATCACCACCTGCAAAGACACCAAGGTCACTCAATCTTTCCCCACAGGCCACAGCATCTCAAACAAGCGCAGAGCAGACAGACAGCATTCCATTGGACAAGGACACAGACAGTAAACCAATGTCTTCACTCATCACTACTCAAGTCCCAACCAAACTCAAAGTGAAGTTCAGATGTGTGACAGCAAAGAGATAGTGTGAAAGTCCTCTAAGTGGTGTATGATGTATTGATCTTTTCCTCTATTAGGCGCTGATCAGAACTTTTAAAGTGATGTCCATTTACCTGCTCAACGTAGACACCATCCAAGGTCTTGACCTCCTGGGCAGTGGTGGAGGATTTGGGTTTGTTGTCTCCATATCCCTGAAGGAGACAGACAGAGCTCAGCATCTATAAACTGTGTTCCATCATTTTCTATGAACAGCGCATCATGTAATGGCCCTCAGGTCTTACCAGCTCTCCAAATGTGGGCGAGGGGCCCCAGCTGATCGTACTCTCATCTGCAGCAACAATGATGCTGCTCTTACTGTTGAACACAAACACACTCAGTCAAACTCCACACAGACTAAAACCACAGCACACCAATGTAGAGCCAGGGAGGAGACATGAAATATCAGATTGTCCAACAGTGTACCGAGGGCTTCAGAGGCACTCTGAAGTATCGCTTTAGGGCCAAACCAGAACATGTCTCCACACACGAGCACTCGGAGGGAGGACCGAAGGGTCCGACAGCACTCACCCACATGACAGACTGCGGACCTTCCAACCACACAGGTCCTGCACCGCTTTGGGGTACATGGTTGACTCTCTGGAAGTGTTTGTCACCCCCCAGAAGAACAGCCCCCCTGCAAACACAACACTGGTCAGACACCTACAGTCCAGCAGCACATCACCTGCTACTTGATCACTTTCACTTCACATGGGTACTCAGCCTCTAGAGCCTTATCCTGAAAGTTACCTGTTCATTTTGTAACGGTAAACTGTGTAACGAAGCCTATTGCAGTGGGACTGCTCTCCTTTCTTACCCATCTCACTGACAGCGAAGGAACACTGGTAGCCTGAACAGATCTGACTGGCGCCACGTCCAGGGAAGTCAAACAGTTTGACCAGTCGAGGAACCATCTCGTCCTTCTGCTCCGTGTGACCCAGGCGGCCGTAACCCCCAAAACCCCAGCTGAACACTCGCTTCTGAGAGTCCAGCACCAGCTGAAAGTGTGAAGGACAATGGCATTAGTTTGTTAACTACAGAAAGACCACCGTTTAATACGATTGGGTTCAGATGAACGTAATAGGTGTAGCTTTTCACCGTGTGGTTGGACCCGCAGGCCACATCCCGGACCACCACATTGGGGACGGGCATGACCTGGCCATCCTTTGACTTCTCAATGAAGATGGCGACACGGCGAGCGATGAGTTCACAATCAAACTCGATGCGCTGGGCGCGAGCTATGAACTTGCCGTCACTGTTGTGACCTGGAATGGGAGAGCAATTCAATTATACAGAATCAACCATCAAATACTATTATTCATTTTTAAAAAAGGCAGATGTTAAGGTCGCCAAGGAGTTTTAAAATATAGGTAAATACTAACATTAACACCTCCCTAAAACTACAGTGTGAACATGTACAAGTGACAGTGACAGAGGGTCTGCACGGCGTGAGCGTACCCAGCTGTCCGTACTCCGGGCAGCCGAAGGAGTACAGGTTTCCTTTGCAGTCCACCACCATGCAGAACTCAGCTCCACAAGCCACCTTCACCAGGGGCTGGCCGTTGTAGGAGATCTAGGAGCGAGAGAGGACAATAAAGGAGGGACACCAACATGCTTCCTATGAATTACTATGGTCTACTTTTGTGTTAACTCAAAATCTATTTTTGCATTCTCTCTGATCCGTAATAGGGATGTAATGGTTTGTGTATCGATGCCAAAACCGATGGAGTTCAACAGTGGTTGTGAATTGATGATAAAAAAAAAATTCATACGCTGGCTTTCCACTTGAAAGCATCTAGCTCCAGGCCGTTAGCAACAGATGCTGAGGTGGGCTCAAATAGCTGATTGCAGGGTTCATACACATTGTGACCAATGGGTTTCCATGACTTTCATGATTTCTATGACCAAACATTTTGTGAAATCTTGGTGTAAACATGAAAAAGTGAGAGAATGTAGTATTTAAACTAACAATAAGAATACAAAGCATACAGTAAACCTTAAATGACAAATGAATGAAACAATAGTTTGATTAAAAGAATAAACATTTATATAGATGCCTGCTTATATTTTGAGTGTCTTTCTTTTAAAAGCATATTCATTATTTCAAACTCAGCGTAAATGAACGTCATGAACACATGAATACAACACATTTTACTAAATTTTACTTTTACTAAACTTTTGGAATTTAATTTTTTTTTCAAGGACTTTAAGGCCTGGACATAACCATTTTAAAATGCCATGACTGTTCCAGGTTTCCCATGACCGTAAGAACCCTGTGATTGGCGTATTTGGCACAAACTATGGACACCGGAGCTGACGGCAGGTTCCCAGTCAACTACAGAGGGGAGAGAGGTGTGCAAGACGAGGACGGGAATGTTAACGGAAACACATCCAACATGCCATCATCCAGATGTGTTGATCACCAGGAGGATAACGGTCTAAATATAGCTTACTGGATCATCTTCCTAACGGAGCATAACATTACATGTATTTGGGTATTGTTCATACAAGAGATATTTAAAAAAAAATTTTTTTAGTGGAATATAGAATGATCCTTATTTTATAAAAGAAATAGTTAACCAAAATTGTAGATGAGCAAAATGCTGCCTCAATCCACTGTCCGCACTAAATAAATGAAAAGTAACATTTGGGGTTTTCTCCGGTTGTACCAAACTGTACCATTACGCCACCAATCCATGTGTTCTTTACACGGATTAAAAACTGTGATTGGGTTGGAGCTATTGTTATGGGTTAGGCTGTGACACATGCAGTTTGTGAATGACATGGCAGTATTGACTCAAGTATTGTTGAGAAGCCATTCCTGAACTCCTGAGGCGTTTAATAACTCATCTGGTCATCACATTAAAGTTGATCTTACGAAACCTTCTATGCCACAGAGACTTTGAGGCCCTGTCCAGAGTAGCCGCAGCTTTACAAAAACCAGAGCTGTAGCCACAGTTTAAGAGTCTTTCACTAACAGGCGCTCGCCCCAAAGTTGATGACAACGTAGGTCGACTCACTTAAGGTGGACCGACCTTTAAGGTGGAACAGCGCTATTCTCATTTTAGTGCCTTTGAATAAAACGGAGCTCTACTACATCAGCAAAAGGCGTCATGGTGTGTAGTGCTGATAAGTATATGATGTGTTCTTACACATGGATCAGACTGAAGGTTAGTTCTCAAACTCTGATGCACTCAGTCTGCATTCATTTCCTGTCATATAATGTATAGATTGTGTCACACCGAGCTGAAAGAGGCAGCAGAAGTCTGGATCACACATCTGTATGAGCCCATACGCTCCCGGTCTCTAAGTGTGTAGCCAGTGTGACAGTGAGCGCTTACCGGTGCTGGGCTGAGGACTGCATCAGTCTGGTTGCCTTGGCCCAGCTGGCCCAGCTTGTTCTCACCAAAGGAGTATGCAGTGCCATCCTCTGAGGAGGAACAATGATGTCAGCAAACACAGCCGCAGATAGCAACTCACATTCACTCTGTTTTGATCCAAAACATTCTCAGTACAATCATGCTAATTATGTGTTTAATTACCACAAACGCTGTTTTTTATTCCAACCAAAATACAACAGATAACCACTGAGCACCAACTAAACAGGAATTAAAAGAATAAACAATGTAGAAGCCCTTGAAGAGAACACGCATCACGGGTCCGCCTACCTGTGAGGGCCATGGTGTGATTGCGTCCACAGGCTGCAGCAACAATCACATGATCTGCGAGGGCCTCGATCAACTTGGGGGCCTCCAGGCGCTTGGTGTCTCCGTGACCCAGCTGACCTTTGTCATTACGACCTGCGGAGCCAGAAATCAAGAGCTCAGTGATGGAGAACTGCTGTGGACTCAAAACCCCGGCACACAGGCCACGGCCTCACTGTCTGGATCCTCAGCGGTATTTACTCAAACTTTGTTGGTGTGGCTGACAATACTTTGAGCAGGAAGATTATTTGCAGCATGCTACTTACCCCAGCTCCACAGCTTGCCCTCGGCGGTCATGAGGAGACTGTGTGCAGCACAGGGCCCAGCCACCACGCAGCTGACCTGCACATCATTCAGACAGCCATAGCGATGAGGACCCCACAGATTCTGGCCCAGGTTGCGGAAAGCAACTGGAAAGACACAAGACCAAAACTTTATACTATCCACACACAGTATATCTGTCCCATGTTATTTTATTTCTCCTAGTTCCTCTGTATGAGGAGATAACACTACATGAACCCCTTATAATATAAAGCATCTTCATAAATGAAGTCTGGCCTCATAATCACCACTAAGGTTGTGACTTATCCCTTAGACTAAGGGTTTATATAAGAACATTTCACTTATCAACTCTCTGCTCTCTTCCTTTCAGCAGTACAATGTCATTGGGAAGTTAAAAAAGGAAAACAATTAAATTAAAATCACAAGACAGTTTCCATGTATTTTTGATGGAGGCGGTTCAAGTCGAGACAAACTGCTGCTTCACTTCCACAAGGAGTGCTAAAAATACCCAACGAAACCTTTTGATATCCCAGTGCACTACAAAAGAAGGATTTGAATGGGGTTTGGTGGTGTGGTGCGCAGCCTCTCGCCCATCTAGAGATGCTCTTTGTCTATGCAGCTGCTCCCCCAACCCCCTTTTCAGTCTCAACAAAGCAGATTTATCAGTGTGTACCAGAGTAGAGAGGCAAGGATGGAACCAGGCAGAGTACCGCCGGCCCCAGGCCTCAGTGGGCTGCTGCAGGGGGGCAGCTCAGAACATGCATACACATGAATAGACATTACTGTCACAATCAATTAATGGAATCTCACTGGCTTTTAATCCGTATGCGGCTTGTGAATCCCAAACAAAGAAACACATGTACACCGAACATGTGGTCCTCATTTCATTCTCTACTGTGAGAACTCGATCAATTCGTTATTGATGCCGTCTGGCTGTACAACCTCCTACACATCATGAGGGGTCAGGTACCATACGGCACACAGAAACCCTCACAGCCAATGTGTCCGAGAACATAATACAGGTATTACCAAACATTACCAACATCGGGACCATACAGGGGCTGATACACGTGTTGATTCTAACAAGGCAACATGGCCATTGACTGGTCAGTGACTCATCCTGCTCCAGGTTTCATTAACGCTAAGAGATGGACATCAACATAGCCATTTGTGTTTTAAGCAAAGAGCTGGAGGCAGGACATGGTTAGCTTAGCATAAAGACTGGAAGCAAAGGGAAACTGCCAACTTGGATCTGTCCACAGTTCAAAAATACACACACTCTAAAAGTTCACTACTTAACACATGTTGTGTTTGTTGAATGTATAAATCAATGACAATTTGTAAGTTTAGATACTATCTGATTGTCCATCCTCTAAGCCCGTCAATAAACAGCTCCATAATAAGTCCTGTAAAGCGTGTGAACACCAGCAAACAGGACCGCTGCACTCACTTTAGTAAAGGTTCAAAAGTATCAAGTATGCATTTCTTTCACTGAATGGACTTCTTTTCTTGCATTTAAAAAAGACAATATCAAAAAGGACAAATGCCTTTTATACAATAGGTATTGATCATTGCTATTGGTTTATGGCATACACATGTCCTGCTGTAGACCTGATCCAGCTATTTTAAATTCTAAAAAGATAAAAAGATATTCTACCTTGTTGTTTGGGCACCTCCTTTCTTCCAATCAAATCCCAGTTGGTTGCTCCAAAGATGAGCAGTTGACCTTTAACCTTTGAGCACTCAAGTTTCTGTAGAAAGTACACAAAAAGGTTAATGACAAAAAGTAACGTTGTCGCTTGGACTCAGAAAGAAAATGAGTTCACCAACTATAGCTGATCACAGCATCTGTGACTCGACATGCTGGAATTTGAGAAACAATAGTTTGATTAACCTGATTATAAAGTTTGGCCCTTTTGGTTTATTTTCCTCAACTTTAAACCAATAACTGATGAACTGTACAATTAGTTTTTTTTGCAAGTTACTATTTTTCTGTAATCTTATATAAAGAATCCATACTTGTAGACACCGTGGACATAAATAAGCTTTTTGTAGACACCGAGTGCATGAGAAAACTTTTCTGAAGATGATATGTCCTTTTATCAGAGAGCAGATAAAAGATGTTGAAGAAAACCAGATTCCATGACTGTCGTACACAAAGGTTACTACTACTAAAACACCAATACATCTGCGGATTGTTATGTTTTACTAATTCAATATTCTGACTTCTTGTGAGAATGTAATGTTTGTTAAAACAGAAAATTCCCAGCAGCTTATTTTCCTGGCAGGAATGACCACAGACAGGCAAACAGATTAGTGAAAGAACCGTTTAAACCTACAAATATACTTCTTGGAAGAGCCACTACTACAGTGCATCAAACCCAAACCCACTATTTTCTCCTTGACGTCGTCGGCCACGGTGACCGGCTGCAGCCCAGACTTGGCAGCCGGCTTGCCGGGTTTCTTGTTGTTCTCCTGTTCGTAGTCAAACTCGTCATCGCTGCTGAAGTCCCTCTCTTTCCTTTTGCCGCTGGCCCTCTTCTTTTTCACTCCTCCATTCCCTGAGACATCAGTCACCTTCTTGCGTGGCATTTTCAAATCCTAAGCTGTTCATGGGAAAGAGGCCGTAGTCAGTTTACAGACAGGAACACCATGTGTAGTTCAGGCTGGACCTATTGGACACAGCCAGGAACATATTAGCATCAAGGAAAACAAATGATGACTCAGAAGTTGAATAACGCTGAAGACAATGAACTGTGAAATATTTTAAAATACTACGAACCCTCAACTAGTGAGGAAGATGTGACGGACGGCTGTTATTAAAGAAGCATCTTTACACTTCTGCTTACCGTTAAATTAACTTTACGAACTTTAAGAGAACAATCCAGACTGTACCACACACACACACACACACACACACACACACACACACACACACACACACACACACTATTTAAATGGACCGCCGTGACCGGGGCGCTAAAGTAACGTTAAGTGCCCCTCTCTCCACCATTGACCCAGAACATGTGGCCGGTTGGCTCCAGTTGCCTCCTACCACAGCCGCCGGACCCATAACCAGGGAAACGAGCCGGGCACCGGCCGCCAGCAGCGTCGGGTACCCGCGTTAGCTGCTAGCTCGCTCGGCTAGCCGCTCTTTGTTCACATGACGGTAACAAGCTAGTCGACGTGTAACGGACAACATGAGAGCTGGTGAGCCGCCACACGACCGAGGAGGCACATTTAGTACGTTACTGGACCAACGACTCCTCCGGACCCCGGACCCCAGTGGACCGGGCTCAGATTAGCAGAATAGCTGGTGGGTTCATTAAGCTAACGCTCCTGGAAGCTAGCAGGCACTCGGAATAAAGACATGGAAACTAACGCGACATGAAAGGATGCTACGAACAAAACTTTTCCCATATTTTCTGCACTGGACACCTTCTAACTTTAGCGAACGTACAATATCTGTGATTTAAAAAACATGTTATTTGTAATTTCATCAAGCGAAGGAACAAAACTGTACCGGTGATTTCCTGATTCAGCAGCTCTCTGCCCGTCTCCGGTTTGATTGATTTGAACAAAAGAAGCTGCAGTCTGCTTTCACACCACGTGGTTGACATTAAGTATTCATACAGGAAACCGAGCACTCACCAGATCCACACAGCTGCCGGGACATGAGGCCGTGACGCCCAGCAGGGCGACGCGCAGCCTGGCGCGTCTACTGGCCGAGCATGAGCTCTCTGGAGCGGGCACGAAGAAGGACCGACACCTGGAACAAAGGACGGGTCACAGACTAACCTGATTGACTATACACGTGCATCAAAACGTGGAATAAAGAATACATGTATGCAAATACATTTAATAAATGTAACCAAATACAGTGTAACTTTAGCAACAAAAGTGTGGTTTTATGTATATGTTAGGGTTTGGGTTAATGGTATTACTCATGACAAAGTTTTTACTCAATCTTCTGATTTTCTATAATGAGGCTAACCATGAAGCAGAACATATTCTAATCATGCCTCAAATTATCCTGCGTTCATCCCAAAAAAGGACAAAGATAGAAAGAAAGTTACAAACATTTGTAATTGTAATCTTCTTCATCCTGCTAGATGGTACTTTCTCACCATTTTTGTATTTTCTTAAATCTGAGCTGTTTATCCAAAAAGTAAATAACCATTAGTGGAAGTACAAACACACACATACAGCTAATATAATAGCCAATGATAAAAAATAAAATAAAAATCACAAATGCTTTGTCAGACATTATTGACCACATTACTCTAACCAAAAGTAAAATATAAAGGCACCCTGTAGAATCAGTGAAAATGTGAGGATGTGAGGTCAGACAACATATCTGTCACAAAGGTATCCAAACGTCTTTTTCAGGTTGATTAGTCATTAATGTGTGTAAACATTTTGTTTATTTAAATATATTTAAAAAGAGTCCTGCACACTGTCCATCCCTTGGGCTCACTTTATTAACGTGACGTTTCATAGAGACAAATAACACCATAAAACAGCACTATTCATAGAAAAGATTGGCTTTCACCCGGGAAAAGCTCTGCATGGAAATTAAGGTCAATGCATAATTAACTTTATTTATACCCCCTTTTATGCACAGAATGCAGCATGTGCTCTTTAATTCAGCAACACAAATTAGTTTAAAAAAAACATGCAGTTACAAAAGGAGGAAGGGAGAAAATTAGAATTTCTATTATCTGAAAATTACAAAATAAATTCTGAAAATCGTAAAAGATTCAAAAACAGACAGCGACTAGTCATAGACATACTAAACGAGACCTGTTTTTAGTGTTCGGTTGGTCTCATGAGTCCCGGCCTGGTGGCCCAGCGGGTCAGGGTGGGCTGACCCACCACTGTGCCGTGACAGATCGTCAGGTGTGCCGTGGGAAAATGTCCAATTTCACTTAATTAGTCCCAAAAAATATTATTTAGTTGCCGCAAATCATTTTCCATTGTTGACTGTCTGAGCCTGCAATATAGTGGCTGGCAGAGTGATTTCCTATATAACAGGTCTGCACCTTGTTCTGCTATTAAAAAACTAAACGGACGTATGTTATTGATCGCATCTACAGACAGCTTGTCATTCTGTCTCCACATGGTCGCGTTACAACTCTTCTCGGTGTCGCGCACGGCGGAGTTCCGCTGCACACAGGTGAGACACAGCGGACAGAGAGAGACAGAGAGCGGCGAAAAATATGTCGCGTGCTGCTTTAAGCTATCACTATTTTAAGATATGAGCTATCACTTTTAAAGTCTAACAGTTCATGTATTTGCAGGTCAAGACAAACAGCCTGCGGAGCTCCATCAATGACGTTTCTGACTTCACATATCGAGAGGCTCTGGAAAAATTCCTCCAAAAGCCTGAAAAACACACTGCAGTGACAAAGCCTGCTCACTTTGTGGTCGTCATTCAAATAAATGAACACCATGTTTCCTTTAAGTCCGTATGTATTAAACTGGGGCAGTATTCATTACAGGTGGGGCGCAAGAGGAAATGCTGACTTTAAATGTTTACTGTCCGCCGTTAATAGGTCATGCTTGCGCATGTGCGACTCTCCGATTCTTGTCATTTCGCCAAAAGCCGATCTATATGAGATCTCTGTGAGGTGTTTTTTTCTGCTGTTGCGTCTCTCAACATTGAGCATGAATTGAGAGCCGTATCAAATCTACAACCTCAGGGATCCATCGTGGTCCAGGATCAAGCTGCACGTGGCGGCTGGACAGCAGGACTCCAGGGGCCGAGAGGAGGAGGGCTGTGTTTACATTGTGATGCTTGGTGCTGGTTAGGGTCAGGCTGTAGTGGTGGACATGTTTCATGTAGAATTTGTAATGCTGAGACTTCAACCATATTACACATATTGTTTACGATGCACATTTTTAAAAATGCTAATTCTTTTAAACTTTTGTTTTGTTTGTCATGTTTTTCTTGTGTTACATAATGGCAATACATGATGATTGAACCCTTGAATTGTAAAATAGAATATTGGAAACATCATTGTGTACAATGATGTTTCCAATATTCTACAACAAACGTTCACATCACACAATAGGCTCTAGTCCAAAAGAATGTAGCCGATAGAGGTAAGGTCAAAACAAAAGTGCTATGATTTGGGAGAGCAGAGCGTACTGCTGCATCATTTCAAAGAGATAATCATCCTCAAAGTGCTTTTTTTTTATAGGCGGACCAGAAACTTCTATTTTTGCTGTGTTTCAATCTTTATTTACTCTTAACCAGTAACATATATACTAATATTTACACATATGAACAAAAGTTCACATGGGTTGCCTTTATTATAACACCAAAAGTATTCAAATAACCCTAGTGGTTGCAGAGATACACCCTTTTTAGTTTGGGTGTGTTATTTCAAGCAGAATCCTAAAAAATACCTCAGTTTATGTCATGGGGCTTAAAGGGTTAAAGTTTAGGTTATGATTAGGATGCTAGGGTTATGGTTTCAGTAAATTAATGTAGGTCCATGTAATGTCCCCAAGTCATGAACACACAAGTGTGTGTGTGTGGGTGGGTGTGTTGTGTTAAACCTGCAATCACTAATTTTGGAGGGTTTAGTCGTTTAATGTCTTTGAGCTCTTCTCAGGCTCCTCCTCTCACCAACATCCCTGATGACCAGCAGATGTACCGGTAGATGTACCAGGAGATGTACCAGGAGATGTACCAGTAGATGTACCAGGAGATGTACCAGTAGATGTACCAGGAGATGTACCAGTAGATATACCAGTAGATGTACCAGGAGATGTACCAGTAGATGTACCAGTAGATGTACCATTAAATGTATCAGGAGATGTACCAGGAGATGTACCAGTAGATGTACCAGGAGATGTACCAGGAGATGTACCAGTATATGTACCAGGAGATGTACCAGTAGATGTACCATTAAATGTACCAGGAGATGTACCAGTAGATGTACCATTAAATGTACCAGGAGATGTACCAGTAGATGTACCATTAAATGTACCAGGAGATGTACCAGAAGATGTACCAGTAGATGTACCAGTAGATATACCAGGAGATGTACCAGGAGATGTACCAGGAGATGTACCAGGAGATGTACCAGTAGATGTACCAGGAGATGTACCAGTAGATGTACCATTAAATGTACCAGTAGATGTACCAGGAGATGTACCAGTAGATGTACCATTAAATGTACCAGGAGATGTACCAGGAGATGTACCAGTAGATGTACCATTAAATGTACCAGGAGATGTACCAGAAGATGTACCAGTAGATGTACCAGTAGATATACCAGTAGATGTACCAGGAGATGTACCAGTAGATGTACCAGGAGATGTACCAGTAGATGTACCATTAAATGTACCAGGAGATGTACCAGTAGATGTATCATTAAATGTACCAGGATATGTACCAGTAGATGTACCAGGAGATGTACCAGTAGATGTACCATTAAATGTACCAGGAGATGTACCAGTAGATGTATCATTAAATGTACCAGGAGATGTACCAGGAGATGTACCAGTAGATGTACCATTAAATGTACCAGGAGATGTACCAGAAGATGTACCAGTAGATGTACCAGTAGATATACCAGTAGATGTACCAGGAGATGTACCAGGAGATGTACCAGTAGATGTACCAGGAGATGTACCAGTAGATGTACCATTAAATGTACCAGGAGATGTACCAGTAAATGTACCAGTAGATGTACCAGTAGATGTACCAGGAGATGTACCAGGAGATGTACCAGTAGATGTACCAGGAGATGTACCAGGAGATGTACCAGTAGATGTACCATTAAATGTACCAGGAGATGTACCAGGAGATGTACCAGTAGATGTACCATTAAATGTACCAGGAGATGTACCAGTAGATGTACCAGTAGATGTACCAGGAGATGTACCAGGAGTTGTACCAGGAGATGTACCAGGAGATGTACCAGGAGATGTACCAGGAGTTGTACCAGTAGATGTACCAGTAGATGTACCAGCAGATGTACCAGTAGATGTACCAGGAGATGTACCAGTAGATGTACCAGGAGATGTACCAGGAGATGTACCAGGAGTTGTACCAGTAGATGTACCAGTAGATGTACCAGGAGATGTACCAGGAGATGTACCAGGAGTTGTACCAGTAGATGTACCAGGAGATGTACCAGGAGATGTACCAGTAGATGTACCAGGAGATGTACCAGTAGATGTACCAGGAGTTGTACCAGTAGATGTACCAGTAGATGTACCAGGAGATGTACCAGGAGATGTACCAATAGATGTACCAGGAGATGTACCAGGAGATGTACCAGTAGATGTACCAGGAGTTGTACCAGTAGATGTACCAGGAGATGTACCAGGAGATGTACCAGGAGATGTACCAGTAGATGTACCATTAAATGTACCAGGAGATGTACCAGTAAATGTACCAGTAGATGTACCAGTAGATGTACCGGGAGTTGTACCAGTAGATGTACCAGGAGATGTACCAGGAGATGTACCAGGAGATGTACCAGTAGATGTACCAGGAGTTGTACCAGGAGATGTACCAGGAGATGTACCAGTAGATGTACCAGGAGATGTACCAGGAGATGTACCAGGAGTTGTACCAGTAGATGTACCAGTAGATGTACCAGTAGATGTACCAGGAGATGTACCAGTAGATGTACCAGGAGATGTACCAGGAGATGTACCAGGAGATGTACCAGTAGATGTACCATTAAATGTACCAGGAGATGTACCAGTAAATGTACCAGTAGATGTACCAGTAGATGTACCAGGAGATGTACCAGTAGATGTACCAGGAGATGTACCAGGAGATGTACCAGTAGATGTACCATTAAATGTACCAGGAGATGTACCAGGAGATGTACCAGTAGATGTACCATTAAATGTACCAGGAGATGTACCAGTTGATGTACCAGTAGATGTACCAGGAGATGTACCAGGAGTTGTACCAGGAGATGTACCAGGAGATGTACCAGTAGATGTACCAGGAGATGTACCAGGAGATGTACCAGGAGTTGTACCAGTAGATGTACCAGTAGATGTACCAGGAGATGTACCAGGAGTTGTACCAGGAGATGTACCAGGAGATGTACCAGGAGATGTACCAGGAGTTGTACCAGTAGATGTACCAGTAGATGTACCAGGAGATGTACCAGGAGATGTACCAGGAGTTGTACCAGTAGATGTACCAGTAGATGTACCAGGAGATGTACCAGGAGATGTACCAGTAGATGTACCAGGAGATGTACCAGTAGATGTACCAGGAGTTGTACCAGTAGATGTACCAGTAGATGTACCAGGAGATGTACCAGGAGATGTACCAGTAGATGTACCAGGAGATGTACCAGTAGATGTACCAGGAGTTGTACCAGTAGATGTACCAGTAGATGTACCAGGAGATGTACCAGAAGATATACCAGGAGATGTACCAGGAGATGTACCAGGAGTTGTACCAGTAGATGTACCAGTAGATGTACCAGGAGATGTACCAGGAGATGTACCAGTAGATGTACCAGGAGTTGTACCAGGAGATGTACCAGGAGATGTACCAGTAGATGTACCAGGAGATGTACCAGGAGATGTACCAGGAGATGTACCAGGAGTTGTACCAGTAGATGTACCAGGAGATGTACCAGGAGATGTACCAGGAGATGTACCAGTAGATGTACCAGGAGATGTACCAGTAGATGTACCAGTAGATGTACCAGGAGATGTACCAGTAGATGTACCAGGAGATGTACCAGGAGATGTACCAGGAGATGTACCAGTAGATGTACCAGGAGATGTACCAGGAGCTGTAGCAGTGATGCTCTGGCTGGTTTTGATCCCTGCTGTAGAGCCTCCTGTCCTGGACGGGAACATCCCATGTCAGGTTTCATGTTTCAGTCAGGCGCTGTTGCTCCTCGGTCAAAGTTAGGAAGAACTTGACATGGGAAGTTTGCCACATTGTTTTTCAAGTTTGGTTTCATACATTGTTAAAAAAAATATAGATACCAGCTGCTTGAGGTAAAAGTCTCGTCTATAGCAATACGTACAAATAAGTGCAACATCCTACAAAAGTCACACTTTCATCAAGTAAGAATAATGTATTTATACTTCACATTTAGGACACAGTTCTTCACAATGACTAAAAAGAAACAGAACACACACAAATAGGCAACCAACTATATACAAACATAAATACATACATACCTAAAATCACTACTCCAAAAAAGTTAAGCTATTATATCAGCAATTAATCAGGTGAATTATCTTGAAAACCAACTAATAGAGTTTTTACAACTCAAATTTTAAAAAATTCAAGAAGCAAAAGGTGAAAAGTAATCACATTATTCTGTTGTTATTACACTACCTACTACACACTGTCTCAGTCGTTCTCCCTTGTTAATGGATGTTCCCGTGGTAACTGCAGTCCTGAGCTGGCTCCCAGTGGTGCTTGGAGCCCGGCAGCAGCTGGGGTTTGCTGCTCCTCTGCTGGCGGGGTACAGGGCTCTCATTGCTGCTCCTCTGCTGGCGGGGTACAGGGCTCTCATTGCTGCTCCTCTGCTGGCGGGGTACAGGGCTCTCATTGCTGCTCCTCTGCTGGCGGGGTACAGGGCTCTCATTGCTGCTCCTCTGCTGGCGGGGTACAGGGCTCTCATTGCTGCTCCTCCGCTGGCGGGGTACAGGGCTCTCATTGCTGCTCCTCCGCTGGCGGGGTGCAGGGCTCTCATCCCCCACCTGCAGCCCCCCGATCATGGAGCCTAGGGTCCCGTAGCTGCCGCCGCAAGGTTCCATCTGAGCTGCCACGCTCAGGCCAGGCTTGTCTGTCCCGGGCCGAGGGGGGGTGTGGTTCAGCACTGAGGAGGGAAGGGAGACGGGGGTGGTGGCGTTCTCACTGAGGCTCTGCACGGTCACGGATGACTGGCACAGAGGTACCTATATAAGGGTCACTCATGACATATACACACAGTGCCCTCCAGAATCATTAAGGGCGCCTTCGTAAATATGAGCAAAACAGGCTGTGGAAAAAGGTCTTTGCTGTTTATCCTCTTGGTCTTTCACTCAAGATATTGACAACAATCTTATCTTTTCATTGAAGTAAAATTATTGAAAGAAACATTTTTCTTTAACAATAAATACATATTTTTCTCCTAAACATGTGTGCCACAATTCTCATGATTAAAATCTAACTGAAGTATAATTAGTCATACTTTACATTTTTAAGTTAACTCAATCAACAACAAACTAAAGCTCCTACAGTTTGCTAAACGTTGCTGGGACTTTCAATGGGACCGGGTCATATGGTCAGATGAGACCAAAACAGAGCTTTTTGGCAACAAACATCAAAAGTGTGTTTGGCGTCGACAGAAAGAGCATCCAGAGCAGTGCCTCATACCCTCTGTGAAGTGTGGTGGTGTTTGATGTTGTGGGGCTGTTTTTCTTCCAAAGGCCCTGAATATCTTATGAGGATACATGGTATTATGGACTCCATCAAATACCAGCAGATATTAAAAAAAACCTACGAAGCTTAAAATGGGCCGTGGTTGGACCTTCCAGCAGGACAATGATCCGAAGCACACCTCAACATCTACACAGAAATGGTTCACTGACCACAGAATAAAGGTGTTGCCATGGCCACCACAGTCCCAAGGCCTAAACCCCAGAACATCTGTGGGAGGAGCTGAGGAGGAGAGACCACAAGCGTCGACCTCGGATCTGAAGGATCTGGAGAGATTCTGCATGAAGGAATGGAATTTTTCTTTCATGATAATAATTTTATGTTTCTTTCAATTACGTTACTTCAGTTAAAAGATAGATTTTTGTGAATATTTTTGAATGAAAGATCATGATCATGAAAGATCTCGTTTTGCTCATTTTTACTAAGGGGTGTCAATAATTCTGAAGGGCTCTTTATGTAGATAACATTCAGAATGAGAGTTGCTTTACAGGTTAGATTGAAGGGTGACGTAGAGACTCCGTCAATGGCAAAAGATTATTTTATCAATGACAATGATGAAATAGATGACTCATTTATGTAACTCATCTTAAATGACGTTCCATTCTAAATAGTATTCCAAATCAATAATGAAAATGTGACTGGGGGAGCTTTGCTGTGGAGCTTTTGCTGTGGAACAGATTGTTTCGTCTATATTTCGTATATATATAGGAAAAAAAGTCCATTAAAGTCAGTAAAACCATCTAAAATCCCTAATGGTGCAGAGAGTATTTAGTATTTAGTATTTAGCTCACAAGCTGCTCTGTGCTGCCCATCAGCCTCTTGACTCTACAGGGCTTTGTAGTGGAGGTCCACATGAGCTGGTATGACATGTGAGGGCTCACTTTGGAGTGTAACTATGCACGGGATGTCTGTGAACAGTATCTGGCTGAACACAACTTGTAAGTATCAGAAAGTTTGTTTGCCACAGAGTTTATTTTTTAATAATAATCCAAAAATGGATCGTGTCACGACACTGGACAACTTAAAACAGTTGTATGACGGCCATGTTGGTTTGCCTTCTGGCACTTAAAGTCGGATAAGAAAAGGTTCCAGTTCAACTTGAATTGAACACTTACTGGGCAGAAACCAGTTGGAACATTAGCAGCCTTATGTTAGTACCCATACCAAACACGTCAAGAACACGGAACATATAGATGAATCTTACAAAAATTGAGAATTTACAGAATTACGTAGATATATGGATATCTCAAATAAAATAGAGAAGAGAAAGTGGGCCAATGCATTCACAAAAAATGAATATGCAATGTAAGGGAATAACCAAAATAGGTGGAGAGTGGGCAATTTGAAGCACACAAAGGGAAGAGGATGAAGGGAATGAAGAGGGAATGAAGAAAATGAAGGGGATGAAGATAATGAAGAAAATGAAGGGGATGAAGGGAAACAGCTACAAGACAGGGACTAACATCCTGACAGGAAACAGCACCTCTAATGGTCGTCTCCAGAATACTCAACAGTTGAACTCACATTGCCCACAGAGACGTCACTGCCGGCCACCATCTTCTTCTTTCTGGCCATGTTGGGATTCCAGTGGCAAACCAGACTGTCATTCTGCACACTATAGTTCTTATGGCCAATCAGCCAGTATGTGTTCATCTTGCCTTTACCCTGGCGGGAGAAGGAGGACACAGAGAGGAACAGGGACACTGGGCTGTGAGTGTGAATGTTTATCTAAATTACAAAACCTACCAAAAACACGATAGGCAAGCCATCCAAATAGTTTAGCTTTTATATGCCCATCCCAATACTAAACCTCACAACCTGGTCAAATACAAAAGTTATATGCAAATGTAGACAGTACTTGGACTGTGTGGGAAGGTATATATATACACATATTACATTTAGCTGACGCTATTATCCAAAGCGACTTACATGTTTGCTCTATACACACAGCAACCGGGAGCAGTTAGGGGTTAAGTATCTCAAGGACACATCGACATGGACTAGCGGAGCCGGGGCTCGAACCACCGATCCTTTAATTGAAAGACGGGCATGCTAACCACTAACCACTGAGCTACAGTCGCCCCGATGATTGATTTTCCTTTTGGGCTAAATCATGTTTTGTTGTCACTTTTTCCACACAGTAGATGATGATTTTGTGTGAACTGACCCTTTAATTTATTAAACTTTGTAAATATAAATTGACTGTCTGGGACATGACATGACAACTGTGTGAGAACATGAGACTTAGTGATCTAACATTCACAGAATGAGACGAGCTTTTAGTCTTGTTATTGAATATCTTTCAACTGTTGAACCAGGTTCATATGAATCTTTAAATGACATCAACAGCAGCATCCTGCCACTGACGGCCTCATACCACCCAGAACACGAGTCTGTTACCTTAACCTCAATCTCTCCGCGGAGCTGCAGCTCGTAGGCGTTGTCTTTGATCAGAGCCGAGTAGGTTTCAGAGCTGGTGTGGATTTTCTGAGCTGACACACAAACAATAATACATGCTGTAAAACACGACTGGGCTTTAGCCAAAGTCAAGCAAAACATATTCTAAGCACCACGGAATTAAATGGGACACATTGGATACAACAAAAGTCTATCTATTAAAGCGTTTCTGTTTAGAACTTGTAGAAATGCACTGCTGTCTGCCCAAAGACCCTTTTTGGTGGGGGATCTGTGTGTGTGTGTGTGTGTGTGTGTGTGTGGGTGGGTTTGTGTGTGTGTGTGTGTGGGTGGGGCGTGTAACTATGCATGCACACAAATTTGTGTGTGTGTGTGTGTATGTGTGTGTGTGAGGCATGTAACTATGCATGCACACAAATTAGTGTATGTGTGTGCGTGTTTGCGTGTGTGTGTGAGGCATGTAACTATGCATGTGCACAAATGAGTGTGTGTGTGTGTGTGTGAGGCACGTGACCATGCATGCACACAAATTTGTGCGTGTGTGCGTGTGTTTGCGCATGTGTGTGGGCGTGTGTGTGTGCGTGCGTGCGTGTGTGCGTGTGTGTGTGTGTGTGCGTGCGTGCGTGTGTGCGTGTGTGTGTGTGTGTGTCCAGCTCCACATACGCAGGCTGGTTGACTCCATTCTGGAAGCTGTGTTGACCGTGTCTCCAAACAGACAGTATCGTGGCATCTTGTAGCCGACTATTCCCGCCACACATGGACCTAAAGAACCAGGAGAAACACAACTGTGTTCATAGAGATAGAATGAGAGAAGAACAGGCATCACATTCATGGGAACACACAGCAGGTCAGAGGGTGTGTGTGTGTGTGTGTGTGTGTGTGTGTGTGTGGTTTACATCTAAACAAGTCCGACGACCAGGACCAACAGTGTCCATTTTACTTTCATATTTCTATAGCTGTGCTTCACTCTGCTGGAAGAAGCTTGAATCATCCCACAATGCAACAGGGCTGGAGAAAAAGAACATCATAGATTATAGTTACATTTTTAAAGCCTTACCAGGGCAAGGGTTTCCAGTAAAAATTATAATTTGAATAAAAAGACCAAAGGTCTACAGCAACGCAGCTCTGTGAGGTTGTACGCTAGCACAGCAGTAGCTTTAGCTAAACATGCTAATGTTTAGTATTTTTACAATGTGTAGCATGCTAGCATGCTAACATTCACTTATTTGCAGGAAATACAAAGCACAACTGAGGCTGTCATGTCATGATGTAATTTGGTCATAAAACAAACTTGCTGAATAACATGTTCAACTGATGATGGTGCGGGATTCAAAGTTAAAATTTTGTGGCCACAAAAATCAAGACTTAGTTTATCCATCCATCCATTATCAGCCGCTTATCCGGGGTCGGGTCGCGGTGGCAGCAGGTCCAGCAGGCCGACCCAGGCTTCCCTCTCACCCGCAACACTTTCCAGCTCATTCTGGGGGATCCCGAGGCGTTCCAAGGCGTGTCCTCGGTCTTCCCCGGGGTCTCCTACCAGTTGGACGTGCCTGGAAAACCTCTAATGGGAGGCGTCCAGGAGGCATCCTGACTAGATGCCCAAACCACCTCAGCTGACTCCTATCGACACGAAGGAGCAGCGGCTCGACTCCAAGCTCCCCCCTGATGTCCGAGCTCCTTACCCTATCTCTAAGGCTGAACCCGGCCACCCTACGGAGGAAGCTCATTTCGGCCGCTTGTATCCAAGATCTCATTCTTTCGGTCACGACCCAGAGTTCGTGACCACAGGTGAGGGTTGGAACATAGACCGACCAGTAAATGGAGAGCTTCGCCTTCCGGCTCAGCTCCCTCTTCACCAAGACGGACCGGTACAGCGCCTGTTTTACTGCTGCAGCCGCACCGATCCGTCTGATCTCCCGCTCCACCTTACCCTCACTCGTGAACAAGACCCCGAGATACTTGAACTCCTTCGCTTGGGGTAGGCAGTTTGTCCCCACCTTGAGGGAGCAATCCACCGGTTTCCGGCAGAGCACCATGGCCTCAGATTTGGAGGTGCTGACTCTCATCCCTGCCGCTTCACACTCGGCTGCAAAACGCCCCAGTGAATGCTGGAGGTCACGGTCCGAGGAGGCAAACAGGACCACATCATCCGCGAACAGCAGAGGCTCCCGAACCGGATCCTCTCCGCCCCCTGGCTACGCCTAGATATCCTGTCCATGAAAGTCACGAACAGGACCAGTGACAAAGGGCAGCCCTGGCGGAGGCCAACACCCACCGGGAACGTGTCTGACTTACTACCGAGGATACGAACAGGCGTACAGAGACCGGATGGCCCGTGCCAACGGGTCCGGCACCCCATACTCTTGCAGCACCCCCCACAAAAACCCCCGAGGGACCCGGTCGAAAGCCTTCTCCAAGTCTACAAAGCACATGTAGACTGGTTGGGCGAACTCCCAGGACCCCTCCAGTAGTCTTGCGAGGGTAAAGAGCTGGTCCACTGTTCCACGGCCGGGATGGAATCCGCACTGTTCGTCTTGAATCTGAGGTTTGACAAGCGGTCGGAGCCTCCCTTCCAGCACCCTGGCATAAGCTTTTCCCGGGAGGCTGAGCAGTGTGATACCCTGATAGTTCGAGCACACTCTCCGGTCCCCCTTCTTGAAGCTGGGAACCACCACCCCGGGAACCACCACCCCGCCATCTGATCCAACTCACCACCGGGTGGTGATCAGTTGACAGCTCTGCTCCTCTCTTCACCTGAGTGTCCAAGACATACGGCCACAGATCAGATGATACGACTACAAAGTCGATCATTGATCTCCGGCCTAAGCCACCTTATGTTCGAACATGGTGTTCGTTATGGACAAACTGTGGCTAGCACAGAAGTCCAACAACAAAACACCGTTCGGGTTCAGATCGGGCAAGCCGTTCCTCCCAATCACCCCCCGCCAGATTTCTCTATCATTGCCCACGTGAGCGTTGAAGTCTCCCAGGAGAACTATGGAGTCGGCAGGTGGCGTCCTTTCCAGGACCCCTCCCACCGACTCCAAAAAGGCTGGATACTCTGAAATGCTGTTCGGTGCATAAGCACAAACAACAGTCAGAGCCTTACTCCACGCAACCCGTAGGCGCAGGGAGGCGACCCTCTCGTTCTCCGGGGAAAACTCCAACACAGTGGCGCTCAGCCGGGGGCTCGTGAGTATCCCCACTCCCGCCCGGCGCCTCTCACCCTGGGCAACTCCAGAAAAGGACAAAGTCCAACCCTTCTCCAGGAGCTTGGTTCCAGAGCCCGTGCTGTGCGTGGAGGTGAGCCCAACTATATCTAGCTGGTACCGCTCCACCTCCTGCACCAGCACCGGCTCTTTCCCCTCTAGCGAGGTGACGTTCCACGTCCCTAGAGCTAGTCTATGCTGCCGGCGATCGGCTCGCTCAGGTCTCTTGCCTGGCCCGCCGCCCGGTCTACATAGCACCCGACCCCGATAATTCTCCCTGCGAGTGGTGGGTCCACAGGATGACTGCTGCTCCATGATCTTTCTTCGGGCTGAGCCCGACCGGGCCCCATGGGTAAAAGCCCGGCCAGCAGATGCTCGCCGATGAGCTCCCCTCTGGCTCCGGTTTCCCTTGTCCGGGCGAGGTAGCTTTAGACCGTGGGCTGCTATTCATAAAGGTTTTTTTGAACCGCTCTTAGTCTGGGCTCTCCCCCGAGACCTGTTTGCCTTGGGAGACCCTACCAGGGGCTGATGCCCCGGACAACATAGCTCCCAGGATCACTGAGCCACTCAAAACTCCTCCACCTCTATTAGTAAAGTAGATCGTCATTCTGCTCACTGTAGTTCTTATGGCCAATCAACCAGTCCGTGTTCCTCTTGCCTTTACCCGGGCCGAAGAAGGAAGGACACCAGAGAGCAACACTTTGGTGTGACTACCAACCCGCCAGAGAGATGACCCCTTGAAGGGTCTGGTCACCCAAACTACACAACCTACTAAAGGCAGCAGGTTTGTGGTGCTGTGTGTTCCCTTTGTGCTGCTGCAGCATCCAGTCGGATCTCCTGAGAAGCGTCTTTACTTTTGTCCAGCGGTTGTCGACATGGCTCACTGTGATTGGCTCAGCTTTATCAGAGACAGGAGACCAGTGATGTGATTGGCTGAAAGTGTATTTATGAACATGTGATTAGGTTCATAAATACACAGGGTCAGTGGACCTACGTGTCAGGGACGGTCAGCTTCTGTTACAAGAATAGTGTCTTTTCAAAATAAACTTCCAACGTAGGTTTATAGTTTTTAGGTTTCTGTGCTTTAGTTTAGGGAAGAGCAGATATAGGCTTCCTTAGGCTTCCTTAGGCTTAACAAAAGATTGGGCTTTGGGTGAAATGAGTACATTTGTTTCTTTAAATAAGAGTGCTTGTAACGTATCTTACGTACGCAGCATTAGTTAACTTAAGTTATGCAACAAAAGTAAAGTAAAATGTTGACTTAGTTTCACAAAAGACACAAACAACGTCATGCTGGGTGAAAGTCTGTGTTCATTTGACCCTACCTTCTCCCTAGACTATACTATTATGTTATTTAGACATCTATGTTTGTGCTCTGACTGTCTAATACTGATGCAGATGGGTTTACATTGGAGTTAATTGAAAGCTGTCGGATTTGACGAGTTGAGTAATAACGGGTTGAGAGGAAAGGTCAAGAGGTCATCTCAATCACGCAGAATCATCCTATCAGCAACCAGAATAACCATATGTCTTTTTGATGGTAATCTTTTACATTACATTCATTTAGCTGACGCTTTTATCCAAAACGACTTACAATAAGTGCATTCATCCATGAGTACAAACTCAGAACAACAACAATCAAGAAAGTACAATTTCTTCAACAAAGTCAAACTACAAAGTGCAATCAGTAAGTAACAAGTGGTACTAAACTGCTACTACGGCGCTACCATCCTTATTCAAGTAGTAGTAGTCGGAAAAGATGTGTTTTTAGTTTGCAACGGAAGATGTAGAGACTTTCTGCTGTCCTGATGCCAATGGGGAGCTCATTCCACCATTGAGGAGCCAGAACAGCAATATTCTTCAAGGTTTCTGGAATAAAGTATTGAATGGCACCCACAGATAGCACCTGACTCCCTGCACCCATCAACCTCCCTATCAATCCCTGTACATATGATCATTTTGAGTTGTACAGACCCGAGCTGCGTCTTGTGGTTACCTGTGTGGATACCGGCTCGGAGCTGCAGCCTGTGGTTGGGCATGTGAGGGATGGAGACCTGTCTGACGGCGGCTACCAGATCCAGCGCCATCTTGGCGATCTCATCAGCATGTCTATCCCCGTTCCTCTCAGGCAGACCGCTCACCACCATGTACGCATCCCCGATCGTCTCCACCTGATAAGATTTTGGCCAAACAAAATTGAAAACTGTAACCAACTTCTGACAACTGAGTCGTCGCGAGATGGTAGACATAGCAAAGGGTTTGACTTTCATAGTGGCATGACCCATACAAATATATTAAACATGTTTGTTCAGTTTTACATTTTGAAGCAGAGAACAAACCAGAACAAACACAGCAGAGTGAGTCAGTGTTCTGCTGCACATACGTCTCAAGCCGATTCCTCCGGGGCGTTTCCTCAGACCACATTATGGTAAGATTCCTTTTTCATGATGAAAGTGTTTGTGCATAGCTCACTTTCCCAGGATGGTGTTTCTGTTCTCTTGTACACTGTTTGTGCTTCAGTGTGTCACAATGTAGGCATGTGCGTCTGAATAAAAAGGGAAACTAAATTGCCTTAGTGCCAACAATTTCTTGGAAAAATGTTATTGCTTTTCTTTTTGATTAGATATATTTTGAAGGGGAAAAACATCTACCTGATTTCTACAAAAAAGATGGCCAAATAAAACAATAATGGAAATACACTCAACAGCTTCTAGAAGAACGTCCATAGATACTTTAGATTGTGGATTGCCAAGTAGTCAGGAAACCAAAGCCATTACCATTTGAAAGAATTAGATGAATTTCACTGCACCAGAAATATGGCAGCATAAGCTGTAATACATTGAAAACAACACGTGCATTTCTTTAAAAACCTGTAAAGACATGCCACTCATGCCCATATATTCAGTTTTGCAGCAACATGGAGTGAAAGAAGTACAACCATGGATACCACCAGGTGTCAGTGTAGGGGTGTGTATTTACAGAGTCCAATCTGATTGGTCCAGTCCAGATCATCAACTGACTGATGAATTATGTTTTCTCTTTAGCTCATCAACCAATTAAGCTTTTTAATATTCATGAAAATAACAAATATTGGCCCAGCTGTTGTTTTAGAATAATGTAAATGAGACTCTGTCCAAAGATAAAACTTCCATAACCCCGAAAAGCTCTCTCTCTCTCTCTCTCTCTCTCTCTCTCTCTCTCTATATATATATATATATATATATATATATATATATATACATACATATATATATATATGTATGTATATATATATATATATATATATATATATATATATATATACATATATGTATATATATGTATATATATATATATATATATATATATATATATATATATATATTCCCTTTCACATCAACTCACACATAAGAACATTACCCAGTTGCTGTCCAAGAAAACATATCTTGAAGAAAATTCGTATGCATACAAACTAGAGAATAAATAAAAAGGCAACTTTAAGTCGCAAAACAACATGTTCAACGAAGAACCTGGTGCTTCTCCACAGGTGTCACTGTTAATCAACTTTAGCTATGATAGTCCAATAACTTATATTCAGGGTTTTAAGGAGTGAGTTGTGATTGTGCTACCTGTGAGTCTCTATGCCAGTAAGATATTATTTCTTTCCAATTGTTTACCGGAATGACCCCTGTCAGATCTTTTTTCCAACAGATTTTTTTCTGTATAGAGTAATTATGAATCGCGGCCATATTATTAGGTTTAGATTGGATGCTTGCCCTTATACAATGTAATAATCTCTAAGATGTTCCACATTTGTTTATCCTGAAGATTAAAGTTGTTTTTCAGTTCCCCAAAAGACACCCAGAACATGAATTCCGGATTTCACTTTTTTATAAATGGCTTTTTATCTATTTTCTAAACCATATAGAGGCTTTAAGAGGGTCAGGTTTTGTATAACAACACAGGACTTGTAAATGGCTTCTTGTGTCAAAAAGGTTTCTGGAGAAGATGGCGACACCAATTCTTCTTCAATTCATGGCTCCTTTCTTTAAGACAATTGGAATAATGAGAATGGCTAATGATACCAGTCCAGCTTGGTAGAGTACATCCTTGTTCTCTTTGGCTGAATGGGGCCTTTTCCTGTCCAAAGAAAAGTCATCATTATGTTGTGTGCAGGGAGAGGTATGGGTAACATATAGATAAAGTATTGCAATTTAGGAGCAATTATCATTTTTTACTGAATGCAAGTAGGGAGAAATTAGTTTAAAATAAATTATGAAGTCCATTTTTCTACGTTATCATGAGTAGGAGAGGGTCAATTCTATCTCTCTGTATCCCTTTATCACCCATTAACCCACCCATGGTATGGATGATGTGCCGAAGCCAAACTGTTTCAGACTGTAGAAGAGGAATGCAAATTCAACCTTATCAAATGCCGTCTGGCTAAGCATCATTCCTAACTTCTCACATAATATACAACAATCAGCGAAGATGATCAGATGGGTTTCTGCCTTTCAGTAGTCATGTAGTCTCTTCTGTAGTAAAAGGGTGTGTGGGGGAAAGAAGAATGTATATAAGATTTGTCCACACATGCATCTCTTACTTGATCTAAGAATTATTACTCCTCACCTTCTGGATGAGAATGTACTGTAATATATTTACCCCACCCAATCTCTTTTCAGTTTGTCAGAGTCTGTATTGTTCAGTCTTATGGCAGAATCCTATTCCTTTTATGTATCTTATGGCTTGTATAGGTGTACCTTAAGTGGCAACAGAGGCTGAGAAATGGAGCCAACACAAAGTTCCAAAAACTGCAGCTCTTCAAATGTGAAAATGGCCAAACTTTATGTGAGATAGATTTATGTTTAATTTGTGGAAATAATATAAATTTATCAAAATAGGCTGAACACTGTTGCATACCCATTGTTTTTGCTTAGATTTAATAAGTAACTGGTTTTATTTGGTAATGTGTGTAAATATCTAAACCTGCCAGTTGGTGTCGCCATCTCACCACTAGTGGCTGTCTGCACATTGTATTCAAGCTACTTTGTCAAGTTTCTCAGAAGAAGAACATAATGGAAGACAAAAGAAGAGTGTAAGCAGTGAACACACTACAATGTTATGTAAGGTGTCTGCTGCCATTATACACGGACGGAGGGCAACATGTAGAGCATACATAAACATGTTTACAGCCTAATACAAAAATACAACACCATAGCTTTCCTTTTCATGACCACTGTAGGGGGAGGGATTGTTTTATGTTAACTCACCCGTTTAAATTTGATTAAGACTTCAATTTATGCATAATTGAGGGCATGGCCGCTTTGAGTGACAGGAGTGTCTCGGGGGGAAGACCACATACAGCAGGATCCCCTCCTCTTCGGGTCTGTCTGAGTCCTGCAGCGAGGACCTCTCAATAGAAGTCTGGTAGCTGGGCTGACAACATGCAATAGGTAGCAGGCAGCTCGGCATGAGGACGGTGAGGTGTGGACATTTTCAGAGGTTGAACTGACCTTTGGAGTTGTGCCGGTGTGCCGCTTCTGCTGTGTCAGTTGGCCACGACTTTGTGGCCAACTGACCAAATCTCCCTGTAGAGTCCAAATGCCAAATACTCTGAGACTTTATCATCACATATCATCTGTTAATAATAAACAATTCTCCCTTCTTTATCGGACCGGTCTCTCCTGATTGAACTGTATTCTCCTAACATTCTGCATCTGACACTCCATTGTTACCTTGTAGACATTGTAGGAGTCTATGCGTGTGTCAAAGCACATATAGAGGTTGTTGAGCATCTCCACCACTTGAAGAGGAGCACAGGATGCAGAGATAGAGGTGAAGCCCACAATGTCGGAGAAAAAAATGGTCACCTGGAAGAAAATGGAGAGAGGTGACTTCATCATGTGCAAACATACAGTTTGTTCTTACACAGTTAACCTAGCAATCCTACAAGAAATCCTACCTTCATGAATGATATCATTCAGTGTTTTTGTCCACCCTTTATATCAATGAGGGCTAGTCTAAGTATACAAGTATTATATTGCCCATTTATACTGCCATCTAAGCCTAATTAAATAAAACAGACAATTGTTGTGGGAAACTGATCTTGAAACTGATTGTTCAATCTGACAATGTGTCCACAAAGAAGAGGCTAACTAAAAGCATCAGAGACAAAAGTGTGAATAGAACAAGTGAAAAAATGTTCAGGACATGTAAGCGAAACATGATTGATATTTACCATCTTTAATTTTTGATTCATCCCAATTAACCAAACAGAATAAATGGAGGTCTAGCCTCAAGTATTGCTCATCACTTTGTCTCTACCATATAGTTCTTCAAAACATGTTTTACAGAACAGATTTTCTTTTCAGACCTGTTTGAAAATAAGTCCATGCCCCCCCCCACCCCCAACCCCCCCCACACACACACACACACACACTGGCGGAGTGCTTTTGGTACAGCTGCTTCCAGCCTCTTCAATAAGCCAGATGCAATTTTCACTCAAATAACTTGTTTTATCTGCTGATGAATATGGAACAGGGCAATTATAGGTAATTACGCCAACAATAGCAACAAAGGCAGCAAACACACACATTCATTCATCGTGGTTGCAGATCTTGCAGTGGTAGATGCTCTTTGCAGCAGCACCCCACAACCCTCACAACATTATTAGCTCTGTATTGGTTTGGTTAGAAGTGAAGGAGAGAAGCATGGAGGGGAAGGTTACTGTTCTATCTGTCTCCAACAGGGTTGTCTGTTTCTATTTGCCTATAAGGTTTACATATGTATTGCAGTTCTTTTGATCTTCCTTGTTGCAGGATGAGTTTCCCTCATGGACATTAAAAGTAGCACATTCTTATATTATCGACAGCTGTTGTAGTCTTTTTTTAACAATCACTTCAACACAACAGTTCCATTAACACTTTAACACCTTGGGGTTTCCAACTCCTTTTTATTCACGGAAGAACGAAAGAGGCAGCACAGGGAAAAGTTGCTTTCCAAGTCACAAGTAAGTTTCAAGTCTTGGCTAGGAAATCCAGATTAAAGTACCAAGTCAGAGCCGATAAGTCCCAAGTCAAGAGCAACAGGTCCATGTCAAGTCCCAAGGTCAACACCAACAAGTCCAAAACCAATTCACAAGTCCCAACCAACGAGTCCCAGGTCGATTCCCAAAATACAAACCAACAAGTCCCAGGTTAAGTCCTAACTCCAGACCAAGAAGTCCCGAGTCGACTCCCAAAGTCAACACCAAATAGTCCCGATCACTGTGGTGCACGCTCAACAAGCTGAGGGGAAGAAGCTGTTTATGAGGTAAGGAGTAGAGTACCAGGGAGGCACTGGCCGGTTTTCACCACCCTCTGCAGTGCTTTCCGGTACCAGGCTGAGATGGTATGCTGGAGAGCCATCATGTTGAAGTGTTGAGGGACAAAGAGAGGTCCTGGTGGATATGGACACCCAGAAAGCTAAAGCTAGCGACATGTTAAACATCCGTCCAATTTACACAGATAGTGGTGTTACTGCGACTTTTGGTGTTCCAGAAGTCCACAATAGAGTGCTGCAGGGATGGACTGGGAGGAGGTCGCTAACTAACTGAAACTCCAGGCGGTGGGGAGGCAACAGACTGTCCTCCTAGCTTACGGATGACATGAAGACAAATGGCAATACTCCTTTCACCTCCCAGCCAAGATGTCCCCGGCACCTTTAAGGATCAAACTAATGACCTTGCCTTCCCAAGTGTTTCCAAGCAGTATTGAGCTTCACCTTCAATCCAAGCTTTGCCCACCTTAGGCTGCTTACCTGACCTCTGCTCAAAGTCCTGCCATTTAAATCTGTTCCCAATCAACTTGGGGAAACTTTGCTCATGCTCTGTTATTTTTGCTGATCCGCGCTATATTTAAAAGGCATTGTTACCCCAAGCGATTACATTTTACCAGCTCAGTCCTTCCAACAAGGTTTTAGTCTGGAAGTCAGCTCCTGAGCAACAGGAAGTTGACTAACTCGAAAACCCCCGCTGCTGTCTTTTGAAGAACTATTAAAATTAGAAATTAAAGATAAACAACAAAACATGATTCTTCAACTACATTACCAGTTTGTCATCTCAAATTTATTTTGAACTGGTTTTGGTAAATAGTTAGAGAAAAGTGATGTTTCCAATTAGCTGCCTTATTTGCAATAATGTGAGTAGCACTTAACCCTAAGGTGTAGAAAGAGTTTTAGCAGTGTCAACCATCTGGTTTATATCCTGTAATTGAGCCATATAAAATACAATAAATAAATTCACTCTTTGCGATTGCACCAACCTTTTCATAGCTCTCTGCCTCAACATGTTGACGCTGGCGGAGCTGTTTGGCGACTGACTTGGGTAGCATCTGGTGCAGCAGATCCTCAGCCAACTGCCTTTGGCGCTTCAGGTCCTCCGTCTTCTCCTTCAAGCTCTGGGCGTAGTTCTGTATCCACTCGGTCATCTGCTTAAATGAGACCATCACTACCGGGTAGATGAGGCAGGCTATAGACAGCAGGCAAACCCTCATACTGAGGCCCGAAGACATGGATCGAGACGCCAATCTGAGAGCCGGCACCGCACGATCAAACAAGCACTTCTGAGTGTATGTCAAGGCCTGGATTCCAGTGTGAGACCCAGACAGAAGCTCTGTCCCTGCTCCAGCGATCAGCCAAAGACTTGGGTCAAAAACATTAGAATGTTTTACATGCTGGCTTGAGTTTAACTTGAGGTCTATGTTCTCTACCCAGCAGTCATTCAGTGGTTCCGTCATAACTCTGGCAAAGCCAAGGTAGCTTGATACATAAGTCCACTTGTACTGGAAGTCGCGGTGAGTTGCTATGTGGGGGAAGTCCATCAACTGATGGTTGAGCTCTATGAATTCTATCAGGACTCTTGCAGACAGTACATCTCTCCAGTTCGAATTATGTTTGACTTTGATTAAAGTATCTTCGACTGTACCCCAGATGTCAAGAAGTCTTCCGATGGCGAGGGAGAAAGCAGAGGTACCATTTTCACTCGTGCCATTTGTATCCATAGAAGTATTTTGAAATCCTTGAACGCTCCACCTCAACTCTTGGCAAAATCCAGACAACTCACCAGTACAAGGGATCCCATGGCCATTGCCGTGAGCCGCCATTTCACCACAGAGATGAGCGAACAAAGGAAACGCCATCTCTGAAAAACGTTCATCCAATGTCTCATTGCCCATGTCTTTGGCTAATAAATGTCTCATCTTTTGAAGCTTACTGATGAGTTGCAGGATAGCTATCGTCCTGCATGAAGTGAGCTCATCGTAAGCGGCCTCTGTTGTGTGCAGCAGGTCAAAGCTGGAGCTGAGGTCTATGGATACAGAGCCGAGCAGGGCCAGGAAAGAGAGGATGCAGGCGGTCAAAATCCGACGAACAGAGCGACTACTGCCAGACAGGGAAAATATGGAGCACCTGGAAAAACAGGAATATAATGAATGAACTACTTGAAGGAGGCTTAAGAGTTCAGTGAGCTTCAAACAAGTGTCGTCCAAACATGTAGAAAGACAAAACTGCATAAAAACTACTGCATGGAGTGGGTTGCTTTGTTGGTTTAAAAAAGGAAGAAGACAGATGCATATCCGCAATGCCAACGTGGAAAATGTGTGTGTTATGAACATACTAAAATAGTTTTGAAGCGATGCGACGGACTACAAACATTGGAGCATAAACGGACGACGGATGTGCAGGTGATTCTAAATGCGTTCACACCTGTCCACATATGGACAGATAATATGTTGTGCTTTAGAGAGAGCAACTTTGTAACTAATGGTTGGACAATGATCGCCTTCTTTTTGCAAAAGCACACATAAGGAATGACAAGAGCTTGCTATCTTTAAATAATTGTTCTTCTTTTAATTGTCATAGATGAAGTAAAAGTGTGAATTCATGTTTTTTAAAGAATCATGATGATCTCTTAATCATCTTCTTCTCTTATTTACGAGGCTGTAATGATTAATCGATTAATCAAACAACAGAAAATTAATTGACAGCAAACCTGATAATGGATTCAATATCGTATTAATAAAAAGTAAAAGTAAAGTGTGAATTCTGCTTTAGTTTCATCTTCGCAAATATAAGGACTTTCTGCTCTGACAACCTGTGATCGGCATCTTTCACTTTTCTTACTTTTATGTGACTAAACCGTAAATAAAACCTATTTTAAAACATTTGTAATAAAAAATAACCAGTAGTTACAGCCCTCAATGATACATTTGTTTAATCTGAAATACACAACATTTTAACATTAATATGTATATTAATATATTGTTCTTTTAAAAGACAATTCCTGTATATCATTTGGACAATTGCATCTCCTGAATAATAATAATAAATTTATAAACCTTTAAAAACAAAGTTCACAAAGTGATGTACATAGAAGCAAAGAAGACATAACTTAAATATCGGTAAACACAAAGGACCATACGCAATGCATACTACAATAATCAAAACAGACAAATAAATACAATATACAAACAAATCCAGGGGAACAAAAGAACAGCATTATATATCATAAAAGGACATAAAAGGACGACATCACTCAAAAGCAATTCTATAAAAATGGGTTTTAAGAAGTGATTTAAAAGAAGTTATTGATTCTGAATGTGACGTAAAGCCATCAGAAGGGCCCTGACATGAGAATGTCTGTATGAACCATCAAAGCGCGTTTAGTCAAATCAAAGCTCAGCCAGCAGCTGGACCAGTGGATCAGGTTTATTCCAGTGAATTGAAACTTTCTGGCACAGATGTGTGTCTTACCTGCACAGCTGACATTCGCTGTCCGCATCCCGCTGCGCCCACGGAGCGACCCTCCTCTTCTTCAGGACCCTTCTCTGGAGAGAGGCCGAGGACCGGGTCCCAGAAGCCGCGCACTCTTTTGTCATCAAGTCCAGCGATGACATGAGCCTCGCGCTGCGGTCCGCCTGCTGTCTGGCGGTGGCCTCACCGGACAGTCAGGACGAGGTCTCCCGTCTTTAGATGTCAGTGCTGGTTCCAAGTCCGCAGCAGCGTCTTCTCCACTTCCGGTTGCATACTTCAAAATACACGTTTGAAAAGTAATCATAGGAACAGCGTTCATTCATCAACATGGCTGTAAACGTGCCAGATGGTAGTTTTAAAGTGTACACTTTAATCTTATTTAATATTCAGATGTTGACACTGTGTCAAAGGTGTGTTTATTCATCTTTAAATTGCATTTCAATAGTGAGTGTTTTGAACATACAGTGAAAAAAATACATTTATTTGCATAAAAAAATGTAAATAGGCTACAATACAGAATTATTTATAGAGTGAACACTATGAATATGGGTTTCATGATATATATAGTTCACATTTGACAGCTACATCTCAGGGTTGTCCAGTGTGACTAATTGAGGTATTATTTTGCCTCTCGTTTAGCAGGTGGTCCTCTCACTTAACGCCTCTCTCATGTCCCGGTAGACCCGATGGCTTTACTTCACCTTCAGGCTTTACGTCATTGTCCAAATGATATACGGGAATTGTCTTTTAAAAGAACAATATGTTAATACACACATTAACGTTAAAATGTTGTGTATTTCAGATTAAACAAATGTATCTTTGAGGGCTGTAACTACTGATTATTTTGTATTACAAATATCTAAAACAGGTTTTATTTACGGTTTAGTCACATAAAAGTAGGAAAAGTGAAAGATGCCCATCACAGGTTGTCAGAGCAGAAAGTCCTTATATTTGAGAAGATGAAACTAAAGCAGAATTCACACTTTTACTTTTAATTAATACAATATCAAATCCATTATCAGATTTGCTGTCAATTAATTTTCTGTTTGAGTAATCACTTAATCATTACAGCCTCGTGACTGCTACTATAGTTTAGTATAAATAGCTTTGCTAATGGAGTTAGTCAGAGTCCGTTGCCGCGATAAGACCAGACCACAACCTTCACAATAAAGGTATGTCAACCCGATGCCTTCACAATAAAGGTATGACAACCCGATGCCTTCACAATAAAGGTATGACCACCCGATGCCTTCACAATAAAGGTATGTCAACCCGATGCCTTCACAATAAAGGTATGACAACCCGATGCCTTCACAATAAAGGTATGACCACCCGATGCCTTCACAATAAAGGTATGACACTGGACGGGAAACTAAAACCAGGTCCGTCTTAAAGTCTCCAGAGCCACTTACTGCCTTTTATATCTGAAGCTTTCAGTCACATGACAACTCCCAATTCTGTCCAGTTCAATCTTTTACGTGAGCATTGTTTCAAACTAAGTTCAAGAATAACCTTCATGGTGCACCATGAAGGTTATTCTTGAACTTAGTTTGAAACAATACTTTTAAAACATTTTTTATTCTTGAACTTAAGTTAGGTTATTCTTAAGTTAGGTTATTCTTAAATTAGGTTATTCTTAAGTTAGGTTATACTTGAAACTAAGTTATTCTTGAAACTAAGTTCAAGAATGACCTTCATGGTGCACCATGAAGGTCATTCTTGAACTTAGTTTGATGCCAGAAAGAAACACATATCGTTCTCGATATGTGTTTCGTGGCTTTTACTCTGAAGGTTGTTGCCGGAAATCCTTCCAGAGAAGCACACGCGCACGCGACGAGAGCGTTGTTGTGTCTGCTGCTCGAATAAGCAGAAAGCCGAAACTCTGCGGACATGAATCCGCACTAACTCTGCAGGTCCTCGTGCAAGTTGCCCCGCGCGCGGCTCGGTGAGCTCTCGCGCCCCGGCAGCGGGACCCGCGGCGGCCGGCTCCTCGTGCGGCGCGGAGGGAGAGAACGCGCATGAACGCGTTGCTGGAGCCATTAAACAAAGAGGCTCTTCCCTCTAACGTGACCATTGTTACCGAGCGGACCCACGGGAGGCGGCCCGTCTGGAAAAGTAAGCAAATGACTCTGAAGTTGTTCTTTTTGTAATTTTTTTTACAAAGAGGCACGAAGGCGTGCACTCTAGTGCTGTGTAGTGGGTCAGTTTAATTATTCTCACATTCAACCAGCGACTCCCGATACGCACGGGGCCACCGTGACGTGATGCACTGCGGTCAGGTCCCGCAGTGCCGCTGGCAGTTAACCCGCGCGCCGCTCCTCCTCTCGGGGTGTGGACGGCACCGTGGAAGCAGCCTTTCCTCCTTCAATAGTCACAAGCGTGAACAACACGTCCAGGGATCCGGTCTGAGAGTCCGCTTCACCGGGAAGGACCCGCCAGACTGCGTCCTTCACTCAGAGGGAGACTCCTCTGTCTGCTCGCATCGGAACCGGTACCAGAGTCCCCATGGCGGAGTGCAAGAAGACCACTTGTTGCAAGGGACAAGTCAGCAAAAAGACATTTAACCACTTTTAGCAAATATAAAAATGGTAAAATAACACCTGTTATATGTCAAGCAAATTGATACTAACACTAGCACATTGGCCAAAGCACAACCGTGTCCGCATTGCATTCTTTGTGTGTTTGACCAGTAGCGAGTGGGAGCCTGGTCCCAGGTCTCTGGCTTGACCAGTTTGGTGCTGTTTGTGTTGACAGGTCATGACCTCTGGGAATGGGAACACTAACAGCAACAGCAGCCAACACAATGGAGAGAGCAAACCGGCCCAGGCCCTAGTCCAGTCCCCCGTCCTCACCCATCTGATAGAAGGCTTCGTTATCCAGGAGGGGGCTGAGCCTTTCCCTGTGAGTACCAGAGCCCTGCACCTGTCCGTCATGTCCCAACTACACAGACACAGCATAGGATCATTAAAGACAGACCGGGACCACACTGACCCGTAGACCTGGATGGAGACCCATCATGCAGAGGAGACATGCCGAGGTGGAGCAGCAGACTGAAAAAGGATCTGCATTAAATGTATGGTTCTTTATGTATTTAGGCACTGGTAGGACAGCGTATCGAAACAATCAGAAAATAAACTTTAGTTTCTCTCATGAAAGTCTTTCAGTGAGAACTGTTCAGCGCTGCAGTCTCTGCCCCGATGGTTCCGGGGTCATCAATGAGGTTCCCCATTCACAAACCATCCAGGCTGTGTGCAGAAAACACGCTGCTACGATGCCATGATCACACCTTCATGATGGAACTTAAGCAGCGTACCATTCAACATACCGTTTAAAGTTAGTATGAAGCAGTTTTTCAAAACGTTTTACCAGAAACTTTACGGTGAGAGACAGCAGCTCATTAAATGATGCCAACCTACAAGTACTGTGTCCCAAAACATAACATAAACAATACAGGATTCAGTAAGTATTATTTATCTGCACACCTGTTGGATTGCTTTTCCCCTGAAAAGGTAAAGGCATGAGACGTGGTGAGACCATCAGTCCAGACAGCTGGCACCAGGTCACTCACTGAAGCTCTGAACACATCAAACTGATCCCCGAGGCGTCGCTCACAATCTAACAAACCTTTAGCACTCATTGCTTTTGTGTTTTTTGTGCAGTTAAAGACACAAGATCAACTTCTACTGGCAATCTATCCGTGAGCTTTCGGTCATTTTGGTTTGTTTCTACCTCCACCTTGGAAACCCGTCTATAACCCTGTCTACCAAATGTCTCCAGAAGCTTTGGAACCAAAGGAACTGAACTTGGGACCCAAACGGAATTTAAAGTTTGAGTTGCACATCCCTAATAGTGTTTCCAGCTGAAATGAAGATGAGGAAGATCAGTTGTGATGCTTTGTCTTGACTGTGGTGAACTGTGGAGCGGATGGAAGGAATGGACGACTCCAAAGATCAGTGTTTAGTGGTCGTTCAAAGTTTTGCTTCCAAACTTCACCGTGGTGAAACATTCAGCAAATTAACATTTAATCTCATGAAACATCACAATAAATGGTCAGCTCTCCTCCTGCTATTCACTCTACTGTCACATTGTGCTTTTACTGTATGAATGAAGCAGAGCCCAAGTTGCATCAATGTTTGTGTTGGACCAATCAGAGAGCTCCATCCAGACGCCTTTAGACTCTGGCTCCTGCAGTCCAAAGGCCGGCTTCTGAGCTGGAATCAGACACGCATTAACAAAACCGCAAACGGCTGTAGAGTTTCTGGCCCACCTATACAAGGAGCATTCATTGACAACATCTTTGTGCGCCTTCAGCCACATGCCTCCTGCCTTCTATACTGTCATCTATCAAACATAGAAATACATAATTATCTTACCATCCGTAGTCAGTTACCCCATTCAAGCAAGAACACAAATCATAATTATACATAGTGTTCTTATTGTGTGCTGGGATTAATTTAAGTCTTGTGCATCAGTGTTATAATGAAGTATGTTCTGTCTGTCTGCAGGTGGAACGTCCATCTTTCTCCATCGAGAGCCTGAGGAGACCCACTGCAGACTCAAAGATGGACGGCCTCTCAGCAAAAGGTAAAGTTGTATATCCAGAGTAAAGTTCAGACCAGCGGCACAGCTTCTCTGCTTCTTTCTCAGCGTATGGTCACACTGGGGGCTGACATCTGTCTTCTCCATGTACAAATGTGATACAATATTTTTAGAAAAATGTACCCGACCCCTGGTGGTAAAATCCTTGATCAGGACATTCTTTGCAAAGAGGAGCAGAGAGACAGATCAACACAACATGGTATTTGAATTGCGTATCCTGCACTGCTCTGTGAACGAGTGAGTTGTAACCTCTTAAATACATTAATCACACAATCACAGAGGCCCTTATGACGTCTTGGTCTTATCCCACATGACGCCTCTGCATAGATTGCTCTGCACCCATGGTCACAAGCAGTGGCGGGCCGTGGATTTGGTATCTACGTCTGCTGTTTAGTTTAACAGCTGACCGCGGCTATATATAAACAGATTAAAAGTTTCATATGTAGGTTTAACAAGTTCAATGAGAAGTCACAAGCCTTTACACAGTATATGATTAATAAACTGAACATATGATTATTAATATAACAGTGAAACGGTCACTGACAAAGAGTAAATACGTTTTTTTTCTTCCAACAAATATAAAACATTATGTTGTCACAGAGGGTCACTTCTCCCAGTATCAATACATCGCGTTGGTTCTGCGCCTTCATGGGTGTTGATGATTTCTTCATGTGGAATTTTTTTATGTGAAAATGTCGACCACATTATCTGCCCAGATGATTGTTTTGGTTGCTGCTGTTTACATTCCTTATGATGTAAATTACATTTTGTGTTTGTTGTGTTAAAAATGGGCTAGAACTGTGTTGCATAATGACAATCAAAATGATCCTTCATTCAGGAGTGACAGAATTAGTCTAATTAGTCGTGTGAACAACGGGGAAAAGAGCAAAGAGAGAGGGACAAACCCCGCTCTCTACCTGCTGTTAGACGATTGGACTTCGCACTCATTTTGGCATCTCACATAAGCGATCTCATTCTTCTTGAGATCATGAGTACAGATGCATGCTGGGATGGAAAACTAAGAGCTCTGCTTTCAGGCTCAGCTCTGTCTTCTCCATGACAGTCCTGTACAATGCCTGCACCCCCCGATGAGAGGCTACTGTGCTGTGTCCTGCACCACTTGGTCCTTATCTCTCCGAGGTAGGAGGGACCGGTGATGGTACCTGTGCCTCTGGTGTTGGTCTGAGTGTGGTCTGGCTGTGTTCCCTCAGAGCTAAAGGCCCAGAAAGAGCCCATGCTGACCTGTGAGCTGTGTGGGAAGGTGGACTTTGCCTACGTCTTCAAAAGGTCCAAGAGGTTCTGTTCGACCGTGTGCGCCAAACGGTAAGGCAAGGCAGTGGGTTCCCCAGTTCACCATGTGGGGAAACTGTGTCCCCAGTCTGTCCCCAATCCTGACCCTAGTCCTTTAATATTGGATATCTGCAGATACTGAGTCCAAAGGGATGCTTCTATTTCCCTAAATGTCGATGATATATACCCAGAGATATTTTATGTTACAGGCTACTTGATCGAAATACTGAAGGGCCTGGTTTAAAATGACTAAATTTATCTAAATTGAGTTATTGATATGATCTGAATAAAAGTTGAGGAGGATGCGACTCCTGAAAAGGATGTAACGTGACAATCCAGCGAGAGGACGTCTCACTCTGTTGGAGTTGTTGGGACTACAAAACAGTCCACTCTCCATTGTTCAGCAGTCTTACTTTAAGTCGACTTCCGTTTATAAAAAAGAGCACATCACCCAGGTCATCTCTGCACACTTCACGAGTTAAAACACATGCACGAGGCTTCACATGTAAAGACACACACACACACACACACACACACACACGCGACAGAGCTTTACACATGCAAGGAATAACGTTGATATAGCAACAACAGAATAACTTCTCTCATCAGAACCCTGTCACAAATGACCTCTAAAAAGCTATTACAAGATTGATGTTTCCATCATTGAGAAGAAAGCGTAATTAGTGATTACTTCCTTCATTCACAAGTGCTTCCAGAGTTACTGAGATGAAGTGAGATGGCAAACAGAGACCCTGGCAGGGCTCCAGCTAAGGTCACTGAGGTCGCCGTTTGTGTCAGCACTAAGAAGAATATAGGGCCAACATGGTGATCAATGAAGGCCAGCATGGAGAAAAGCAAGGTTCTCTCCTAAAATACATGTGTAATCATGTTCAGCGCAATGCTGCAGTGAAGAACCCGACTGGGAAAGGAGAGCAGCGCTGGAACCCCAGCAGGCCTGGTATTGGTGCTGCAAAAGAAAAGGGTCATGAAGTATGAAATGAGTCTGGACACTACAGGGCTTTATGCTGAGTGAGATTAAAAGCTTTCAACACATTCTGATGGAAGAAGCTGCTGTAAATGAGTTAATTTACAGTAAGGCTCAACATTACATTTTAAAAGCGACTGCCAGGAATCAGCTTTTGGTTGCCAAAACTGGAAATATGGTTGCCCTTTTTTGTCACCTTCAATTTTGACTAATTCAAATACTCTGCATGTATGTCACCTTAATAATGAGTATGTGACATGTACACAGGTCAATTGTATGTTGTACATGCTTAGCCATGATCATTTTTAGTCCAACGCATAGATTCCTTTTTGTTTTTCCTCCAGGTTCACCTGGTTCTTTGTCAGTGATATCAATTTGTACATTTGTTTGTGACGTTGATGAATTAGTTAAATTTTTCACAGACAGTCAAAGAACATCATTTCCTTCACCATTGTCTTCTAAAATGAACAATCAGCTCGGCTTGGTTTTACTGCCGTTGAGCAGCAGGTTGATTTCCTCTATATATGAAGTCTCATTGTTGTTTGTGATCCGCTCTGTGACTTGGTGTCATCTGTAAACTTCACAACAGCAGTGGAGAGCATCCTCTGCTGAGCTGTTAGCTCTGTATGTAAACTGCTGAGGGTCCAGGCTGGCTGGGATGTTGTTTTTTAATGTGCTGGAGAACCAGTTTCTCAAAGCACTTCATCAGGATGGGGGTGAGTGCGACAGAGCAGTTGTCACGTAGACTGGACACAGCACACATTCTGGGTCCAGGTACGCTGGTGGCTGTCTGGAAGCAGGTGGGAACATTTGACTGTGGACCTGTGGTTGGGTACTGACAGAGGTACAGACCTTTACATAATGTAAATGTGTTCCAACTGCTCGTGAAAATAGCAATCATAAAAATAACCCAGTTTAGTTTAATTCTCAGGCTGAGGTCCAGCTTACCGTGTTAACTTTTGTTTTACAGCTACAATGTGGGGTGCACAAAGAGAATGGGTCTCTTCCCAAACCGCCAAACCACCCTGGAGAACATGAAGAAACAAAGGGCACAGAATGGAAACCACAAAAACGGCAGTTTAGAGTGTAAAAAGGTGAGACAAGAGTGAGCTTTTTACTTTGTTTGTCATGTTATTTAGTGAAGTTCCTGACAGCAAAAGAGAACTGCCCTCTGTGTTTACCTTTCTGTATCTATATTCTAGCTCTTATCGCTACATCATGACGGAGATGTAATGACACATGTCTGACTCCCTCTGTTAGAAGCCTGCTGCTGCTCTGTCCACTGGTCACTCGGTCTACCCTGCACAGGGAGAGTCCAGCCAATGTTCCGACTTGTCCGGCTACGAAAGACCCCCGTCCCCCCAGTCGGCCTCCCGGCCCCACAGCTTCCTGCCCAGCGACCCTGGCCAGTGGAACATCGAGGACGTCTACGAGTTCATCTCCTCTCTGCCAGGTGGGCGATGCCTCAAATCTCTTAGGGTTCTTTGTTACATCCAAATGTTGTGCCCAATGTACAGGTGGTGGAGGAGGGGGGGGGGCAACAACAAAGGTCCAGGACCGGACTCAAACCTGGGACGCTGCTATCGCATCGTACATTGTCTTTTAAGGCCCTGAAAACCCATTTCCACTTTGTTACTGTCAGCAATGAATACATTTCTTTGCCAAAGTTTAAGCCGTTTTGCTTATTTCACACAAGTGATTTCTGGATGAGTGTTTTGTCTGAGCTTCTCTCTGATTAGTTTGGATTTACTTTCATGCACCAATCCAAATCTGAAGCCAGTTGTTGGGTTTAAACTCTAAGTTTGATCATTGATTATATTCAGTCATGAAAGGAAATACTTTGAAATCAAGTTTTCAAGTTTGCGCCAGCCTTCATCACGATTCCCTGAGACGGTAATCCAACATTTTCACCTTTTTAACCAGCATTAATCAAGTTGTAACCAGCATTAATAACTTTTTAACAAGCATTAATTACGTTGTAACCAGCATTAAATACTTTTTAACCAGCATTAATTACTTTTTAACCAGCATTAAATACTTTTTAACCAGCATTAATTACTTTTTAACCAGCATTAAATACTTTTTAACCAGCATTAATTACTTTTTAACCAGCATTAATTAAGTTGTAACCAGCATTAATTACTTTGTAACCAGCATTAAATATTTTTTAACCAGCATTAAATATTTTTTAACCAGCATTAAATATTTTTTAACCAGCATTAATTACTTTGTAACCAGCATTAATTACTTTTTAAGCAGCATCAATTACTTTTTAAGCAGCATTAATTAAGTTGTAACCAACATTAATTAAGTTGTAACCAGCATTAAATACTTTGTAACCAGCATTAATTACTTTGTAACCAGCATTAAATACTTTTTAACCCGCATTAATTAAGTTGTAACCAACATTAATTAAGTTGTAACCAGCATTAAATACTTTTTAACCAGCATTAATTACTTTGTAACCAGCATTAAATACTTTTTAACCAGCATTAATTACTTTGTAACCAGCATTAAATACTTTTTAACCAGCATTAATTAAGTTGTAACCAGCATTAATTAAGTTGTAACCAGCATTAATTAAGTTGTAACCAGCATTAAATACTTTTTAACCAGCATTAATTACTTTGTAACCAGCATTAAATACTTTTTAACCAGCATTAATTAAGTTGTAACCAGCATTAATTATATTCAGTCATGAAAGGAAATACTTTGAAATCAAGTTTTCAAGTTTGCGCCAGCCTTCATCACGATTCCCTGAGACGGTAATCCAACATTTTCACCTTTTTAACCAGCATTAATAACTTTGTAACCAGCATTAATTACGTTGTAGCCAGCATTAAATACTTTTTAACCAGCATTAATTACTTTTTAACCAGCATTAAATACTTTTTAACCAGCATTAATTAAGTTGTAACCAGCATTAAATACTTTTTAACCAGCATTAATTACTTTGTAACCAGCATTAAATATTTTTTAACCAGCATTAAATATTTTTTAACCAGCATCAATTACTTTTTAACCAGCATTAATTACTTTGTAACTAGCATTAATTACTTTTTAACCAGCATTAATTAAGTTGTAACCAGCATTAATTACTTTTTAACCAGCATTAAATACTTTTTAACCAGCATTAATTACTTTTTAACCAGCATTAAATACTTTTTAACCAGCATTAAATACTTTTTAACCAGCATTAATTACTTTGTAACCAGCATTAAATACTTTTTAACCAGCATTAAATATTTTTTAACCATCATTAAATATTTTTTAACCAGCATTAATTACTTTGTAACCAGCATCAATTACTTTTTAAGCAGCATTAATTAAGTTGTAACCAGCATTAATTAAGTTGTAACCAGCATTAATTACTTTTTAACCCGCATTAATTACTTTTTAACCCGCATTAATTAAGTTGTAACCAGCATTAAATACTTTTTAACCAGCATTAATTAAGTTGTAACCAGCATTAAATACTTTGTAACCAGCATTAAATACTTTTTAACCACCATTAATTACTTTTTAACCAGCATTAAATACTTTTTAACCAGCATTAATTAAGTTGTAACCAGCATTAAATATTTTTTAACCAGCATTAATTATATTCAGTCATGAAAGGAAATACTTTGAAATCAAGTTTTCAAGTTTGCGCCAGCCTTCATCACGATTGCCTGAGACGGTAACATTTTCACCTTTTTAACCAGCATTAATTAAGTTTTAACCAGCATTAATAACTTTTTAACAAGCATTAATTACGTTGTAGCCAGCATTAAATACTTTTTAACCAGCATTAATTAAGTTGTAACCAGCATTAATAACTTTTTAACAAGCATTAATTACGTTGTAACCAGCATTAAATATTTTTTAACCAGCATTAAATATTTTTTAACCAGCATTAATTACTTTTTAACCAGCATTAATTACTTTTTAACCAGCATTAAATATTTTTTAACCAGCATTAAATACTTTTTAACCAGCATTAATTACTTTGTAACCAGCATTAAATATTTTTTAACCAGCATTAAATATTTTTTAACCAGCATCAATTACTTTTTAACCAGCATTAATTACTTTGTAACCAGCATCAATTACTTTTTAAGCAGCATTAATTAAGTTGTAACCAACATTAATTAAGTTGTAACAGCATTAATTAAGTTGTAACCAGCATTAATTACTTTTTAACCAGCATTAATTACTTTTTAACCCGCATTAATTAAGTTGTAACCAGCATTAAATACTTTTTAACCAGCATTAATTACTTTGTAACCAGCATTAAATACTTTTTAACCAGCATTAAATACTTTTTAACCAGCATTAATTACTTTTTAACCAGCATTAACTACTTTTTAACCAGCATTAATTACTTTTTAACCAGCATCAATTAGTTTTTAACCAGCATTAATTAAGTTGTAACCAGCATTAATTAAGTTGTAACCAGCATTGGTCATGGCGGCCCTGGAGGGGCTCACCCTTAGAGCTCCTTACCCTATCTCTAAGGGTGAGCCCGGCCAACCTGCGGAGGAAGCTCATTTCGGCCGCTTGTATTCGAGATCTCGTTCTTTCGGTCACGACCCAGAGTTCGTGACCATAGGTGAGGGTTGGAACATAGACCGACCAGTAAATGGAGAGCTTCGCCTTCCGGCTCAGCTCCCTCTTCACCAGGACAGACCGGTACAGCGCCTGTTTTATTGCTGCAGCCGCACCGATCCGTCTGTCGATCTCCCGCTCCACCTTACCCTCACTCGTGAACAAGACCCCGAGATACTTGAACTCCTTCGCTTGGGGTAGGCAGTTTGTCCCCACCTGGAGGGAGCAATTCACCGGTTTCCGGCAGAGCACCATGGCCTCAGATTTGGAGGCGCTAACTCTCATCCCTGCCGCTTCACACTCGGCTGCAAAACGCCCCAGTGAATGCTGGAGGTCACAATCCGAGGAGGCAAACAGGACCACATCATCCGCGAACAGCAGAGAGGCGATCCCGAGACTCCCGAACCGGATCCTCTCCGCCCCCTGGCTGCGCCTAGATATCCTGTCCATGAAGGTCACGAACAGGACCGGTGATAAAGGGCAGCCCTGGCGGAGGCCAACACCCACCGGGAACGTTTCTGACTTACTACCGAGGATACGAACACTGCTCCTACTGCAGGCGTACAAAGACCGGATAGCCCGTGCCAACGGGTCCGGCACCCCATACTCCCGCAGCACCCCCCACAAAAACCCCCGAGGGACCCGGTCGAAAGCCTTCTCCAAGTCCACAAAGCACATGTAGACTGGTTGGGCAAACTCCCAGGACCCCTCCAGTAGTCTTGCAAGGGTAAAGAGCTGGTCCACTGTTCCACGACCGGGACGGAATCCGCACTGCTCGTCTTGAATCTGAGGTTCGACAAGCGGTCGTAGCCTCCCTTCCAGCACCCTGGCATAAGCTTTTCCTGGGAGGCTGAGCAGTGTGATGCCACGATAGTTTGAGCACACTCTCCGGTCCCCCTTCTTGAAGATGGGAACCACCACCCCGGTCTGCCAGTCCATGGGCACTGTTCCCGACCCCCATGCGACACTGAAAAGGCATGTCAACGAAGACAGCCCAACAATGTCCAGCGCTTTCAGCATCTCAGGGCGGATCTCATCCACCCCCGGCGCCTTGCCACCAAGGAGCTTTTTGACTACCTTAGCGACCTCTGCCAGGGATATGGGAGAAACCACCCCAAAGTCTTCCGGCGCTGCCCCCTCTCCGGGGGACATGTTAGCCGGGTTTAGGAGTTCCTCAAAGTGCTCTTTCCACCGCCCGACGATGTCCCCAGTCCGGGTCAGCAGTTCCCCCCCCCCTGCTGAGAACAGCCTGGGGTAGGCCCTGCTTTCCCTTCCTGAGCCGTCGGATGGTTTGCCAGAACTTCCTTGAGGCCAACCGAAAGTCCTTCTCCATGGCCTCCTCGAACTCCTCCCATGCCCGAGTTTTAGCATCCGCGACCATCGCAGCTGCAGCCCTTCTGGCCTGCCGGTACCCGTCAGCTGCTTCAGGAGACCCCTGGGCCAGCCAGGCCCGAAAGGCCTCCTTCTTCAGTTTGACGGCTTCCCTCACCCCCGGTGTCCACCACCGGGTTCTCGGGTTGCCGCCACGACAGGCACCGATGACCTTCTGGCCACATCTCCGAGCAGCCGCGTCCACAATAGAGGTTTTGAACATGGTCCACTCGGGTTCCATGTCCCCAGCCTCCCTCGGGATTTGTGAGAAGTTCTTCCGGAGGTGGGAGTTGAAGACCTCCCGGACAGGGTCCTCCGCCAGACGTTCCCAGTTCACCCTCACTACACGTTTGGGCTTGCCAGGTCTTTCTAGCCGACTCCCCCGCCATCTGATCCAACTCACCACCAGGTGGTGATCAGTTGACAGCTCTGCTCCTCTCTTCACCCGAGTGTCCAAGACATACGGCCGCAGATCAGATGATACGACTACAAAGTCGATCATTGATCTCCGGCCTAAGGTGTTCTGGTACCAGGTACACTTATGAGCCACCTTATGCTCGAACATGGTGTTCGTTATGGACAAACTGTGGCTAGCACAGAAGTCCAACAACAAAACACCGTTCGGGTTCAGATCGGGCAAGCCGTTCCTCCCAATCACGCCCCGCCAGGTTTCTCTGTCATTGCCCACGTGAGCGTTGAAGTCTCCCAGGAGAACTATGGAGTCGGCAGGCGGCGCCCTTTCCAGGACCCCTCCCACCGACTCCAAGAAGGCCGGATACTCCGAACTGCTGTTCGGTGCATAAGCACAAACAACAGTCAGAGCTTTACTCCCTGCAACCCGTAGGCGCAGGGAGGCGACCTTCTCGTTCTCCGGGGAAAACTCCAACATAGCGGCGCTCAGCCGGGGGCTCGTGAGTATCCCCACTCCCGCCCGGCGCCTCTCACCCTGGGCAACTCCAGAAAAGGACAAAGTCCAACCCTTCTCCAGGAGCTTGGTTCCAGAGCCCATGCTGTGCGTGGAGGTGAGCCCAACTAAATCTAGCTGGTACCGCTCCACCTCCTGCACCAGCACCGGCTCTTTCCCTGCTAGCGAGGTGACGTTCCACGTCCCTAGAGCTAGTCTATGCTGCCGGCGATCGGCTCGCCCAGGTCTCCTGCCTGGCCCGCCGCCCGGTCTGCATAGCACCCGACCCCGATGCTTCCCCCCGCGGGTGGTGAGTCCACAGGGTTGCTGGTCCATGATCTTTTATCGGGCTGAGCCCGACCGGGCCCCATGGGTGAAAGCCCGGCCACCAGACGCTCGCCGTCGAGCTCCCCTCCCGGGTCTGGCTCCGGGAGGGTGCCCCGGTTTCCCTTGTCCGGGCGAGGTAGCTTCATTCCGTGGGCCGTACATCATACTAAAAAAATACTTATTAAATAAATACTTTTTAACCAGCATTAATTAAGTTGTAACCAGCATTAAATACTTTTTAACCAGCATTAATTACTTTGTAACCAGCATTAATTACTTTGTAACCAGCATTAAATACTTTGTAACCAGCAATAAATACTTTGTAACCAGCATTAAATACTTTTTAACCAGCATTAAATACTTTTTAACCAGCATTAATTAAGTTGTAACCAGCATTAATTACTTTTTAACCAGCATCAATTAGTTTTTAACCAGCATTAATTAAGTTGTAACCAGCATTAATTAAGTTGTAACCAGCATTAAATACTTTTTAACCAGCATTAATTAAGTTGTAACCAGCATTTATTACTTTGTAACCAGCATTAATTAAGTTGTAACCAGCATTAATTAAGTTGTAACCAGCATTACATATTTTTTAACCAGCATTAAACATGCTGGCATCAATTACTTTTTAACCAGTATTAATTAAGTTGTAACCAGCATTAAATATTTTTTAACCAGCATTAATTCCTTTTTACCAGCATCAATTACTTTTTAACCAGCATTAATTAAGTTGTAACCAGCATTAATTAAGTTGTAACCAGCATTAATTACTTTGTAACCAGCATTAATTACTTTTTAACCAGCATTAATTGAGTTGTAACCAGCATTAAATACTTTTTAACCAGCATTAATTACTTTGTAACCAGCATTAAATACTTTTTAACCAGCATTAATTACTTTGTAACCAGCATTAAATACTTTGTAACCAGCATTAATTAAGTTGTAACCAGCATTAATTACTTTGTAACCAGCATTAATTACTTTTTAACCAGCATCAATTAGTTTTTAACCAGCATTAATTAAGTTGTAACCAGCATTAATTAAGTTGTAACCAGCATTAATTAAGTTGTAGCCAGCATTAAATACTTTTTAACCAGCATTAATTAAGTTGTAACCAGCATTAAATACTTTGTAACCAGCATTAAATACTTTTTAACCAGCATTAAATACTTTTTAACCAGCATTAATTAAGTTGTAACCAGCATTAATTACTTTTTAACCAGCATCAATTAGTTTTTAACCAGCATTAATTAAGTTGTAACCAGCATTAATTAAGTTGTAACCAGCATTAAATACTTTTTAACCAGCATTAATTAAGTTGTAACCAGCATTAAATACTTTTTAACCAGCATTAATTAAGTTGTAACCAGCATTTATTACTTTGTAACCAGCATTAAATATGTTTTAACCAGCATTAAACATGCTGGCATCAATTACTTTTTAACCAGTATTAATTAAGTTGTAACCAGCATTACTTTGTAACCAGCATTAAATATTTTTTAACCAGCATTAATTCCTTTTTACCAGCATCAATTACTTTTTAACCAGCATTAATTAAGTTGTAACCAGCATTAATTACTTTGTAACCAGCATGAATTACTTTGTAACCAGCATTAATTACTTTTTAACCCGCATTAATTGAGTTGTAACCAGCATTAATTACTTTTTAATCAGCATTAATTACCTTTTAACCAGCATTAATTAGCTTTTAACGAGCATTCATTTAAAAAGCCTGGAGGGTGTCAACTAAAAAACTAAAGGGAAAAAAGAAAAAAAAAGTGTGTGTGTGTGCACTTCATTTTATACTGTGCTCTCAAATTATTCATTCAGTATTTATTCATTTTATGTGGATCACAGCAGTTGGGGATGAGTATAGTGATTTACACATTATATACATCTGACAGTTCTTGATAGAAGAATTCTCATCACAGAATCAAGAGCCTTTATTAATTATTAATATGATAAGAGCCTTTTTAACATCTGGTAATATAACATCTCGTAATATAACAGCCTTTTTAACATCTGGTTATTAATATGATCAATACGGTGTGGGGGCTTTATCTATGACCTCAGTTGAATTTTCTGTGAAACACATTGGGGTTTCTACTTTCAATTCAGTTGATTTTGTATCGCCCAAAATCACAAATACAAATGCAGCTTTTGGACCTGCTTCATACATTTCTGGGAATTTAGTTGATTTCCTGCATAACAGTATATTTGCAACCAGGCTGATGGATCGATTGATCTTAGTGGAACTACAAATATCTGTTCCAGAACCTCAAGTTGATCTTGCAGATCAAGTAGTTTTTAGCTTTGAACTTTTCTGAGCTGTGATTTGTCCTCTAAGGAAGCGTTGCGTTCGTCCCACAACAGAACCAGAGGACTTCTCCATTATTGTTGTGCTCTAGATAAACCTGGAGTCCCTCTGCGCTAAATGTAGCACTCTTAGAGAAATCGTAGTTCCAGGTTTCCTTTGGAACACAATCTGGGCGTCTTTAAGTGTAGCCCAGGGTGCTCTGACAGCCCTCTGGCCAATCCTATGGAGATCATTATTAATCACTAATCAACTACAGGAGCAGTTCTGATATATCTCCAAATACTTTTATGAACTCAAAAACATGTTGGTGCTTTGTGGCTGCAGGTTGTCTGGAGATTGCTGAGGAGTTCCGTTGTCAGGAGATCGATGGACAGGCCCTGCTTCTGCTGAAGGAGGACCATCTCATGGGGACCATGAACATCAAACTGGGCCCTGCACTCAAGATCTTTGCCCAGATCAGCACGCTCAAATACTCATAGTCCATCTCACTCACACACACACACACACACACACACACACACACACACACACACACACACACACACACACACACACACACACACACACACACACTCTCTCTCTCTCTCATGTCAAAGGCTGTGACTGGACAAACCCGATGTGATCCCACGTGGACTGACGTGGGTTGAGTTCAGGTACCAGGCCTCATCATTGTCATGGCCTGCTGAACACGAGGTCTCAGCTCTTCCACTGATGGCCTCACTCTGGCACTACTTCAGGAGAACAGGACTGTTGTTAGGTAGGCGTGTCATTGAGAACATATTGTTTTCATAATGTACTACTGTCCCCTGGGTTCCTGCAGGGGATCTGTTTTTGTATTCCTCTCGGCAGCATGAATGAATATTTCAGATCTGTTTCAGCCCAACCTTTTGAAAAGCACCTGCTTCATACGATGAGAACATGCTGCTTCCTGTGCAGAGGCACATCTCTTACAGGCGGCTGCGTCCTGGAGCTCTGGAGAGAGCACTGAGCCTGTAGCCTTAGAGGGAGGATTATGGTAAATAAACTTGGACAGCACTTTTCTAGTCTTCGATGACGCAAAGCGCATCTTTCACACCCTGATGGAGGAGCTACCATGAAGGTACCACCTGTCCATCAGGACTCTAACCAGTCATACACCACCTGCACAGGACCAGCTTGGGGTTATGTGTCTTACCCAAGGACATATGTACTAGCGGAGCCAGGGATCGAACCGCCGATCCTCTGATTGAAGGGACGACCCTGATCTACCACTGAGCCACAGTCGTCCTCTAAACTACAAACTCAGTGGTTCATAGCAATCTTTTTTGGCAACGCAAAAGTTGTAAAATATGACATGAGGCAGGTGAACGATGACTAAAGGAGCTTTTCCAAGGCCTCTTTCATTAAAGTCCATACAAAGCATGTGAAACAAGAGGAAGAACAGAGGAGGAGGAGGAGGGAAGGCAGTCCAACGAGAGCGACTGCGACCCGAGAAACCGAGGAACAGGTTAGATATCGGAGCTGGCAGATATCTTTTCTTTCTTCCCGAAATAAAGTCTACGGTTGAGAGGTCAGCAAATGAAGCAGGAAAGCTACTGTGAGGGATTTATGGTGCTGGAAATCCTGTTATCTGTTTTAGCTTAGTCAGTGAGGCTTACTGCTGACCGTTGAGTCAGCATCGGTGCATCCTAGTGATGTCATCGTTGTTTGTTTAGTACTTGTTTGGTCCTGGATCAGGTAGAATGAGTGTTTAGACTGGAACTGGAGGCAGTGGGAAACCACTAGCAGTTGGGAGCAAAGCTGACTCTGGGAACACAGAAGCTTAGTGAATGCTTTAAATATCACACTTGTCATTATTCTATCACATACATTTTATTAATTGTAGTAATTTCAGAACCATTGGGCTGAAATCAGAAGGTGATGGTTTTAATAGCACTGTGACTCCATACAGTTGTTGTTTCCAGGGTGGGTCAGTGTCTCATGGCCCCATGAACAACATGGAAGGTGACCCACCGGGAGCATTTTGATTCTGCTCCTCAGTCCCGTTTGAAGGGTTTGTTGGCTTTGGACGTTCCAGTATTCCCAAACGACAACGTGACGCGAGCTTGGAAAGCTATGGATTGATTGCGACACGTCTGCTATTTGTTATTTGTGAGCCTCGTGATGTCAAAGTGCCTCCCCTCCCTCAGCAGCAAGGAGACATCGGGGTGCAGTACCTTGCCCGGACTGGAGGGGGCGATCAAGCAGCTCTGAGCCACAGACACATGTTCTTAAATGTTTGAAAGGTTGCATTCCAAAGTGTAGTATTCAGTTTGTTTTGTAGAAAATAAAGCTACATGTAATTCATGAACATCGTAAATGTCATAATTGCCCCATCGTATCATTAAGTAGTGGCATTACAAAATGTCCCGAATCTGTAATTTACTGGCCAATGTTTTGGCTCCGCTCTACGATCCCGTCGTGAGCTCCGATGTTCTTGGTTTAGCGTCCTTTTGGAAAGCAGCGGGTTTCTGCATCACGTCTGGAACTCGAAACCATTAGATGAGTTCTATTAACTGCTTATGATCACTTATGAGCCTGTTTACACATTAACTGCATATAATAATGCCTATTTACACATTAACTGCATATGATAATGCCTATTTACACATTAACTGCATATGATAATGCCTATTTACACATTAACTGCATATGATAATGCCTATTTACACATTAACTGCATATGATCACGCCTATTTACACATTAACTGGATATAATAATGCCTATTTACACATTAACTGCATATGATGCCTATTTACACATTAACTGCATATGATAATGCCTATTTACACATTAACTGCATATGATAATGCATATTTACACATTAACTGCATATGATAATGCCTATTTACACATTAACTGCATATGATAATGCCTATTTACACATTAACTGCATATGATCACGCCTATTTACACATTAACTGCATATGATAATGCATATTTACACATTAACTGCATATAATAATGCCTATTTACACATTAACTGCATATGATAATGCCTATTTACACATTAACTGCATATGATAATGCCTATTTACACATTAACTGCATATGATAATGCCTATTCACACATTAACTGCATATGATGCCTATTTACACATTAACTGCATATGATAATGCCTATTTACACATTAACTGCATATGATAATGCATATTTACACATTAACTGCATATGATAATGCCTATTTACACATTAACTGCATATGATAATGCCTATTTACACATTAACTGCATATAATAATGCCTATTTACACATTAACTGCATATAATAATGCCTATTTACACATTAACTGCATATAATAACGCCTATTTACACATTAACTGCATATAATAACGCCTATTTACACATTAACTGCATATGATAATGCCTATTTACACATTAACTGCATATAATAACGCCTATTTACACATTAACTGCATATAATGCCTATTTACACATTAACTGCACATAATAACGCCTATTTACACATTAACTGCATATAATGCCTATTTACACATTAACTGCATATAATAATGCCTATTTACACATTAACTGCATATAATGCCTATTTACACATTAACTGCATATGATCATGCCTATTTACACATTAACTGCATATAATAACGCCTATTTACACATTAACTGCATATGATCATGCCTATTTACACATTAACTGCATATAATAACGCCTATTTACACATTAACTGCATATGATAATGCCTATTTACACATTAACTGCATATGATAATGCCTATTTACACAATGACTGCATAGGATCACGCCTATTTACACATTAACTGCATATGATAATGCCTATTTACACATTAACTGCATATGATAATGCATATTTACACATTAACTGCATATAATAACGCCTATTTACACATTAACTGCATATGATCATGACAGATGAGTTGTGTCCATCCGGTGAAGATGAAGCATATCTTGATCTGCTAAAGGCTCCAACCTGTGAGAAGAAACGTTCCAGTCCAGTCGTGCTGTAAAACTAAAACTATGAGCCGAGTTCTACAGAAAGATCACAGCTCTACGTAGATCAGAGTTGTGTGCTAACAGCCTCCAGAATAGAGTGCTGTTCTAAACCAGAAAATATATGGAACAAATTGTAACGACGACATTCTGAATTTTCTCACAGTAATTCACTGATTTATTCTCAAATCTAAAACAGAATTGAACTTTTTTTTACTTCAACTTTACATGATTACAAACCATTCAAGTACAATCCAATGTGATTATGGCTGTAGCCACGAGCTCAATAAATTAACTTCTCTATAAGGCACTCAGTAGTCCACATGAAGCAGAGATTAAACATGCTCATCATACACACCCACATGTTGAGGAAAGAAACCTAACACTATTTGTGCCTTATCCATATTTAATACGCTCTTTGTACCTTAGAATTATGTTGCATAATCACATTTACTTTAACGGTCAGAGGAACAACCAATCAGAACCCACACAGCAAACCTTCTATATAAATGTATTCAGAGGAGTTCAACATTTGAAAGTATTTAATAAAGCAAAATTGTTTTAGCACACCGTGTGATCAAAATAACTCCTAACTTTGAATAAAGCAAACGAACCCCTACAATAAATGGACAGAAGCAACACGTCGGCTGCAGGAATGATGGATTGTTGTAGTCCAACAGGAAGTTGGCGTCGCACTGGTTCCCTCCACAATCATCCAATACACACACACACGATCAGCTGGTCGACAGATCCACTAACTTCCTCTCACCTTCCAACACTAACCAGTTCTGCTTTGGTCGGTGAACTAAATTGCAACAAATCAAACCTTTTGGTGAAGTTTTGGGGGGTCGGGGTTACCGTAGATTAAAATATTTTGTTGAAACATAGTGTACAGTTGAGTTTCCGTTACTGTGGATAAGAAGTCCCATGACTGAACCAGGCTGGGTTCCTGTCAGGCCATCCTGACCAACACTAGTCAGGATAACTCATATATAGCTTTTAGCTTAGGATCAGCTGTAAGTATAAATATATAAGAGGCTGCACATGAAAACCAACAGAGGGAGCCGTGTGAAGGAAGCAGAGAGAAGTGGAGTTAGAGAGAGGGGGTCTCACCAGGCTCCCCTCTAAAACACAGCCTGACCCCTGAACGGTCAGGGGTTACGTTGCATTGTGGGTATTGAAGGCCCCAGGTTTGAAATAATCCGATATCTCTTGTTCTGCTGCATCGATGAGTCGAACAAGTTATAGGAGTGTAATGACAAACTGAAGAAATACAGAACGTTGAGTTCAATAGGGAGTTCTGCCACTTGTTGTGATTCAATGCTTCCCTAAAACAGAAAATGTATCTGCATTTTATTATGATCATTAAAATTTTAGATATTTGTTCTAAACTTTTTTGAAAGCTAAAACACAAAACATTTAGTTTCTTAAACGTGAATGTTTTTCAGTCTGGCATGAACCGAACATCTTCTGTCAGACAAATCAGAACATTTAAATGCCTCTGTAGATTTGGGATGGGCTTTTTTCATGATTTTCTGACATATTTAGACAAATCAACAATAATTCTGAGGCGATGAATCAATAGTGCCAATAATGGTAAATGATGGTAATCCCCTAGGTTTTAAAGGAGATCTGTGGGGGTATCATCTGTTGTGTGTCTCGTCTTGCACTATCAATAAACAGCAGCAGCAGAAGCAGATGCCATGTTAATGCTCTCATGCTGCCAACATGTGAATGTGTGCGGAGCACCGCAGCTCAAGCAGCGCTCCTGGTGTCACAGCTGCCATCCTCACTTTTGCGGGCAACCTGGTGAAGTCAGAGGGGAGCGTTAGACCGGAGAAAGGGAATAACACAGACATGCTGAAGAGAGACCTGTGATGGGAGCACGGCAGGGTGAGACAGGTCAGGAGTGAAGAGCCAAAGCCAACCCATAGATTTATTGTTCATTTAATTGAGTGATCCAATAAAAAACATCATCAAAATGCAGGAGAAAGGGAAGAGTAGAGAAAGACTTCTGGCAAAGTGAGCACACGGTCCATGCCAATCAGAGACGGACATATACACACACACACACACACACACACACACACACATCTTGTGTATGTGTGTGTGTGTGTGTGTGTGTGTGTGTGTGTGTGTGTGTGTGTGTGTGTGTATATACATATGTACACACATACACACACACACATCTTGTGTGTGTGTGTGTGTGTGTGTGTGTGTGTGTGTGTGTGTGTGTGTGTGTGTGTGTGTGTGTGTGTGTGTGTGTGTGTGTGTGTGTGTGTATGTATATACATATACATATGTACACACATACACACACACACTGTTCGGTCAACCTGATGGTTGGTTTTTGGACACATTTTTCCCCCATATCGCTGGGTTCCCACATTTCAGCAGTTCACTTGGTGAATACAAAGTACTGATACTACTGACAGTACTAATAGTACTATCAGTACTGATAGTACTGACCGTTATGCCGCCCGGAGCCACGGAAATTAAACTCAAGCTGCAATAAAAAACATCCTCAAAGAATCATTTTACAGGACCGTACCTTTGTTATGAATCATTTACCACAAATCACGTTCATGTGACTTTACTGCAAACCTTCAGTTACAGTATGAAAATCTACTGACTGAACTTGTTTGAGTGCGGTCATGAATCTTCTCTTAGCTAAAGTGCCCTGGGGAGCTTTCTCAGAAACAGACATTCAATGTTTCTACATCTCTTTACGTTGTGATACTAAACAACATGAAGACACTTTCACAGAAATAAAAGCAGACATGACGTCCACTGGAACGGTTTTACTAACTCAAACAAGAAAGAATACCCATGGATTTCTTGAGGAAAGACCAAAAACATTTGAAAGACTAACAACCTATTGGACAAAAGTAAAGTACATGTGATTTATTATAAATGCATAAACAGTGGTACGGTCCCCTAACAACGCTCAGTCGGAACAAAGTGAATGCAGTATAAATACCGTTAAACAATAACCTCCTAATTTGGAAATGTGTGCTTTTCCATCCATTGAAAATCAACAAATGCTTTACATCCCACGATGACAGTGACGTGGAACAGGTGGCGAGCTAGAAAGAGGAAACTGGCCAAATGGTTCGTTGTGACTTTGAGGTGTGCGATCTTGAGTAAAGGCTCCTATTCTACTGGTGCTTTTACTGGAACTGAGCTCCCAGTCTCCGAGCAGACCGCTGGTCTGGTGAACCCCCTTCAGTGAGAGGGGAGGTGTGGAAGGCTATCATGCCAACCCACTCCCAACATGGACCACGTGAGAAGGAAAACAAGATCAGAACTGAGAAACCAACCTACAGAGAGCGTCGATAGAGAGAGAGAGAGAGGAAATCGCCACCACAAGCACAATTATATTAAAAATAAAAAAAAGGAGCAGAGCAGATCAGTTTGCAGTTTTGTTTGTTTCCAGTTATGTTCTATCATCGCTGTTTATACCTTGCTCCTGAAGAGGGGCTTAGCGCCGGGGCCACAGTACTCGTTGTAGATGAGCTTGAAGAGGAAAAGGTGGAAGAGTGTTATGAGCGATGCCACGCTGAACCAGAAGAGGAAGGGCAGGCCTGGGTACCTGTTGGCCATGTGCTCCTCGTGGGCCAGGATGGACTTCAGGTGCAGGGTGTGGCGGAGGTCCTGCAGGTGGCGCAGGTCTGTGGAGATGTACAGGAGCGGCGTGATGGGCTGCGTCACCATCACAGGGAAGGTGTGACCTTTGATCTCGGATGTCAGCTCCACGGGCTCGTTCAGGCAGCCGGCCTCGCAGGCGTACAGCTTCACCGGCTTCTCCTGCGGCTTCACGGACACGTGGAGGAAAGGCTTTCCCTCCCCGTCCAGCAGCACCGCCAGGTTGATGAGGTCCTGGTTGTAGTGGATCCCTCTCAGGGCGTAGCTGTTGTGCAGCACGTCCGGGTCAGCTTGGAACTGAAGGTGGTTCTCCGTGAACTGAAGGCCGCCGAAGCTGAGCACCATGCCCTGCATGGTGCCGTGGGCTCCGGCCGCCACCAGCACCTTGCAGCCTCTCTTCTGCAGGGTCAGAGTCCACAGCGTGACCAGCTGCAGGATCTGAGCGGCACTGCTCACCCGCTCGGGCCACAGGTTCTCTGCGTGCATGGTGGCGTGGCCGCTGAAGCAGTGGTCTGCGTACTTGAGGCTGGACTCCAGACGGATGCGCTCCTCGCCGCTCAGTCTCCGATCCAGCAGCGGAGCCATGGAGGAGGACAGGATGTAGTAGAGGGTGGTGTTCACTGTGCGGCTCGATGGCGTATGGGAGTCTGTGATTTTCCTCATTTCAACACCTGAATGAACACAGAAGCAAAAGCACAGCTTCACAAAAACCTGGCATGTATCCAAGGATTGGTTGCTTTCACCATCAAATATTATTCAATGATTTCTGGCGGTCGACTTGCTAGCTTTCGATCATTATTACTTTATTATTAAAAAAAATTGTGTTTAGGCAAGTTGCACCCGTAGTTGTTCCTACGGTGTATGAATGTTAGTTAGTCCTGATGGACAGGTGGTACCTTCATGGTAGCTCCTCAGTTTATGAATGGGTGTGACTTGGTGGATGATGTTAGAGAGCTTTGAGAGGTCGAAAGACTACAAAAGATCTTTAACAAGTACAGTCCAGTTACCATTTAATGGGTATAGTTGGTAAAGTAAGTGAACTTCTACTAAATGAACATTGAGGGTTGTGTTCCAGTGCTTTGGAGTCATTTCAGCACTGAGAAACTCCAGAGCGCAGCAGAGGGCAGATGAAGTTGTCAGAGTTAAGGGGTTGGATACATGATCGTAAACACGCTGCATCAAATACTAATGAAACCACAAACTCAGTGGCTAGCTGTGAGGCACAAAGTGATGCTGAAACTTTTCCCATTACTGTTGTTTTAACTGTCTACTTTATCCAGCCGGACACTTTACTGGATCCTAATATCTCATTCGCTTGAATTCAAACTGTATAGCTCATTCATTCCCAAATGACAATATCTTCTTCATTCACATTTGCTGTGGTGAGCGCTTCATTCCCTGTCAGATGTTTGAAACCGGCCTTATAGAATTGCTGTGAATTGAGTGAAGGAAGGAGCGAGGGGATAGGAGGCCGAAGGTAAAAATGGAGGAAGTAATAGTAAATTAGGGTTGTCACGATACCAAAATTATGACTTCGACCAATACAATGCAATTACACTATGGGAACAATGAGACAGCCAGTCTCTCTATGCTGTCTGGCAGAATTGTGAATATTCCCACATGTTGCAACTATTGCACTTGTTTATGCACGTATTACAACCATTTACTATTTAGTGAGTTTGATATTTTCACTTCAAATTTTAACCTTAATTCATGCAAGTTATTTTTCCTTAACTAAAAATAATTAGCTCAAGATCCACCCTCATGTCGCCAGTTTGCATCAATTGTGTTTCATTTGGAACATGTTTGTGTAGCCCCGCCTCCTTGAGCCCCGCCTCCTTGAGCCCCGCCTCCTTGAGCCCCGCCTCCTGCAGCCCCGCCTCTTTGAGCTCCGTCTCCTGCAGCCCCGCCTCCTTGAGCTCCGTCTGCATGCGCTCAATGCATGCAGAGAGCATGACAGAGACAAGCGGGGCAGTTTTAAGGAAGCGCACTATTTTGAGGAAGTATCATACTAAAAATATGCAAAATCGTATCGTTTTTAACGTACGGGTACCGCGGTACCTTTGTAGTATACCGTGCAGTATTATAGTAAATACAGAGAAACATGGAGAAAGTTAAGAAGGTGCAACAGATTCAAAATGTAAAGGAAAGAGATGAAGGAGGAAAAGAGGGCGAGTCTGATTAGCAGCCCAGAGTCAGCTGATGGGAAGACGTGTCTCAATCAATTACTGCTCTTAAATGTTTTTTAAATGTGCAATCTGGAATCCAAAAGTAATCGAACTCAGTCCTGTGTGACTGAGTGGGCGGGCCCAGCCCTACATGCAGCCATGTCTCCATGAAATACATGAGGCCCACTCAGAAGACCCTCTCAGTCTTTACCAGCGCGTCTTTGCCAAAAACCTCACGTTCCCCGCTATGATCGCCGGTACCGGTAACCGTGTGCTTTCCTCGCTCAAACTTCTCTGCAACTTATTGAGTGGAGTAATAATCGTGCGACACGATGAATCGATAATGAAATTCGTTGCCAACTCTTTTAATAATCAAATTGTATCAACTCGTATACTTGTATCAAACTCCTAGCTATATGGTGATCTACACATACATGTATATACACTGAAGAGAATTTAATGATTTATATGTTGTACTGCCTTACTTTGACTAAAGTTTCATGTCCCACTTATACTAAAGTTTCATGTCCCACTTATACTAAAGTTTCATGTCCCACTTATACTAAAGAATGTGTCTCGCTTGTACTAAAGAATGTGTCTCGCTTGTACTAAAGAATGTGTCTCGCTTGTACTAAAGAATGTGTCTCACTTGTACTAAAGAATGTGTCTCACTTGTACTAAAGAAGGTGTCTCGAAAGCTGAGCGAAGCTGAGAAGCCACAACTGGTCAAGTTCTCAGTCGCTCTTGACCTTGGCTGAACAGATTAAATACAGACAGACTGTCTTTGCTGCTGATGTCAGCTAGATGTCTGAATTACAGACGGACTCAGCTCCCTTTTTCACTACTAAGACTGAGACAAATATGAAAGTCAGATAAGGGGGAGTCTCACAGAAATGGGATACATATGCATTGTTCTTGGAGAACGAGGCCCACTCTCATTCTGGGGGTGTGCTGGCTGTGTGCAGACTGTATGCAGAGCAGACCATCAGGGGAGCTGAGTCCAAGGCCTTGTAGGTATGCATTTCATGTATGTGTGTAATTGCTAAATAAATAACCTTAACTGTAATATAACCTGTTCTGTCAATTCTTGAACACTCGAGGAATATCCCGGTGAGGAGGATTCCTTTTCAGTTGGTGACCTTCCGACGTGATTGACGAACAGGTTACCGAGGTGGATTTCTTCAACTCTCCGGGAAACCAAACGGGTACCCAGCCCTTCTAAAAAGGGCTGGGTACATAAAGTGCATACGAGTTGTAAATTTATATATAAATTGCTTTGCTTTGCTGTAGGTTTGGGAAGCCTCACGACAGCGGTTATCGGTGAAAGAATCCTGCTTTGGTATAGGTTTGGTGTGACCCTCACGATAGCGGTTATCGGTGAAAAACTCCTGCGGTAGGTTTGGGAAGCCTCACGACAGCGGTTATCGGTGAAAAACTCCTGCGGTAGGTTTGGGAAGCCTCACGACAGCGGTTGTCGGTGAAATCCTCCTTTTGCTTTGCGGTGGGTCAGGTGAAACCCCACGACAGCGGTTGTCGTTGAAACTTCCCTGTTTGTGATCGGTTTGTGATCTTGCTAAAAGATTGACAAGCGGTCGTACGAGCAGTATTGGTGAAGGAACGTAGGCGCACGTGTCCTCATCTTAACAATTGCAGTGTGATTTTTATGTGCTTAATTGCGATGTGTCTGAATGCGTGTGCTTGAGATTGGAATTGATTGAATCAGCGGACAACTGGAAACCTAACGGTGTTAACACAAGGTTGTCGCCTGTTGAAGTAGATCAATTGTCAGTCTATTAGGTTGTAAATTACTAAAACATTTCCCTGTTGTAATTTTGCTGGTAATAAAAGTTTGAAAAAGGAGAAATTGTTGAATAAATACGGCTGGTAGTGTGAACTGAGAGGGTGTTCGGCTCAGCAACTCGGGTGAATTCCATACCTGCTGAGTGTTCACGCCCGGATCAGTTAAAAACCTGCCCCGTACCATTTGAGAATTTTTCTGAAAAAACAGACTTTAAGTTGACATAGTTTTGAAAAGTCTGTGGTACAATGGAAGGCGAGTTCAGTAGAGAAGAAGAAGGGTTTGACTTTGACATCATTAGAGACTCTGACCAGGATTTTGGCACACAAGTGTCAGCTTCCTTGAACGCTCACGTGGAGGCGGAGAGCGATGAAAAGAAAAAAGGAAAGCTGAGAGAAAAGTTGTTGGGAGTTGTGTTGAAATTGCTCAGGGATTGTTCCCGAGAATGCGGAGATGAAGTGTTTGTTTGACACATGTGGTCATGCGGAGCGCATGATAGTGACGAAACTCGCTCGGATCGCGGAGGAAAAAACATTGCCCTTCAGTCCGGCGAGACGCAGACAATTAGGGAGAGCAGCAAGCTATAAAGAAGTGAGATCCGCAATTCGAAGTCTCGCTCTGGGTGCGTCTCTGCGCCTACAGAGCCGGGCCGACAGACCAGTACATAAAAGACACAGTACTGGATTTAATTGACACTAAACCCAGTGGGGGGTTGCATCCTTCTCTAGCCTCAGCCCCTCCCCCAGAGGTTCCAGACAGACACGACAAACAGTCTGATTTACAGATGCCCGTCTTGCAGATTGAAGGAGGCACTCTAGATTGTTTTTGGGAGGATGAGGAGATGGGGCCACAGGGACCATCTGTCACCTTTGAGAACCTTGCTAATCCCTACATACAGCCGGCCCCCTATTTGAACCCCAATCCCCATGAAAGCCCTAGAGACAGAAGCAGCGGGTCTTGCAGCTGGGTGGGAAGCCAGGTGCCATGATAAATGGCTGAGAGCGCTAGAAAAAAATGGAGAAGGCAGAGAGAGAATGGGAAAAGGGAGAAAGTGAGTACAGGCATGAAGGGGAGGGACGAGGGGGAGGGAACTCTAAGAATAGACCCCGGTCTCAAGAATGGGGCTCTAGTATTCCAGCCACCTCCCCATGCGAACTGCCTGTAACAAGCACGCGCTATGAAACTCCTCCTGCTATGACAGCTAGAGCCGCTCCCCACGCCCCTAAACAGAAGTCAGAACACAAGGCCCCCTCCTTTGCAGATGAGCTTAATCAAGTGATGACACAACGAAGAATACACATTGCACCTCAAACAGAGACACCGTCTGAGGTTGATTGGAGTGACATGCAAACTATTAATACCACTCCTCGTCAAGCGCTAAATAAAAAACAACTCCCAGTAATGGCGCCTTTGCTCCCAACACCCACCGGGGCTTTGCAATACAAACCATACTCCATGTCTGATCTGTCTTGCATCACCAAGTCTTTCCCCTCAATAACAGAAGGAGGAAATGGTTTCATGATGGAGCTGTTGCGCTTAACGTCTGGTACCATCGTCACAGCTGGTGACATTGTCAGCATTTTAAGTCATTCAATGTCCACAGCGGACTGGAACACTGTAAACTCTCAGCTACATCGAAGCACAATCCCAGTAGACACGCCAATTGACACAACGTTAGCCACCGCTATAGGCCACATTGTACGTAGCACGTTCCCAACTCCCACGTCCCATTTACACCAACTAACGTATGCGTTTAAAGCCGACGAGACCCCAATGGCATTCATCTCTAGGTGCCGAGCGGAATTTGTTCGTGCAGTAGGTGAAGATCCGTCCTCTTCTTCTCTTCATGGCCACACTTTCCGCAGTGGAGTTCTTCGCGGTTGTGCGCAAAGCTATGGAACGTAACCCGGACATGCATGGGGCTGACCACCTCCGCTGGACCTCTCATGTCTGCGCTCACATGCGTCAGCATGCTGAGGATGAGAGGGAGGAAAAAGCTAAAGACAACTCAGCTGATCTCACATTACGCTTGGTAAAATTACAACTCGCGGAAGCGCAGCAGAAGGCCTCAGATAATAAAAAAAGATAAACGAAATTTACCTGTCATGGCACCAGTGACTGCGGCACCCGCTCCCACTCCCCCGGCTGAGCAAGCAGCCGAGCAACAGCACAATAAGAAAAATAAGTTTGGGGGGGGGGTAGAGGTCGAGGCCAGCAAAACAGAGGGCCGGGCCGTGGATACAGGTGTTATTCCTGTGGTCAGCCTAGTCACTTCAAGCGAGACTGCACCAATCCACAGCAGTCTGCCCCGCAACAGGTGCAGCCTCAGGTGCAATACGTGATGATGGCTCCACCTCCCGCCGCTGTAGCACCTGTCCCCATGCCGGTCCCCACTGCTCCCCAGACCGCTCCGACCGCCCAGTATCCAGCTTGGGTGCCGTGGCAGCCAAAACAATGAGGAGGCCCGGGAAAAGCACATGGACCAGGACATGTTGCTCAAAAAGAAGTTAAGCGACTTCTTTCATCGTGGTGGCATCCATTCATGACAGAGACTATACAAGACCCAAATATAAGACCCACAGTGTGAGTGGGCAGCGGCAAACAAAGAATACCAAAACTTCCTGGACAGGAAGTAGTAATGGATTATACTGACATGTTGGAAAGTGTGGGGAGGGCAACGTTACTTGCTGGTGCTGGTGGATGCATACACCGGCTGGCCTGAAGCGTACCCCTGTCGCCAGGAGGATGCGTCCTCGGTTATTAAAGCACTGGTGAACCACTACATTCCAACACACGGGTTTCCTAGGAAGATACGATCCGATAATGGGACCCATTTTAAGAACAAAGATCTCCAACTGGTGGAGCAATTGTTGGGCTTGAAACACCGATTTGGGTCCGTGTACCATCCTTAGTCGCAGGGAAAGGTAGAGAGAATGAACAGGAGTTTGAAATCAAAGCTGGGAAAGATATGCAGGGATAGAAAGCTGACCTGGGTGGCGGCACTGCCGATAGCCCTCATGTCAGTGCGCATGTCGGTTAACTCATCCACTGGTTACACCCCGTTTGAGTTACACACAGGTACTCCATTTCCAGGACCAGGGCAGCCATGCTTGGAGGAAGTGAGTATGAAACACCTCCCACACAAAGAATATTATGCATTGGTCAACTGTATGCGTTCCAGATTCGACAGACAACCCAAGAGCCCGTCGGAGGAGACAGAACTGATACCAGAGACCGCCCGACCACTCACGTCCTCCTCAAGGTGCTCAAGCGGAAGTGGACGGAGCCACGGTGGACGGGACCGTTCGAGGTCACCGAGAGGACCTCGCACGCCGTGCGGCTCAAAGGAAAAGGAGAAGTGTGGTACCACCTCTCCCAGTGTGCTCCAGCGCCGGCCACCAAAAGAGGCCCTGCGCTTCAGACACGGAGTGCAAAAGAGGCAGAATAATCCTCGCACCAGTGTCCATCGTGACTCAGGCAGTCTACCCTGAGTCACAGAAGAAAGAAGAGGACCAAAGGGGGTGGGAGAGGAACGGTTCTCCCCTCCAACAACGGAGTGCCAATCCGCATTTCATCAACAGCAAGAAACTGTTAGGGTGTAAGACCCAGGTTTTTAATGAAGGTTTGATTCATGTTCGTACTCGGTAAACGCCCACTAGTTTTTGTGTACCCCAAGCAATTGTCGGAAATGTATGAATATCACGGTTGGCTGTTAAATCCAGAAACTGAAGTGGTAAGAAACGTTAAAGATAACTTGCATGCCATCTGGTGGGAACCGTATGAGGTAATAGTAGATAAAATGTCTAAATAAATCCATTCTCCGCTCATTGTGCAACTGTATCATCGTGACAGCTATTGAAGGAAAGATGCCAATAGCCCCTCCCGCTTATCAAATGAGTCAATTTGATCCCCTCCATGAATCCGTGTATGCTCCGATGGCTCAATTAGATGAGCACTATGACTCACTGTTCCAAGACATTGTTGTGCTGTAGAAATCATTGTGTTGAGCTGTATAGTTGACCTCAGTAAAAACCGAGGTCAAAAGGGGGACTGAAGAGAATTTAATGATTTATATGTTGTACTGCCTTACTTTGAATAAAGTTTCATGTCCCACTTATACTAAAGTTTCATGTCCCACTTATACTAAAGAATGTGTCTCGCTTGTACTAAAGAAGGTGTCTCGAAAGCTGAGCGAAGCTGAGAAGCCACAACTGGTCAAGTTCTCAGTCGCTCTTGACCTTGGCTGAACAGATTAGATACAGACAGACTGTCTTTGCTGCTGATGTCAGCTAGATCACTCAGCTCCCTTTTTCGCTACTAAGACTGAGACAAATATGAAAGTCAGATAAGGGGGAGTCTCACAGAAATGGGATAAATATCCATTGTTCTTAGAGAACGAGGCCCACTCTCATTCTGGGGGTGTGCTGGCTGTGTGCAGACTGTATGCAGAGCAGACCATCAGGGGAGCTGAGTCCAAGGCCTTGTAGGTATGCATTTCATGTATGTGTGTAATTGCTAAATAAATAACCTTAACTGTAATATAACCTGTTCTGTCAATTCTTGAACACTCGAGGAATATCCCGGTGAGGAGGATTCCTTTTCAACACATAGTACATACGCACATACAGTACATATATCCTCATAAGTATATTAATTTGTATACTACTGCCAGCAGGCACATTTAAATACATATAATCTGATTGATTGTGGTGATGACGCACTTAAAATTAGCCGATACATTTTCCCAACACTTACGCATTTAACTTGCCATGCTTATGTCTAGACCTCGCAGCGGTGACTGTGTAAAGCTGCGTTCACATCAAAAGTGTTGTGAATATTCGCAACACTTTTGGTGTGAACGCAGCTTTAGACTTTGCCATGATTAAGGTCTTGAATTTCTCATATGCGTTCATGATCAATAAAAGTGAATTGTTTCAACATGGTTACATCATTGAGTTCAATAAATCAATCTGGATCAAAGTATTTTACAGCCCTTTTCAAAGTTTAGCCAGTATGGTGTGTGTGTGTGTGTGTGTGTGTGTGTGTGTGTGTGTGTTTCCTTGCATGTCAGGCAGCCACAACCCTACATGCTCTTTTAAAATCCAGAGCCAGTTGCCACTACGACCTTTACTCACCTGAAATGAAGAGGTCCATCCAGGCCTGCTGGTGATCTGCAACCAGATCATCCACACTTGTCCTCAGCAGCTCCCCCAGCTCCTTCTTGGCTCCATCTCTGAGGGTGCTGAAGGTCTCCTCCAGCTTGGAGGGCTCGATGGGCTCTGAGGTCCACACCACGGACACGATGTTGTCTGTGTGCTCTACTTTAGCGGGCACCTGGAGCCTGCTGTTCACCTTCTTGGAGACCACCACCACCAGCACCATCCGGTTGTTCTCCACAGGCACTCTGCCAGAGGAGAGAACTATCTCTTTGTCCTCCAGTTTCTCCACACTGGTGGAGAACTTGCTGCCAAAGGCGGGGTTATCATAGAAGACGTCCAAGGAGGCCGGCTTGTCGGACGGGTTGCTGATGTGGATTCGCTGCAGATAGACGTTGGGTCTACTCCGGTGCGCGATGAACTCCTCTCGGATGGTGACACAGTCCCGGGAGGACTGCAGGGCGGCCGGTGAAGCACAGCGGACCGACAGCACAGCTCCTTTCCGGAACCACAGCATGGTGGCCTGAGCCTCGACCCGCTTCCCCTCGAGGTGGACACCGACTCTCGGGGAGTATTCTGTCTGGTGGACCGGAGCCGAGCCGGGCTGCGAGGACGACGCTACCCACAGTTTGTTTGAGTCAATGTCAAGAAGAATATGGCCGTTACCCGATACGAACGGTGTATCTAGTTGTTCCTGAGGGGTTCTGTATATCCCCTCTCCCCGGTCCACGAGAGACTTCCACCTGTGGATTTCCGCCAGGAGGCATTGTCCCGCCGCTCCGCCGGGCATGACCGAGCTGCCGAAGAGCCTCCCTCTGCGCTCCGCTCCCAGGTACCAGTAGAAGATGAGGAAGAGCAGCAGTCCTATGAGGAGCCTTCTCGCCCAGCTGCTCGATAACAAGCCCGGCAGCCCCTTTAGTCTCTGCTGGAGCCACATTATGTGTTTTAATGCGTGTAAACGGTGGGAGATGGCAGTCTGTCACATCGAACTCAAAACATGAGCTCCTGGCTATCTTAGGTTAGCTAGCTAGCTAGCTAGCGCAGAGAACGACAACTCTTGGCAGTGTGCTCTCGTGTGTCGCATCGTGCTTCTGTCGTGTGTTTCCGGTGCTGCGTCCTGTCTCAGGTCATTTCGGTTCTTGTTTGCCTCCTGGTTGAAAACATCACCTGACTTCCCAAATAACTCTGCAGCCAGCAGGAAGACCTCGGGTCTGTCACAACTACCGTAAAACAAAACTACATCAAAGCGACCGGAAATGTCGCAAACATCTCTTACTGTTGTATGTTTGTTGACGTTTGTGTGTATGTATTTATTTCAATTTAATTTAAATAATGTAATTAAATACTTTAATATTTGAACCGAAACATTATAATTCCTGTTTATTCATTTTATCCCTGATAGCTAGTTATATTGTCGTATTTACTATACAGCGCCTTTACTTCCACCAAGTAACAACTGTACCAATGTACATTTTAAATACATTTAGAATTTGTTGTGAACATTTAGCAGTCACATGAAAGTCATTGAATGATAAACAGTTCACTATAACAACCTGCGAATGAAAATAGACGACATATCCACATCCTCTTGTTTCAAAGTTTCAATTGTAATAAGATAACATTTCATCTTACATGGACTGTTTGTGAATTTCAACATCTTATAATGACTGGATGAAAACATGAATACACTGGGGTGGAAATACAGGCTACGTGCAAGTGCTCATGTCCACGGAACAGCTGGGTCATCGTCTCCGGTTTCTCTTCCCATTCCGGAAGTGGGCGTTGCGGATGGATACAAACACATGAGCCTACTGTCTTCTTTTTTTTCATTGAAAATAATTTGCACAAATACAATTTCATAAAATGACAGTAGCAAACGGCAAAATACATCAATTTGCAATTAATCCAACGGTCGGGGGGCAACCGCAGAGAGAGATAAAAGACAAATAAGAGAGGACACTAAAGCACGATTGTGTAATTCTAAACTTATATTACTTGCAACGCATGCCACTACAGTTCTCATGGCCTTTTTTTCTTTTTTGGAGAAGCCTTTCAGAGTTTTTATATATAATTCAAATTCTTTGTAAAAAAGAATTAGATTTTTTTGGGGGTTGTAAATTTACATTGTATATTTACATTTGTATTTAATACATGTAATATATGCCTTTTCCTCAAATTGTCTGTCCAGATGTAAATCAAAATATAACATGTTAAAATAAAATAATACAACATCTTTATACAAAACATTGCTAATAAATTTAGAGACATTTTTCATTACTTTTTGGAGAACTGACCAAAAAACATGCTTAGCAGGGTAACATGAGCCTACTGTCTACTGCGGAAAGAGAGAGATCATAGAGGGAGGGGGAGGGAGAGAGAGAGAGAGAGAGAGAGAGAAGGAGGGAGAGAGAGAGGGAGGGAGGAGGGAGAGAGAGAGAGAGAGCGAGAGGGGGAGAGAGAGAGGGAGGGAGGAGGGAGAGAGAGAGAGAGGGAGGAAGAGCGAGAGGGGGAGAGAGAGGGAGGGAGAGAGAGAGAGAGAGTCGTGGACGGAGAAGGAGAAGGAGAGAGGGGGAGAAAGGGGGAGAAAGGGGCAGAACCCTGGAGAAGTGTTCTCAGCTCCTCTTCCCGCACGGCTGTGAAAGTTCAGCTCGGTTCTCCTCCAGGACTCGTGCTACAGCTCAACTTTAACTTGTCAAAATGAGACTTTTACTCTTGCTGTTGTTTCCAGGGATTTTTGCCTGGTCACTTTTCCCTCTGACAAACGGTGAAGAGCAGCGAATCCCTGAAGGTGAGTCCGGAATGCTGCCGGTCCTACCCGCCGTAGTACCCGAGTGTAACGTGGCTATAACGGCGTGGGGGAAGTCCAACCCTCTCCTTGCTGGGTTTGGACTGACTCCTCCGCTCCTCTGCTGCCGGCTGAGGAAGCCTCTATCCGGACGCTACTCTGTGGCCGTGTCTGTCCGCAGTGCTACTTTGCAGCAGACTTCGCAGTAAAGACGCCTCATAGTTAAACAGACAGCGGCACTGCGTGTTATGTGTGAGCTGCAAGAACAGGCTGAGGACGTGGACACAGACAGGCTGACCTTTAGCTCACTGGAACGCTCATGTCCAGGTGATGGAGCATGAAGTCCGTTATGATGACCATTCAAGAACAAAAGACATATATGTACACATTACCTTGCACTGCTGAACCAATCCTGATTCCAGTAAATTAACGTCACTCTACGGTCTCATAAAGAATAGATTTTTGAAGAGTTTCCTGCAGGAAAAAGCACTACATTCAAGAACACCTGAAACCGAATCTTGTCTGGAGAAAACTGGTGACCTGTGTGTTCTAGTAGGAAGACGTCAGGACTAAATGAATGGGTTTGGAATTATGTTTCAGGGTTCCATTTACATTTGATTCAAATGATGTTCTTTACTTCAAACACATTTGTATTAAAGCAACAATGAACCATGTGCTGCAGACCAGGACCGCGTTGTGACTATATACAGTGAACCCACTCTCTTGGTTGGACTCAGATTTAGACTATAAAGCATAACTAATCCAAATCTGATATTGTAATTTTATCATGGATGGGAAAAATTAAGAAAATCACAAAATATATTTATAAACCTTACTATAACATAACAATGAAAATGTTATATTATCACTACAATGAATACTAAGAGAACTTTACCTTGTTATTATTGGCCCATTCGGGCCCCAGCAATGGGGCTCTATGATAACAGTGGTATGTAAAATAAATTAAAAGAATACATTTTGGTCTATTTAAGAGAGAGAGATCTTTTTCGGATAACTTCGGCATATCTGTCATCATCAAGGTTACATAACCATCTATAGCTGGTCACTTTGCGTTTGCTAATCTGGTTAGGCCTTATTGTAAATGTCTATGTGCACAATGTCAACAAATGTGAACCCTGCATCTTTATTTATTCTTGCATCCGTTATTAATGTATTCAAGTCAGCTGTGGCGGGTCCACTGGGTTGCTTCATGCTTAAGGAAAAAGGAAAAAAGAAGGCTGTGTATTATTTTTGTAGATTCCTCTGTAATGTGGTGTCTTCCAGAGAAACTTCTAGTTGTGACTGTTGCAACCGAAGAGACGGATGGCTTCAAGCGCTTCTTTCGCTCCGCTAAACATTTGAACTACACCGTAAAGGTAGGAACCTAAAGTTGCTTTCCTGCTGTCTATGGAAGCTCCTCTCTCTATTCTGTACAAACAAACTAATCCCTATTTTGGTTAGTCATAGTTTTCTCTTCAATGCTATCATTGTTTTTACATTGAACAGAAATAAGCCAGTGTTTATCAAAAATAAAGTGAAACTTATTTTAGTGGCATAAAAGGATAACTATCTTTACATTCCTATCTTCAAATGCAATACATGTATGTTTGTTTGTATGTTTTAAGGTTCTTGGTGAGAGTGAGAAATGGAAGTCAGGCGACTACATGTCAGCTCCAGGAGGAGGCCAGAAAGTACGACTCCTGAAAGCAGCTCTGGAGGCGATGAAGGGCGAGGACAAAATCATCCTTTTCATTGACAGGTAGAGTGTCAGATTAGCAAAAGTGATGGCCAGAGTAACACCCTCTGCCTTATGGAAACACATGCTCATTTCTAGGTTCACACTTTATTTTGGGTTTCTACTAGAACATGTTTACATTCTTAAATGTTCAAAAAAGCTTTATTTTTCTCTTTATACTGTCTGTCTGAATGTTCACCCTAAATCTGAAACACTCTATTTTAATTCAATTTCAATTCAATTCAGTTTATTTAAAACCAGCTTAGTGCTGTACCTTTAATACCAATCGACTGGTCTAGTCTCTGTATGAGATGTCATGGTCAATGGTGTCAAACGCTGCACTAAGGTCTAACAAGACCAGAACAGAGACAAGTCCTTTATCAGCACTAAGGTCTAACAAGACCAGAACAGAGACAAGTCCTTTATCAGCACTAAGGTCTAACAAGACCAGACCAGAGACAAGTCATTTATCAGCACTAAGGTCTAACAAGACCAGAACAGAGACAAGTCCTTTATCAGCACTAAGGTCTAACAAGACCAGACCAGAGACAAGTCCTTTATCAGCACTAAGGTCTAACAAGACCAGAGACAAGTCCTTTATCAGCACTAAGGTCTAACAAGACCAGACCAGAGACAAGTCCTTTATCAGCACTAAGGTCTAACAAGAACAGAGACAAGTCCTTTATCAGCACTAAGGTCTAACAAGAACAGAGACAAGTCCTTTATCAGCACTAAGGTCTAACAAGACCAGAACAGAGTCAAGTCCCCTATCTGATGCAACTAGAAGGTCATTAGTAATTGTCACTAGTGTCTATGTGCTGTGATGCTTTCTAAATCCTGACTGAAACTCCTCAAATAAACTATTGTTATGTAAAAAGTCACACAACTGATTTGCGACTACCTTCTCCAGTATCTTAGAGCGAAAGGGAAGGTTATGCCGTGTTCACACCGGACGCGACGCGAATTTGCGGCGCGACCAGTTTACATGTAAAGTCAATCCACAGACGCGCTGCGGCGCGAATTTGCGAATGTGCGGCGAGATAGACGCGTTGAGGCGGAGCGAACAGAACGTTTGACCTGGGGCGAACAAAGCGAAGGACGCGGCGCGAATTCGTGTGAGTTGAATTCTCCCAACTCTGGCGGAGAAATCGCGTGACGCAAAGTTGCGGCAGCCAATCAGCGTTGAGAATCAGCGTTGAGAATCAGCGTTGAGAAGCTGCGCCCGTCACCACCGCCGTCTCCCCGTTTCTGAATGAATCTGCTGCTGCTCCGCCTGAACCAGCGCTGACAGCGGCTTCATTCAGACGCTGTTGTGGGACTACGGGTAATATTATGAACCCAGACACCATGGAGTTTGATGTTCCGACATATGTGGAGTTTACACAAAAAGTATAAAGCAGAACTGGTGGTTATTTCCATGGTGGATGGCATAATCGATATCGTTTTACGGAGATACGCGAGACGCTGTTCCTGGAGGAGTCGGTGAAATTCACCGAGCTGTGTGCGGCTACGGATGATGTTATGAACCCAAATACGAGGGCGTTTCATGTTCCCACATGTTTGGGACTTCCACAACAAGTATAAAGCAGAACTAGTGGTTATTTATTCCATGGTCGATAGCGGAAATGAAAGCTTCGTCGCTTGTCTCTCACAGAGGCAAGCGACAGAGCTAAGCCACGCCCCTTTGGTCGCGCCGCAAATTCGCGTTTGGTGTGAACGCCCTCTTTCTACTCGCGCGAGTAAACTTCCGCGGTGGACGCGGCGCCGCAAATTCGCGTCGGAACAGGGTCCAGGAGACAGGTAGAAGATTTAGAAGTAGAAACCAATTCAATTCAATTCAGTTTAATAGCCCAACATCACAAATACAAGTTTGCCTCAGAGGGCTTTACAATCTGTACACATGACATCCCTGTCCCGGGACCTCACATCGGATCAGGAACAACTCCCCCAATTGAACCATTGAAGACAGTTGGTCGAGGTTGATGGTAAAAAATCCATCCAGACACATAGCAGGGCCCACAGCCTCCTCCATGGCCATCCCACCTGAGGATGGACCGGCAGTAGTCGAGGGCAGGAGATTACCGATCCTGCCTCTAATAGCCAGAATCTTACCATTGAAGAAGTTCATGAAGTCGTTACTACTGAGGTCTATAGGAATACACGCATCCACCGAGCTATGACTCTCAGCCAGCCTGGCCACAGTGCTAAAGAGAAACCTAGGGTTGTTCTTGTGTTTCTCTATTAGTGATGAGTAGTAGGCTCCTCTGGCATTACGGAGGGCCTTCCTATATGTTCTCAGACTATCCGCCAAACCAACCGGGACTCCTCCAGACCGTTGGAGCGCCATATGCCCTCAAGCTTCCTGATGCTTGCTTCAATATGCGGGTCTGAGGGTTGTACCATGGAGCGAGCCTCCTTTGCTTCATGATGCTCTTTCTTAGAGGGGCTATCGAGTCCAGTGTCACTCTTAATTTACTAATGCAGCTTCAAAAGACAGAGATCTAATATTTAGGAGTCCACATTTAATTCTCCTATTGTGCCCTGTTGCAATAGTGGTGTTGATCTTTATGAGGTTATTTTCTATAACTCTGTTACTTTTGATTTAATTAGCTTAAGTGGCCGTGGGTAAGACACAGTCTCTATAGAGTTTAAGGTAACTGCCTTAAAGGAAGTGCAGAGAAGGGTGTACGACTACAAGCTTCTGCTTCCTGGTCTGAACCCTGGGCTGTCACCAATCAACTTGGTTATATTTGCAGAAAGGAGATCTGCTCCAATCAAAGTGGGATGAATGCAAATATCAACGTCATTGCATTGCTCGGCAACAGCTTGGGTCCATGTTTACTTCCTGTTGCTGATGTCATCCACACACACACACACACACACACACACACACACACACACACACACACACACACACACACACACACACACACACACAGTTTTAAAACACAGAAATCCTGACAACTCTGGATTCCTCCATGGATTTATAGAGCACTTTTTACAATATGGGAACATTAAGAACGTTTTTTTTTTTCGGAGCACTTTCCAAATGATAGCAGATGGGTTTAGATTTTAAATTGTGAATTTTGTCAGTGTTTTTGTCAAAAATCATTTAAAAGAAATCCAATACTTTGGGAAATGTTCTTTCTTCCTGAGAGTGAGATGCTCTGGTGGACAGAGCTGGAGTCAGGACATGGTTAGCCTGGTCTAGCTTAGCATGAATAGTGGAAATAAGGGCTGGTCTGGCTCTGTCCAGAGTTAAAGAATACACTTACTATTAGCTCTAAAGATCACTGATTGTCATGCTGGAGGAGGGAATGTCTCTGGATTTATTGTGAGCACAGGTTTTTACACAAATTGTTGTTGTTGTTACATTTCTGTGTACAGATTAAACAAACGGATACAACACGGGAATCAGCAAGCTTTAAAGTTGTTGGTAGGTTAACAACTTTAACCTACCAATAGAAATGTTCTATTTCTATTCTAGAAATAGAAAATACTTTATAATCTACGTTTGCAGATGGCAGAATTCTTAAAAAGGGCACGTTAACACAATATATAACACCCAGACAATACACATTAAAACGCATAAACATTAAACACAATATATGCTAAAAAAAAAAAAAGTACCAGGTAATCGATGTGGTGACTAATTCAATTAATGTATGTTAACAGAGAGAAAACTCCTTTTTATAGATTGTTTTCTTCTCCGTACCTAATGGCCGTAGCTAAAAGTAGGGTTTCAAGGGATGCTGTGGTCGTCCTAACATTATGCCACTTAATGCTCTGCCATCGGGAAAGGACAGCGGGTGTTTGCAGCCTGTAATTGCACGACCCAGTTTGACTACTTTGGAAAGCTTTGACTTGCTTTTGACACGTAGGTGCTGCTTACTTTGAGCAGCAGGAAGAGCCTGCTGTGCTTCTGTGTCGATGCCGAGCTGTTGCAGCCGCAGGCTAGATGTCTCCCCTGCTTTCAGTATTTATGCTAAGCTAGGCTAACTATGTCCAGACTGAAATTGAGATCGATCTTCTCAATAGAGGTGTAAATAGTAAATTCCTTTGCTAATATAAATCAATTCCGTCAGTTCACTTCAAAGATGTATTGTCAATACATACTTATACATAGTTATGCCAGAAGCCCCTAAGTACACGCATCAGCCCTCTTATCACAGCTCATGATGCCGCGCTACACTGAAGACAGTCAGAAGCCGTTCTGACTGTCTTCAGTGTAGCTGTAAGGTTCAAACTCTTCAGCGCAATCAAGGCTTTTTAAAGTGTGTTTGTATACAAGTTAAATAGCTCAGCAGCCTCCTATTTGCAACAGTTATCAGGTAATGGTTGTTGTTGTAGATTGTTCATAGTTTTTCTGTCTTTCAATAAAGTAGCAGCTCAGTTACTGGTGAGGAGCTCCTCTACTAAAAGCTCCTGCAGTATATCGTACAGTGTAACTATATCTGTAATTCAGCCTTAAAATAACTGTAATACTAATAGTACATGGGAGCTGCTGTAAAAAGGCCCAAACATACAAACCCACTGATGTGCTTCTTACAACATCTTATAAAGGCAACCCCTCATTGGTTTGAACTCTGCCGCTGGCTTCACACTGCTGAGCCACGCGGTTCAAATGTTCTTTTCTCACTCCCCGTTTCACACAGCTATGATGTGGTTTTCGCCTCGGGCCCCAAAGAGCTGCTCAAGAAGTTCCAGCAGGCCAGACACAAGGTGGTGTTCTCCTCCGAGAGCCTGATCTGGCCCGACAGACACCTGGAGGACAAACACCCCCACGTCGCCGAGGGCAACAGGTTCCTTGGCTCAGGAGGTGAGTCCCCCGCTGGGGAAGGCCACACGGCTCCGACATGTGATGAAATGCATGTTTCCCACCATGTCACTTTTTGAATTAGTCCTATCAGGATGTGCTAACTGACACATCAAGTCAACTTTATTCATGCAGCCAAATGTTACAAATCTGCCTCAAGCGGCTTTACAGTCAGTACAGCATCGACACCCTCTGTCCTCTGACCCTCGACGTAGTATGGGATGTGTACTGTAACGCTCTATAAATCAAATATCTGCTTTGATGTTTTTGTTGGCTCAGATTAAAAATACAGCTAGTCTAGTAGTAGCCTTGGCCAGGAAGAGGTGGTCATCAGGTGGTGTTTTGTCGTGTGTCTCTCAGACAGCAGCAGGTGAACAGGTTGTAGCTGGGTGGGTTTAGTCTTTGAATGTCCTTGAGCTCTTCTCCTCCTCTCACCAACATCCCTGATGACCAGTAGATGTAGCAGTGATGCTCTGGCTGGTTTTGATCCCTGCTGTAGAGCCTCCTGTCCTGGACGGGAACATCCCATGTCAGGTTTCAGTCAGGATGCTCTCTGTTGCTCCTCGGTCAAGAGGAAATGAGATGTCCCAAGGCCTTGTCTCCCAGTGCAAGAGTTTCACACTTTGCCGTTGTGCGGCGGTGTTTAGCGGCCCACTTTCTTTCAAATCTGGACCACTTCTTGGTGTCGCTCATTTTGAGCCACTGGGTTTGTTCCGTTGTAGGTCGGGTAAGGTTTCCTGGGTGGCATTGGTAGCTTTGTAAAGGTTCACGTGTAAATGTTCACAAGCAGTCGTATGAACCCCAAATGAGTTATAATACTTGTATTCATTTATATTGATTATTTCAGAATTTTGTTTTGAGTAAAATGTATATTCCCAGAAATGACACAAAGAGGTGTCTTTTATTGAAATCCGACGTTGTAAAGTGTACTTATTAACGATCTAGTGAAACGTTACTCCCGCCGCGCGGAAGTGACGGGTTTATGTAATTACATAAACTTAACGGTCAGTTTATTTTTTTCTGAGCCGATAGAATTCATCTCACAAGGCTTCAGCAATTTATATGAAGTTAATCAACGTTGTGGTTCAGGAGATCCTTTAGGAAACGTCACTCGACTTATTCTTCTCTGTTCTTGTCCGATAATGGGCTTGGTAATTCAGCAACACGGAATAAAAAGAGAATATTCTTTGTTTACAAGAAAACACGTAAAGCTGCTAATAATTCTCCAACAGAGCTATCAGAGTCACATTCAGTCCACAAATATGAGCAGTCAGATGAAAAAAACATTCCACGTCAGCCTTCTAGTTTTTATTTCAAGTTTGAGATATCTAGAATTTCATTCCAGATATTGATGAAAGCACCGATGATGTTAAAATGAAACGACAGCAAGTACCTAACATGTTTAGCTAGTTCATGGCTAAAATGTAGGTAGCTCTCTCTTGTATTTTCACATCTTGCTCATGTAGACTACATATGACATAAGTTACTTAACATGAACACCCTCCTCACACACATATATGGACATCTCATAACACTCTGATGTGACTGTAGACTTTTAGTCCAGGAAGTAGCACGGCTCCTTCTTTTCATAGCAGAGAAACAGCAGGTTAGCAGTCAGGCCATACAGACTGACCTGGCAGTAGCTGTTCAGGCCTTTGCAACCAGTGGAGTAACTGTGTCTGAATGAACACCATACGACAGCGTTCATATGCATGGATATGGAAATGAAAATAGGTTTCTCCTCCCATCTTTTCCCTTTCCGTCCGTGTCCTCAGGTTTCATTGGCTACCTTCCCAACATCAAAGAAATGGTTTCTGACTGGACAGGAGAAGACAAGGACAGTGACCAGCTGTTCTTCACCAAGATTTACATTGATCCAGTTAAAAGGGTTTGTTTCACGTCAGCGTTTATTTTGTGGATCTGTATTTTCATTTATTCCATGCCAAAGTCACATTGAGTGCAATACATACTAAACCTACTGCTAATAACAACAATAATAGCTTTCTTTTCAGTTTCTGTGATACTTTATTATGCAACAGCTTTTATTTGAGACTTGACAGGCATTTGTTAGGTTTGTTATGTTCCCTAATTATTTCATCATATTTTAGTCAGAAGCCTCCTTTCTAATCTGCTCCTGTTCTCATTTGCTGTTGATGCAAACTCAACACTTCCTCCATGTTTATCTGATTTGATGAGTTTAATACAAGGTACATTTCCAAAGCACAAATTCACAAATATGCTCAGATAGTTCCACGTGGCAATTTTCTTTGTGCGCTGTTAATGAGTCTCATTAACAGCGCCGAGCCGGGTCCTGTTAGTCTTTTAATCTGAAACATCTGCAGGAAGTGTTGTGTTTAATGATGGTAATCTAACAGTCAACAAAAGGAACCGCTGACTAGAAGGGACTGGAATGAATTAGTGATTGAGAGCAGTGAGTGTAAGAGTATGCATGACTCTGTAGTACTGATCATATTAGGGCTGATACTGCTTACACGTCTTATTGGATTGAGCCACAAAACCTGCAGCTATATTTCAGATCACCTTTTCAATACTAGCTTTAATTTGCGAATTTGTGAAAACAATGTGTGTTTATGTTTCAGAAATCCACAAACATCACTCTGGACAGCAAATGCAGATTGTTCCAGAACCTTCACGGCGCCCTCGGTGAGTTCTGCTGTGGTGACGGTGGCTTAAAGTACCAGTGTGTAGGATTTGATTTGTTGGTAGAAATGGAATTAAATATGTATAACTATGTTGTCATTAGTGTATTTGGATACTATTTTGGATAGAACTGGATAAAATCAAAATGTTCTGGAATCATTTAACCTTCTATTTAGTAAAGAATCAATTATTTTGATTGCATTACAGATGTTTTTTTAGTGAACATCTTAAATAAGGAAATCATATATCATATATCATCGAGGGCGAGACCCTCTCCCTGGTGTGGCTGTTGTTGATCGGTGTCCTGTTGGCAACCAGAGGGGAACTTCCTCTTCCTCCTCTGCTTTCCCTCTGTCTGCTGAATCATCTGGAGAATGTAGAGCACTGATGCTACAGGTTGCAGAGCTGAGGGGTTAACAGTTGCAGTGTGTTCGTCAGGCTGCACGTTTAGACATGCGCTGAACTCTCAGCAGTATATTTTTGAGGCAGAGGAAGGAATTTGTTAGTTCAGTGAGAGACGGATGTGACAACAAGTCTGGCAGCTTGAATGAACTCCCTGAGGACCGTTTGCTCCCATAAATCCTCCCTCCTATTACCTCGTCTCTGTGTGTAAGAGACCAAACAAGATCCATCTGACACAAACAGAAATATCTATGACTCAAAATGAAAAGTGTGTTAAATATTGAGCAAGTTTGTCAAAGATAATTTTGTGGTACATTTGACCAAATACACAATCATAAACACATGAATCATGAATCCTAATAACATATTCCTGATTGACAGAACTTGGAACAACACACTACTGTGTAATAACACCGCATCATGTAATAACTGGCAACATGCAATCCGTTTTGAGAATCCGTTGTATAGAGTCTCTCCCTGGAAACCACTGAGTGTGGTACCGAGTGAGAACCAAGCATGGATGTAGACTTTCTCTCGTATTGAGATCCCTGCAGGGCTACTTCTCAACTGATAGAAACATGTAAACCTTTCTGCTAATAACCATGTGCCCAGACGAGGTGGTGCTGAAGTTTGAGGACGGACGAGTACGAGCCAGAAATGTGCTGTATGATACGCTGCCTGTCGTCCTCCATGGGAACGGACCAACCAAGGTACTGACCAATCACAGCTCTCTGACCGCTCCCATGCAACACACAGCCGCCTGATGAAGCTGACCATCAGGTCTGTTCACACCGAAACGACTTTGTTCTCTCCTCGTGTGTCTTGATTGAAACTTGAAAATACATTCTCAACACATCATCACCCAGCAATGAGCAGCTGAATGAGACTCAGAGAAGAAAGAATGATGAACTCACAGCGTGTCAATGTATAAGATGTGTTGTCTTCATTACTGGTGTCATATGATAGCGTTGACTTCATACTAAGCATGAGGAAAACGCCTCTTGTCTATGCATGTTCCAGCCTGCCTGGTCATTATTTTATGGGCTATATACAAAGAACTTCTCCGTCTACATAGAAGTTCTTTATATATAGCCCATGAAATAATTGAATTCAAAACTTTGAACCACAACCCACTTTATCTTTCTAGTCTTTAGGACACTAACACTGTCCGCTATGTGATGTAGCGGTCCATCACACAGTAGTCCCGCCCACCCAGAGGGTCAGAGGCCAAAGGAGCAAGTCTGGTCCATCTTTTAATCTTCTTGCCAATAATAATAAAAAATCCTGTTTGCTAGTTAGGCTCCTTGTACATGTTGTTAAGACCAAAGGGATGTATATTTGATTGAGATTTGATAACCTACGAGAACACATATTTGTTTTCCAGCTCCAGATCAACTACCTAGGTAACTACATCCCCAACACGTGGACGTTTGAGACGGGATGCACAGTGTGTCACGAGGACCTCCACCCACTCACAGCTCTTAAGGTCATTATGGTGATCACATCTCCTCTCTGTGCAAGATTTACTTACTTCACTTAATCAATATCATTTGATCTGTTCAGGCGTTTGATGCTAAATAGAAGTAATAAGACCTTTTTTCTAGAGCTCATATGATGCCTGTGTTTTTCCCAACAGGAGAGTGACTACCCACTGGTGGTCATCGGCATCTTCATCCAGCAGCCCACCCCGTTTGTGGCCGTGTTCTTTGAACGCCTCCTGAAGCTCCAGTATCCTAAGAACCGACTCAAACTCTTCATCTACAACCAGGTAACAGGAGAACATATAATACATCAAGTTTAAAATGAGGATGTGTAACCAGTTCCTGTTAGTTTTCTGTGTACTGCATCAAAATCAGCATGTTAAGACAAATTATTGACATATTGTTACTATATGTTAGCTGGTCATCAGTCCACTGTTCCCGACCCCCATGCGACATTGAGGGGTCGCTATCATTGTCAGCCCAACAATGTCCAGCGCCTTCAGCATCTCATCCACCACTGGCGCCTTGCCACCAAGGAGCTTTTTGACTACCTTAGCGACCTCTGCCAGGGATATGGGTGCAACCACCCCAAAGTCTTCAGGCGCTGCTCCCTCTCCAGGGGACATGTTGGCCGGGTTCAGGAGTTCCTCAAAGTGCTCTTTCCACCACCCGACGATGGGTCAGCAGTTCCCCTCCCCCGCTGAGAACAGCCTGGGGTAGGCCCTGCTTTCCCTTCCTGAGCTGTCGGATGGTTTGCCAGAACCTCCTTGAGGCCAACCGAAAGTCCTTCTCCATGGCCTCCCCGAACTCCTCCCATGCCCGAGGTTTAGCATCCGCGACCATCGCAGCTGCAGCCCTTCTGGCCTGCCGGTACCCGTCAGCTGCTTCAGGAGACCCCTGGGCCAGCCAGGCCCGAAAGGCCTCCTTCTTCAGTTTGACGGCTTCCCTCACCCCCGGTGTCCACCACCGGGTTCTCGGATTGCCGCCACGACACCGATGACCTTCCGACCACAGCTCCTAGCGGCCACAATAGAGGTTTTGAACATGGTCCACTCGGATTCCATGTCCCCAGCCTCCCTCGGGGTGTGTGAGAAGTTCTTCCGGAGGTGGGAGTTGAAGACCTCCCGGACAGGATCCTCTGCCAGACGTTCCCAGTTCACCCTCACCACACGTTTGCTTGCCAGGTCTTTCTAGCCAACTCAGGTTTCTCTATCATTGGCCACGTGAGCGTTGAAGTCTCCCAGGAGAACTATGGAGTCCTTTCCAGGACCCTCCCACCGACTGCAACCAGGCCGGATACTCTGAACTGCTGTTCGGTGCATAAGCACAAACAACAGTCAGAGCCTTACTGTTCCCTGTTGGATGCCTCCATTATGCTACATTAAACATGAAACATTCAAGAGGTTGTCACCAAAATAAAAGACTCTTGCTATGATACCCTTGAAAAGAGTTGACTGTCATGTATAGAAATAAGTTCTGGTTGTACAAACATGTCCCATAAAAACATAAATGCTTATTCTGTAGTAACTCAGGCGCCTGCTCATGCTTCCCTCTCTCTGTGCATTTGTCCTCTCCCTCCAGGAAGCTCATCACGAGGGTCAGATCAGCTCTTTTCTGAAGGATCATGGAAGCCTTTATCAGGGAGTCAAGCTGGTCGGCCCTGAAGAGGAGATGGACCAAGCTGCCTCCCGCAACCTGGGCTGGTGAGTCCCACGAGACCATGTGACACTTCTAGAGGTCTAGCATGTTTCTGATGCGGTCTCCTTTGAGTGTGCTTTAATGTTTCACTTTTTGACCCAGGTCATGTGACAACAAACTAATCATGTTCAATAATCAGAAAAGACTCCTTTTAACACACTGTGGTTATTTGACAAAAACAAGTTGTGTGTGTTACTTTGATATGCACAAGCCCTGCAGAAGCCTTTCTGTCCTTCACAAGAAGCTGTCAGCAATCCTCTTGTGAAAGTTCCCCTCAGTGACAAAGCTGTTGTCACTTGGTTTGGAGGCGGAGCTTCTCTGTGCAGAATGAGTTTGAGAGGGAGCGCTTCATATGCTCACCTTTTAGTCTCAGTGTAACACCTGGATGCAGCAGCAGCCAAGCACAGACCAATATGCAGTGTTGGGGTAGTTACTCAGAAAAAGTAACTAGTTACAAGTTACTAGTTAGTTCTGAAAATTGTAACTAGATTACTTTACTAGTTACTGCATTTGAAAAGTAACTACACTACAAGTTACTTTACTTTCCATTTTTTTAAGCAAATGTCCAAATTAACCGTAAAGATACCTGGACAAACATCATGGCCCTTTCATCACTTTATTTTCAATGTTCAATAAAGGGCATCTCTTAGCCTTTCCACAGAGTGTATTGTAATTGTAAACATGTAAAACTAAATGGCATATAAAACTCAGCCACTAACTTGAAGGAACATTAACCCTGTTCACACTGTCTGACCAAAGAAATATGCCTCACTTTAAAATCCACAAACAACAGGATCCAAGATGCTGTGTATGGTGGGGACATTCAGGTCAAACAGCAGAACACATTGAAAACAGGCTTTTGGAAACATGAGACCCCACTAAACCAAATGTTTAAGAACAAAACCAGCTTGTTATAGGAATCATTGTAGTGGTTTAAGAAAGATAGAAACATAAATGGTACTTTTGGTGATGGACGCTGCAGCTGAGCGGACTGATCGCTGGAGTTTCATACTAGAGTGAAGACGATCACAGATTAAACTCAAGTTTCATATTAAATCTGTTAAATTATTCACCATCTGGTTCAAATATGTTCATTGTAGGTCTGAACCACAAAAGGACCACAAACTACTGTCTTCTAAGATTGTATCTGTTGTTTCCCTCAATAACTTGTATTATGTATGTCATTAAAATCAGAGAGCTGGAGAGAGGAAACACTTTTTACAACACGTAATGAAGGGAAACTATATTTATATTAAGGGTTATTTTATAATGATGTCACAATCAGACTCATTCCGCCAGTAGAAATGGATCCTGCGCGTATAAGCAGGACACATCACAGTATATAAATACTCAATGCAGATTATTAAACGGTAACAGACGACAGAGAAAACATCTCCACTCTGACATCATGATAACTGTGTCTTTATTAATGTGAGTAGTAGTTTAACACCATTAAATCAACTATTTTAAGTGCATTTCTATTGGAATGTTCGCTAAAAACTCTCCGGACAAAACTCCGCCAGCTGTTAAAGCGACTGACAGCTGATCACATGTGATCAGATGTGATCAGATGTGATCAGATGTGATCAGATGTGATTCGCTTCATCAGAAACCTACGTCGCTTCACGTGACGCTTCAGAGGAAAGGACGTCTCATGTCTATTAAAACATATTTCCTCGCGTCTTCTCTTGGTTGAGGGAAGCGGGGATGCGGGTAGAGACTTGGGACGTACCTGTGATAGGCTGTTCATCAGGAAGTGTCGTGTGACTCGCGCGCCGCTAAAAGAGAACTTTTCGGACTGGTACAAATGTCTTGAGTAACGTAGGAACGCGCGTTACTGAGGTCTAGTAAAGTAGTGTAGTTACAATATGTTGAGTGTAATGCGTTACTTTACTTCGTTACCTATAATAGTAACATCGTTACTGTAATCCGTTACTTTACTTCGTTACCTATAAAAGTAATTACGTTACTGTAATCCGTTACTTTGTAACTCGTTACCCCAACACTGCCAATATGCAACTTACTCACGTGGGATGTGGAAACACTCGTATTATTATATTACATTTTATTACACATTTATAGATTCTGAATATTTAAATGGGGAGAAGGAGCAGATGTCATTTTAATGAAGTGTTTTTCACAAAACATGTCTGGACGAGATCTTTAAAGTCAGACCTCCCTTTTTGTATAAGGAAATGGAAATGAGAATGCGGATATTGGCGATGGGCATATGTCTGTAATTTCCAAACACACATTTGTAGGAGACGTTCCCATGGTGTGACTGACAGCTGGTGTCACATTGTTTATATTCTCTATAAGTGGATCTGAAGGCAACAGAACAGCATTTTGGTCCCAGAAGCGTCCGAGTGCTTTCATGTTAGAGGGGCTTTGATTGCCTGCAGATAGCTTTTTATTAATCTCTATGAACAGAAATATGCATATACGATCTGGTCTCTCAACTCTTGGCCCAGATATCTGCTGGCTACACCAGAACCCCAGAAATATATTCCGTTGAGCCTGGAGGCTTATCTGTTTAAGAGCTGAAGGGTTCTGAGATTGTATTGTTTGTACTGCAAACGTTTATACAGGAAATAGCTATCACCATTTGTATTCTTATCTTTTCAGGCTCCTGGAATTAAAGGGGATTTAACAAATCCCTCCATGCTCTCCACACACACTGGAGAACAATTACATATACATTTAACACGAATAAGTAAACAAATGAAAACAAACACTGCAAACTGTGATTTCTTTGTAACAACATGTTTAAATTTCAGTTGGACTGTATGAAACTAGCAGGAGCTTTTGACTGTGGGGGAAATCAACCTTTTTCATTTCCTTTAGAGAAACAAACGTGATGAAACAATAAATGCTGAAATGTCTTTCAGCATTTATTGAACAGATACTAGGAATAAATCAAATGAATATATAGAGCTCTTTCACCACAGATGGTTCAGAGGTCTACGCATAAGAAAAGGTTTAACAGAGTTAAAGCCCCTCCGTGGTCTATCACATAGTCTGTGGTCCACTGATCAGTGGAACACATGTGTACACATGTAACACGTGTGATGTCCAGAGTCCTACCTGCTCTTCAGCCTCATGCACTGTCTTCCGTCTCTTCCAGTGATATGTGCCGGAAGGACAAGGACTGTGACTATTTCTTCATCCTGGACATTGAAGTGGTCCTGGAGAACGAGAACACACTTAAGATTCTCATTGAACAAAACCTGCAAGTATATTTAACAATATTGAATCATTACCATGAATGTAGCTGATGTCTGAGGACTGCTGTGGTCATTTCTATTACACTCATGTATTAGCATTTTACTAAGATGAAGACATAAAGTAACACCCTCTGATTGTTCATCAGTCCTATCGTGGCACCGATGATAACGCGCGTGGGTCGGCTGTGGAGCAACTTCTGGGGCGCCCTCAGTGCAGACGGCTACTACGCCCGGTCTGAGGACTACGTGGACATCGTTCAAGGACGCCGCGTGTAAGTCAACTTTAAGATCTCCGTTTTGTGACAAACACTTTCATTGCCGGGCAAGACTGAAGAGCCAGACTGCAGCAGTAAAGGGAACTTTATAGAGCTCTGCAGATATGCACCCAATCAAATCAATCAGAAGAAAAGCATTACCAACGTCTGCACCTGCACCTCGTCTTGGTACTTGTGGTACTCGTGGTACTCTTGGTACTCGTGGTACTCTTGGTACTCGTGGTACTCGTGGTACTCTTGGTACTCGTGGTACTCGTGGTACTCGTGGTACTCTTGGTACTCGTGGTAAGGCAAGGCAAGTTTATTTGTATAGCACATTTCAACAACAAGGCGATTCAAAGTGCTTCACATAAAGCCATTAAAAGCATCAACACATAATTCAGATTTGGTCCTCTTGGTCCTCTTGGTTCTCTTGGTACTCTTGGTCCTCTTGGTACTCTTGGTACTCTTGGTCCTCTTGGTTCTCTTGGTCCTCTTGGTCCTCTTGGTCCTCTTGGTACTCTTGGTCCTCTTGGTCCTCTTGGTACTCTTGGTCCTCTTGGTTCTCTTGGTACTCTTGGTCCTCTTGGTCCTCTTGGTCCTCTTGGTACTCTTGGTCCTCTTGGTCCTCTTGGTACTCTTGGTCCTCTTGGTCCTCTTGGTACTCTTGGTACTCTTGGTTCTCTTGGTCCTCTTGGTACTCTTGGTACTCTTGGTCCTCTTGGTCCTCTTGGTACTCTTGGTCCTCTTGGTCCTCTTGGTACTCTTGGTACTCTTGGTTCTCTTGGTTCTCTTGGTTCTCTTGGTCCTCTTGGTCCTCTTGGTACTCTTGGTCCTCTTGGTCCTCTTGGTCCTCTTGGTACTCTTGGTACTCTTTTCACTGGGCATCAGTGAGAGATACGTTCTAATGAGGCTGGTTTTCTTAACTGTTCCTGAGGTCGGCTCTGTCTTGTTTTAGGGGTGTGTGGAACGTCCCATACGTGTCCAGCGTGTATCTGGTGAAGGCCGGCCTCCTTCGATCAGAGCTCTCGGACTACAAGCTGTTTACCTCAGACCTCCTGGACCCCGACATGGCTTACTGCCACCACGTCCGCAGCAAGGTGGGTCAGAGAAACAGTATGAGTACAGTTCTGCTGATTGTTGTCATCTATTTGCTCTTAGACCTTTCTTTCAATCATTTTATTTTAAGTTTTTACAAGTTACACATTACCTCACATTACTAGAAAACAAAAAACAACAACAAATAAATAAAATATATATAAAAAATACATAACAGAATAACATCCAACTATACATACAATCAGACAAGGACATAAAAACACGGACATGAATCATCATCCTCCATATTGAACCTATTTTAACAATTGTATGTTCTCATTCTTACCACTAGCTCTTAGATCTAATAAAAAAAGCAATGTTTATAACTGAAAATGTCAAATAGTTGATAAAAAAAAAAGACCTGGTGTGACTCTTTCCTGCAGGAAGTCTTCATGTATGTGACCAACATGCAGACCTTCGGTCGCATCCTGTCAACAGAGAACTATCAGACGAGCCATCTTCATAATGATCTGTGGCAGATCTTTGAGAACCCAGTGGTGAGCCTGAGACCTGCTGACATTACAGAGGCATTAGTAGTGTGAGGGTCTGTATGCGATGCAGGAGGAGTGCCCCCTTGTGGTGGTTGTTGGTTATTGCAATGGCAGGAAATATGCTTTAGAAAAGTAGGGCTGGGGAATTTTGATAAAGAACTTTCATCAAAGTCTAAGATTACTACACTGAAGTAAAATAAGGGCTACAAATATGTCTACCCACAATGCCCCTCTCCAGCACTGAATCAGCCAATAGCAGACGTATGCTTCAATATACTGTTGAATGCACACATAGAAGCTTGAGTCAAATGTTTCTCCTACAGTTATGTTGACAATATCTACTGAAGTCCTGAGAGGCAAGTAAAAAAATAATTCTGGTGATCAAATTCTAATTCTGATCTAAATAGATTTTTTCTCCTGGTTCTGTTTAAATGTTTGTGGATTTCTGAAAATTAATCAATTTAAGTATTTCTCCTTCAAAAGCTTTTTGTAGTAATTTCAAACTCACTGACAATCTTGTCAATAAATAATCAGTTGGATGTTTTCATGCTGTGTGATGTCTTAGCATTTATGCATGTTTATGCATGTTTATGCATGTTTATGCATGGCTCTTATGCTTAATTATACTTACTTGCATACGAGCCCTAGAACATCATTTCAGCAACAGTTGTACTTGTAGTAGTGGCAGTACCACCAGCAGGAGGCTGAACACTAGTGTGTGTGTGTGTGTGTGTGTGTGTGTGTGTGTGTGTGTGTGTGTGTGTGTCCTACAGGACTGGCAGAAGCGCTACATCCATGAGAACTACACTCTTATCATGAAAGATAAGCTGATTGAAACTGTGAGTTGCACAAGTTGACATGAACATAAACATTAAACTAGTATGTACAAATATAAACATAGTAGTATACTAGTATACAGCGTATACAGTAGTATACTGTATACGCTGTCTATTCTGTGCGTGTACGTCGAGAGCAGTCTGTGCAGTGTGTACGTGTTACTGTGTGATATTATGGTCTGGATATGTCCTCTGTCCCCAGCCGTGTCCTGATGTCTACTGGTTCCCAATTTTCTCTGATGTTGCTTGTGACCACATTGTTGAAGAAATGGAACATTTTGGGAAGTGGTCCGGAGGAGGCTCTATGGTATGTTGTTCTATGTCTTTGTTTGAGTGAATCTAAAGACTCTAGATGAATATTTCTCATCGTCAGTAATAACAATAAAAAATAGAGGAAATATGGACTGTTATATTATACTATATGAGACTGTTCATCCACAATCACACCTCATCATTGCTTCCTTGTTAGTCTAGTATCGGTGGTCGCCGTTGGCCTGATCTGCCATCGGCTGTAATTTGCAAAAATGATCTCAAGTCTTGTTGATGTTTCTCTTCTTTGGTTTGTCAGGACACCAGAATCCAAGGAGGCTATGAGAACGTCCCCACCATCGATATCCACATGAACCAGATCAACTTTGAAAAGGAGTGGCAGAAGTTCCTCCTGGAGTATATAGCACCGATAACAGAGAAGATGTACCCTGGTTACTACACCAAGGTAAGAGAGGGACACAACAACAACGACATGCAGCATTAAGAAGAAATGATGACGCTAACATGTCACTCCTTACTTAGTCTGCAGCTTTGTTGAAGAGTTAATGTAGTTATTGTACTGCATTTCCCAGAGTGCACCTGCCAGTCCAGTAGTGTAGCAAAGTGAGAGGAGATGTTTCTGAGTGAGTCAACGTGAACAACAGTGTGTGTGATGTAATGAAGGATCATGTTATCAGTCCAGCAGTGTTTGGGATACAGTGAAGCCCTTTGGTGGAAGATGTGTCAGACCGTGACGGATTAGTTGGTTTGAGTCTGAAACCAATGCAATCTAGATATATATCAAATATCCTCAGACTTCTTTAAGAATAGAAACGTTACCAACGTTAACCAGACTTGTATGACGTGCTACATCACTTGTAGACAGAGTGACATGTAGTCATTGAACATGACTCTTGGCTTTGTGGAGCTGGAAACCTTTATAAATGATCACATGATTGACAGAAACAGAATCACTGGCACATTTGATAATTGAGTCTTCATTCAACATTTGTGGGACAAAAGGAGCAGCTTAAGATGTCCACACACAATGAATGAAACACATCCCTGAATACCCTGACGACCATGGGAAGCGACCCCTCGGTGGCAGCCGCTCCCTGGTTCCTTTAACATGTCTTCTCTCTTCAGTGCGCCACTCCCTTGAACTTCGTGGTGAGGTACAAGCCTGACGAGCAGCCCCTGCTTGTCCCTCACCATGACGCCTCCACATTCACTATTAACGTAGCTCTCAACAGCAAAGACGTTGACTACCAGGTAAATGGGGAGGAGCTGGCAGGTAACGGAGGCTACGGGATAGGATGATGATCTCCACTTCTCTCTCTGCTTCTCCATCTCTGGAAGTGAATGCTGGACCGGGAACCTGAGCGGATGCTTGTCTATGTTGAGCAGGAGCTGCGAGGGTCATGTGTTCTCGCTCCGCCTGTGGCCAGATGAATGCTTGCATGACTCCTTTCTGTCTGTGTGTTTGCAGGCTCTGTTTGAATTGGCCTTTGTAGTTAGATATAAACCAGATGAGCAGCCGTTTTTGAGACCGCACCATGACGCCTCCACATTCACTATAAACATTGCACTCAATCAAGTGGGCCGCGATTACCAGGTGAGTGTGTTGAGGGGCTGGTAGACAACAGCAAGCTCATGGTGACTGCATCCTGAAAGCACCGCTAGTGAGCACCACATGGTCCTTTTTAATCTCATATGTTCATATTAGGCAGCACCTGGCAAATGTAGCACCTGAAAAGGTCATGTCAAGGTCAGGTTATGTCAGTTGGTACAAACGACAAAACAATTTGAGCCGTTCCTTCATTTCTCAGGGTAATCCCATTGACATTTTGAATAATGATTAAATAAAGGGTAAATTATATAGGCCCCAGTATGAACCCTTGTGGGACACCATTCTGTATATTTAAAAAGCTAGAATATAAAGCATCAACTTGGACACCACTCAAATAGTTTTAAACCATCAAACATGTTTTCAGACATTGCTTCATAAGCAGGTCTGGGAACAATGCAGCACAGTATTCAGTGGCATTTATCATGTCTTTTATAATAGTTGTATTTGAATATCGAAATGGGACGGTTATGAATCATGAGCGTGTCCCAGTGAAATCACAGTGAATGCTCATAATCCGAATACTAGTTTTACTCATGAAGGAGCTTGAGGACACTCATGGAGTGGAGAGACAGGCCAGTGGAGAGTAGCAGCCGGCTGGACGAGGCATGCTGCTGACATCTAATCACAGCATTACAAATGGAATGCCATCATATTTCTGGCATGAACATCTTCGTCCCTGATGTTTCAAACTTTCCATTTGTCATTTCTATATTTGTGAGTCTTCTTTGCATGAAGCTGAAGCAGGAGCCTTGTTCATCTGTTTGCATCCATGTCGTTTTCCAACATCTTCAACGTACTGGAAACAGCTAGTCAGCCATGAGTCCATGTGTTACTGCTTTCTGCTCCATGGATGTACAGCTTTATCCTTCATGTAGATGATGTGTTATGTTGTGTGTAAGTCCTACAAGGCCTTTTAAAGCATGAACCAAGCATTTATGAAGTACAATATATATGATATTTAACCGTAGATCATCATTTTAACAACAGCAGCGGTGGTTTAGCTGTGACGGTCAGATGACTGTTTGGGGCTATTTGGAGGTATATGTGTTTAATACGTGTCCATATAGGTTTTTACCTGCTTTTTATTTTAAAAAGCAGGTTCTGTGGTAGAATTTAACTTTTGTGTCCTGTGTCTAGTTTGACTAGAGCTCCGTGTATTGTTTGGATGTTGCATTGTAAGAGGTGGTAGTGTGGTGGTGATGTGTGTGGTGCTGTGGCTGCAGGGAGGCGGCTGCCGGTTCCTCCGCTATGACTGCTCCGTTGATGCTCCTCGTAAAGGCTGGACCCTTTTACACCCGGGCCGCCTCACCCACTACCACGAAGGCCTGCCCACCACCGCCGGGGTGCGGTACATCGCGGTGTCCTTTGTGGATCCGTGATCTCCCAGAGACACACACACACACACACACACACACACACACACACACACACACAGCGGCTCTGTTTTCTGTCTGGAGCGCTGACCCTTGCTCTTTTTTTCACAAGTTCATTTGATTGTTTCTGTCTTATTTAAAGAATTGTATACAACCTATTAGCAGTAGAAGATCAGACCACTATGATAATAGTGCGCCACTTCCTCACAATACCCACGGACATGACAGGACCGGGATGATTACAGGCATCTTCTTTGAGCTGTGGACTTAGAGAAGTCTCTGGAACTCTAGTCCGCTGCTCCGGGCTGCATTCACTTTATTTTACAATTTTATTTTATTTGTTAAAGCCCTCTGATCTAATCTGAAGGCCTCAAAGAGAGACTTCCTCAGTCCACACCGAGCCGCTGAGGATCAGGAGCACAGTGGATCCCGTCGGGACTTCAGCTGGACCAGTTTAGCTTCCATTTCCTAGAAATGTTTTTGAAAATGATTTGGTCAAAATGTACTTCAATTAGTTACACTAACTGCCTTTTTCTGTATCCTAAGCAATTCTTTTCTAACTCTTCCATGAACTGAGACACTCCAAAGCCTGTTACGCCTCTTATTTACTTGGTCTACATTTTTATAAAGACACCCTGATTTTGGGTGGATTTGGATAGAAGGACTTTCATGTTTCATGTTGGAATCAGAGCTCTGGTGTTGGGAACGTGAAACATTACGACCTTCACTGCTTTGAACCCCAATAAAGCCGTGAACTGTGATTAATCTGTAGTCACGTCATGTGACCTTGTGTTTTCATCTGAAATAAACAATAGCACATGAATGTTCTGTTAGCTGGCTATAGATACAGGATGAGAATCAATAGAGTTTTAATGACTGGTTTAAAAGTCAAAAGAAGTATGAAAAGCATTTAAAGAGATAGAGCCCTTTCCTTTAATGAACACGGGCAGCAGTTACTTAACCCTTCATATTGTTATTATTCAGCAGTGTTGGTGGACCCGCTGCATAGCACACAATGTTATGTTAAAATACTCAACAGATGTTTACTTCATCCCAATTACAAGCAATATAAACAGCATATATAGTTAATATTTGCCCTCTACCTTTGCTAGTTCACATGTATGAACGAATGTGCTACTCGGTTTTTTATTTTATTTATAAATGTAATAAAAAAAGAAAATAATTCTAATCAAGATATGAGTGATGCTCCATTCCTGTGTAGTACTCATGAGTACCACATTCCTGCTTTTCTTTGGCACATAGGATACACAAACCAAACTTGGAAGAGTTGACCGGCCTGGACTGTGTAAGTGCGGGAATGTGAGAGCAGGTGTGGGGCTTGAATTGATCAACAATGTTGCAACAGTACTTCTGCCCTTTGGAAGGAGTGTATAAAAGACAGTAACAAACTTCATTGCTGACGTTAATGAAAACACTGTTTTAATACTCCTTTCCATCCTCATCCGCCTCATCTCCCACACTATATCAGCTCCAACTTCCTCCTAATCCTCCTCCAGAGAGGGTACCTCCATGCCCTCACCCAGTGGACAAAGGCACGCTTAGCGTACATCAGATCAAGCTTGTGGTCAAGTGGAGCTCAGGCCTCTGTAAAGCAGTGGTGTTGCCACCTACGAAGCTGAGGAAAACCAGGAAGCCCTGAAGGCTTCACTGGTCCGACTGAGGGAAGAGGGAGAGACTGTGATTACGTACAAGTTTAAGAAGATATGGTCATATCTCTATAATGGTATAGCATAGCAGATAATTAAATATATCAATACAATATTGGCCTCACCTGTATATCCATCTAAACAAACGGAGACAGCAGATGTCATATATTACAACATTGTGACCTAGTAATCAGACATATTATGCACATGTATTTAATAAATCAGTTAATTAAGACAAATAGCTGATCTACAAAATATGATAAAGACAGAATAATCACCTCATCTTGAGAATATGTTTAATATAAAATAGGGTTGCACCTATTTATCGGCCAGATATCGGTATCAGTTGATAATCGCCTTGACGACTTCTATCGGTCAATCTGCAAATCAGATAATGAAAGTGGTCGATGTACACATCAGGAACCGTTTATTTGCCAGGAATGTTTACACAAACCAGGAATTTTTCTAGGCGGAAGACATTAGACATGAGACATTAGACGAGACAAACAACAATCAACAATCAACGACAACAACAGTGCAATGGTATTTAATTAAGTATAAGATAAAGTGCTCAGACAAACAGATAACGTTAATGTAAGTGTATGTTAAAGTGACGTGTGTGTTTAAGTTAAAGTGTATGTTAAAGTGACATGTGTGTTTAAGTTAAAGTGTATGTTAAAGTGACATGTGTGTTTAAGTTAAAGTGTATGTTAAAGTGACATGTGTGTTTAAGTTAAAGTGTATGTTAAAGTGACATGTGTGTTTAAGTTAAAGTGTATGTTAAAGTGACATGTGTGTTTAAGTTAAAAAGTGTATGTTTCGTGCATTGGGTGTTTAAATACGAAGTGTGCAGGGGAGTGACCGGTAAGAAGAAAGAAAAGAAAGACAAAATAGTCCTGGGGGTGACATAATCAGTCAGCGGGGGACCCGGGCTCTGTTGATGAGCCCGACTGCCGACGGGAAGAAACTGTTAAGTGTGGCGTGAGGTCTTAGTCCTGATGGACCTCAGCCTCCTGCCAGAGGGGAGGCACTCAAACAGTTTGTGTCCAGGGTGAGAGGGGTCAGCTGTGATCTTCCTTCAGAGTCCTGGAAGGACACATGTTGTGTTGCATCAATTTAGGACCCGCAAACGATCATCGTGGTTATTTGTGGTAGGTCTCAGTAATGAGAGAAGAAACCACTGACAATTATTGATGCATTCATGTGTTCATTACTTAGTCTATAATGTTGCAGCTGATAAAGGGGGAGATAATGTTAGCCTCACCTCAACCACACAATCTAATTAGTCATTCTATTTATTATGTTTCCATTCAATTAAGAACATTTGAATACAATGTACTCCTCCAATGAATCGCCACCTTAACGTGGTGGAGGAGTTTGAGTGGCTCAGTGATCCTGGGAGCCATGTTGTCCGGGGCGTCAGCCCCTGGTAGGGTCTCCCAAGGCAAACAGGTCTCGGGGGAGAGCCCAGACTAAGAGCGGTTCAAAAAAACCCTGATGAATAGCAGCCCACGGTCTAAAGCTACCTCGTCCGGACAAGGGAAACCGGGGCACCCTCCCGGAGCCAGACCCACGAGGGGAGCTCGTCGGCGAGCGTCTGGTGGCCGGGCTTTCGCCCATGGGGCCCGGTCGGACTCAGCCCGAAAAAAGATCATGGACCAGCAACCCTGTGGACTCACCACCCGCGGGGGGAAGCATCGGGGTCGGGTGCCCTAGCAGACCGGGCGGCGGGCCAGGCAGGAGACCTGGGCGAGCCGATCGCCGGCAGCATAGACTAGCTCTAGGGACGTGGAACGTCACCTCGCTAGCGGGGAAAGAGCCGGAGCTGGTGCAGGAGGTGGAGCGGTACCAGCTAGATTTAGTTGGGCTCACCTCCACGCACAGCATGGGCTCTGGAACCAAGCTCCTGGAGAAGGGTTGGACTTTGTCCTTTTCTGGAGTTGCCCAGGGTGAGAGGCGCCGGGCGGGAGTGGGGATACTCACGAGCCCCCGGCTGAGCGCCGCTATGTTGGAGTTTTCCCCGAAGAACGAGAGGGTCGCCTCCCTGCGCCTACGGGTTGCAGGGAGTAAAGCTCTGACTGTTGTTTGTGCTTATGCACTTTGTAGTCGTATCATCTGATCTGCGGCGTATGTCTTGGACACTCGGGTGAAGAGAGGAGCAGAGCTGTCAACTGATCACCACCTGGTGGTGAGTTGGATCAGATGGCGGGGGAGTCGGCTGGAAAGACCTGGCAAGCCCAAATGTGTAGTGAGGGTGAACTGGGAACGTCTGGCGGAGTACTGTCCGGGAGGTCTTCAACTCCCACCTGCGGAAGAACTCCTCACAAATCCCGAGGGAGGCTGGGGACATGGAACCCGAGTGGACCATGTTCAAAGCCTCTATTGTGGACGCGGCTGCTCGGAGCTGTGGCCGGAAGGTCATCGGTGCCTGTCGTGGCGGCAACCCGAGAACCCGGTGGTGGACACCGGGGGTGAGGGAAGCCGTCAAACTGAAGAAGGAGGCCTTTCGGGCCTGGCTGGCCCAGGGGTCTCCTGAAGCAGCTGACGGGTACCGGCAGGCCAGAAGGGCTGCAGCTGCGATGGTCGCGGATGCTAAAACTCGGGCATGGGAGGAGTTCGGGGAGGCCATGGAGAAGGACTTTCGGACTGTGACCTCCAGCATTCACTGGGGCGTTTTGCAGCCGAGTGTGAAGCAGCAGGGATGAGAGTTAGCGCCTCCAAATCTGAGGCCATGGTGCTCTGCCGGAAACCGGTGGATTGCTCCCTCCAGGTGGGGACAAACTGCCTACCCCAAGCGAAGGAGTTTAAGTATCTCGTGGTCTTGTTCATGAGTGAGGGTAAGGTGGAGCGGGAGATCGACAGACGGATCGGTGCGGCTGCAGCAATAAAACAGGCGCTGTACCGGTCCGTCTGTCTATGTCTTTCGGTCCGTACGTCGGTCTACGTTCCAACCCTCACCTATGGTCACGAACTCTGGGTCGTGACCGAAAGAACGAGATCTCGGATACAAGCGGCCGAAATGAGCTTCCTCCGCAGGGTGGCCGGGCTCACCCTTAGAGATAGGGTAAGGAGCTCGGACATCAGGAGGAGCTTGGAGTCGAGTCGCTGCTCCTTCGTGTCGAAAGGAGTCAGCTGAGGTGGTTCAGCATCTAGTCAGGATGCCTCCTGGACGCCTCCCATTAGAGGTTTTCCAGGCACGTCCAACTGGTAGGAGACCCCGGGGAAGACCGAGGACACGCTGGAGGGATTATATCTCCCGGCTGGCCTTGGAACGCCTCGGGATCCCCCAGAATGAGCTGGAAAGTGTTGCGGGTGAGAGGGAAGCCTGGGTCGGCCTGCTGAACCTGCTGCCACCGCGACCCGACCCCGGATAAGCGGCTGATAATGGATGGATGGATGGATGAATACAATGTAAAAGTTATTTACACCTGTGCGAGATGAACATTTCAATATTTTACTTTCGTAAAAGTACAAAGGTATTAGCATTAAAATACACTTAAAGTCCCAAAAGTAAAACAATTAAGAACATTCATTAAAACATTAAAAACCAGTCAAAAAGCAAAGACTAAAGTAAAAGTCGCAGTTTAAGAAATACAATGCAGTAGTGAGATGCGGAAATTGATTAATATCCTTGAATCTGGTTCAATTAAAGGCAGCAGCAAACAGAAAAGTCTTTAATGTGGACTTAAAGGAGCTGAGGGTCTCAGCAGACCTGCAGCTTTCAGGGACCTTGTTCCAGATATGTGGAGCAGAAAAGCTGAACGCTGCTTCTTCATGTTTAGACTCTTAGAACAGAAAGTAGACCCGTCCCAGACGACCTGAGGGGTCGGGATGGTTCATAAGGTAGCAGCAGATCACAAATGTATTTAGGCCCCAAGATGAACGGATGGATTTGCGTTCCTGTGGGTGAAAGCAGTGGCGTTTCTTAGTACCAGACACCTTTTAGGGAACCTCATTTTGCTGCAGCAGGGTCCGACTGTCTGCCACCCCTCCTACAGCAGGCCCAGCAATACAACCTGGGTCTCCAGTGGCAAGGTCAGCGCTGGCAAACGGTGGGGCCGGCAGGGTGAAGCTCCGTTACCTCCAGAGGAGGAGCCCCTACTCGTGGAATGGAAACCAGTTAAAAGTTCCTCAAACAGTAACTGAATCAAACGTTTAATAGTGGTTTAGATTTCAGTTTTGTTGAGAAGAGGTTAGATAGCATGGCCATGGAGTCTTTATTACTCACACTATGAGCAGGCCCAGGACAGAGTGAAGGACCTACAACTTCCTGTTATAATAATGTACTATGCCTTACACTGTAAATAAGGAATGTCCATGTGTAAAATATGATACTTAAGAAAGAATATAAACAATAAGGGGGAGTGAACCTAGTGAAATTGTGTATTGTATCATGGGAAAGGTCACAGTTAGTTTAGTTAGTGTGTTCACATAGGAGATGTTGTAGGAAGGCCAGGAATGTGAAAGGAAGATGACCTCATAGTTCTCCTCTACATGGTACCAGGTTCCCCTCTGTACTGAAAAACAACTTCTCCAGGGAGGGAACTTGTGTCAGCTACACAGAGGGGTGGAGAGATGACGTCAAGAACCAGGAAGCAAAGCGTGCTGAGGTACCACCTCTGAACCAACCCGAATGCTGCCTCCACCTCGGCTAAACTTATAACCAATTGCACGCTGTAATATTAACCCAATGAGCGACGACAACGCCCATTATATTGATCTATAATATAAAATGTTTTACAGATCGGTGTGCATCATTTTTAAGCTAGACAGTCGACTGCTGTTAGATATTCGGTGGCCTGTGGACGCTGTGTTTTTGTGCTTCCTCGTGTACACTGCACCATCAACTTTTGATTAAATCCATTTTATGATAACTTACTGAATCCAGAACTATTTCAAGTCTACCACCCAAAGATTATTGAACATAACAGCCCACTCTTATCCCAGGTCCGTGGACCCAAACAGCCATTATGTAATATACATGTGTAGGCGGGTGTACAGTGTGGCCATTAAAAAGTTACGATTTATGTTCTTTACAGAAAATGAGCCAAGGCCAATGAGTCTGAAAAAAGTATTATCGCATCATTCTTTAGATAAAACTAAAATACGCAACATTAGGTTGTGAAAGTGTCACGGTTATAACCAGCCAACACGGTCACAGTTAGTGCGTTTGGTCAGATGTTCTAATGGGTAGCCAACAAGCCGACCAGGAACCCGACACTGCAGCACACTTCTGTGGTTTTTAAAGCTGTGCACTTCTGGTCATTGCTAGTCTTTCAGCCACAGATAGATAGATACAGATAGATGGTTTTTAAAGTCAAAATATTTGAGTGCCATATTTTTTGCAATAACTTTTTCCTTGGGTCAGCAGAACCAAGAAGTGAACACAACATCACTGACAAATCACTTTGATAGTAAACTTGTTACGGTGCACAAGCATTCATGAAAGTTAATGAAGTGTAAATCACTTTTACACTTTAGTTTAAAGCTCAAGTTGAGCATGTTTTACTGGCATTAAATATGAATGCAAAGTTGCAAGAACTACCATAATTGGTAAACCTTTATTGAAAAGTTTTAAGATAAAAAGGGAATCATAGTCAGTCAAGATAGAAAGAGAGAAGGAGAGAATATACACACAGTTACAATCTCAGGCTCAACAGGGAACAAAGAGAAGAGCGCGTTAGTCGCTTCAAATACACATCCATGTACAACTTCAGTAAGAATTCTACAGCCTAACAATACAAGACTTTGTAAAAAGAATTTGAGAAATCTGAAAAACCATCTGAAAGCCGATCTCTACAGAACGGAGCGAGGCAGCGATCACAAGCGGAAGCGGTCAGAGAAGTTGGGCGAGTGTGGAACCGTGAGAGGAAGCTCGCTCTTCTTCACAGCCACTGGTTTGTAGTGGCGGATGGGCTGAGCGGCGTGAACCTGGGAGAGGAAGAGAAGGGCGTTACATCACGCTGGAATATTTACGACTTCATGCGCGCTCTAATATAATGAGCCCCGTTTGGCAGTGACCTGCTCCTTCCGCAGCTTGGCGACCTCCTCCTTCCCCTTCTGCTCCTGCTCTCGTCTCTGCTCCTCCTCCATGAACCTCCCCAGAGCGTCCCTCTCACCGGCCTGCCGCTCGTATTCCTGGCGCTCTGCGGCCCGGCGCTCCGTCGACAGCTCGAAGGCCTCCACCACTGTGGAAGAAGTCATTCCTTAGTGCCAGGACGGATAACGTGAAGGCGCCAGCAGCACAGAGTGCTCTTCTTCACGAGGTTTGAATAGTGCTCATGAACGTTACAAGTAGGGCTGGGCGGTATTTTGTTATAAAGTTATAACCATGACACGCAAGTAGCTGCGACCGCTGCGCCCTCAGCGGTGAGCAATACATGTTGCTGCCTGCCGAAGAGCAACAGTTGTTACGGCCCTGTATGGACATTTGAAACGGTATACCGGTTCAACCGTCCGGCCCTAGTTAGAAGCAGCATATCAGACTCTGCAGGTGTTGGTGAAACCAGGTTACCTAGGTTGTGAACAGACTTACCCACTGAAGCCCGGACCTCCTTTTTGGGCTGGAAAGGCTCTTTATTAGTGACTGTGTTGGGCCTGGCTTTGAACGCCACTCCTTCCTCTCGTTTATGCTCTTCTTTCACCTACAGAAACAGGTCATGCAGTCATTTCACGGTACCGCTGGATATTGAATTCAAAGCGCCAGATTGTGTGTACCATCTGATCCCAGCGAGCGCTCCTCACAGCTCCCCGCTCATCCAGCAGCATTCTGAAGGGCTCCGGCTTTGTGGGTTCCAGCTTCTTCTTCTCTGGGAGGAGCACCGAGTCGAAGTCCGGCAGCGGCTGGGCCTTGAACTGAGGTACCTGGAACCGGAGAGGAAACGGTAGGAGTGATTTAGTGGCTGTGTCTTTACTCTGGACGGCTAAAGGACCAGGGTTGTGTTCGTGGATCTCCACCTCTCCATTTCGCATTTCCTGCAGCTTCTTCTCTTTCAACACCCTCTTCTCTCGGTCCCGCTCCTCAAAGGAGAAGGGACAGACCTCCACATGGTGGTTCTCTTGTAGTTGGGGCTGGAAGGGGAGGCCAAAATGAGGCACTGGGGGGGCCTTGATGGGTGAGGGCCGTTTGACCTGAGCAAAAAGGGGTAGTGTTACCTCGAGTTGAAGAAAAGTAATTATGCCTGAAGTATGAAACAACCAGCTGAGCCCTTACCTCCTCAACCCTCTCCATACGAACTCTCTTCTTCAGGGCAAAAGCCGGAGACTCCGGCACAGTTGGATGCAGAACTTTCTTCTCGGGCAATCCCTGTTGACGGGAGGAAACTCTTTTGAATACATTCATGGTATGGAAATGATCTCCTTCGAAGCTTTGCAGGCATTAAACTCACCACGACTCCTTCCAGGATCTTCCTGGGCAGCCGCTGGGCTTTGAAGGCGTGCGGCTTCTCTTCCTCCTCCTGAGGCTTCTTGGCCTGTCGCTCATGGAGACGCTTCTCAATCTGCAGCTCAAAGCCTTCGGGTACCGTGGGTTCCTTCACTGCCGGCCTCTTTAGGTGCTCGGCGCTCTGCAGAATCTTCCTGTTCAGCTCCAAGGCATTGAACTTAAACCTGTGATTAAAACACTTTATTTAATGGATAGGAAGGCAGTGTAGGCTAGAGACAAGCTTATATCAAAAGACATTTCCAGTGTCAGTTGTTGTCAGAGTTCTGATGGCAACATTTAGGAAAACGTCGCTGCTTTAATCTTACTACGCAATAGAAAGGATGAAATGGTAGAGCATAGGTTAAAACAGCGGTGTGTATTTAACCCGTTATTATTTGATGAACATGCGGTCTTACAACTACGTCAAAAGGGTACTGCCCACTTTTACCATGAAGGTGAGAGTTGAAGTCAGGATCAATACCAACATGCTGCTTGGTATTTTAAAAGGCTTTCCTACTTCCAGCCAGGGACAAGACGAGTAAAGGTCTTACTTGTGGAGTTCGTCCAGCTCTTCAGCCTCCAGCTCAGCGCTGCTCTTCACATTGGTTGGCCGGCTCCTTTGGCAGGTCATCAGCTGAGGGGTGTGAGGCTGGGTGAGCTTCAGCTTACTACCCTTCACCGCTGCTGGCCCTAGAACAGTTAGAACCAGTGTGTTGAGCTGAACCCCGAAGGCACGGAGACAAGAACAACCCACACGTCCTGCACACCTCTTTCTTGACTCCTGCGGCTTCGCAGATGGTAGCGGTCAGGGGTTCGCTTGTGGAACTGCTCTATCTGCTGCGCCATGGGAACGTAGGCGGCCGCCTCCTCCGCCTCCCTCTTGTTGCCAGTGGACAGGTTGAAGGGTTTTGGCACGGTGGCGCCCCTCATAGCCTTTGCCTAAAGAGTCAAAGGAGAGAGCAACAGGAGAAATTGGGTGCTCATGTACATTTGGATGTCTATTTACTTTCCTCTCAGCTCAGTTGAGAACTACAACTAAACTACAGATTATTCTGTGAACTGGAGGACATTTTGTTCCATGCAACAGGGAGTACATTTATCTTCCTTGATCAGGTTTTATTCAAAAGAACGTGCAGAAGAAATGTTTTTTGGAAACTTGTAGTTTTCATCTAGTGATGAATGCATTTGTTGAAGCAGCAGCATGAGACTTTACTCCACTTCTTGTTCCGCGCACATTACACGTTTAAGTGACTCATTCATGGTCTGGAGCTGACAGTTTGCACTACACGTCTATAAAAGCTGTTAGCACATGAAGTACTGACTGGGGAGGAGGGTTTGCGAAGCTGGTTGATGAAGTCCACTTCCTTGTGGGCTGCTGAAGTGGTCGCCTTGACGCGGGTGTTTGTGGTGAAGCTGAACTCTTTGGGCACCGTCGCCGTCAGGACCATCTTCTTGGGCGGTGCATCTGAAATGAGTGACGCACAGTTACTGCCAAGAAGTAAACCTGAAGAACAACTTCCAGACCTTTTAAAATGGCACCAAACAGCTTGTGAGAAAAGGACATTTGAAAATGTTTGCAGACACAAAGTCACTCATAACTACTCACTGCCAGCCAGAGCAGCTTTGTAGCTGGCCTCGTTCTGCCTGCGATGCAGCGCCACTTCCTTCTGGAGGTTCCTGATGTGCTCCAGCTCCTGCACCTCAGAGCTGTTTGGCCTGTTTGGACATTATCATCAGCAACAATACTCAAGCTGTTAACATTGGGATCATCCACGTCGGAGAGCCTAAATTGTATGAATCCCAGAGCTGGTGTTTTATTTGGACTTATTGTTTCCTAAGTACATGCATAAATGAGTTGATGAACTCCCAGGTCCTTCAGGATAGTCACTCACTCTGGGTTTGCAGCAGAGGAAGCTGCTGTCCGGCTCTTGGGCATCCTGGTATCCTGTGGCGCCTTGCTGTGGCGGACCCGGCTGGATTCTCGGGCAATAGGAGGAATTCTGGAGCAAACAAACAGTGGAAAACTTGAAGAACCGTAAAGGAAAAACAAGATAAGACAAACAGCACAGCGTGAAAATACACCAGTGAAGGGCATCTTGACAGGACGGTTTGGACACTTACTTTTTTTTTTTCTTTAGTGGTGGTGGAGCCAGACCGAGCGACATGTCCTTACGTTTTGAAACCCTAAAAAAGAAGAAATAGAAATAAGTCAAGATCATCTTGATCTAGATCAAGTCTCAATATATTCCCTGTATGGAGAAAACCCAACTTGATGTAAATTATACTAATCTAAATGACAAAGGCAGCAACAAAAACTTCTATAGCAGTAGAACAATGACTGTATGGTCTCAGTCGTCTCTCCTGACCCACTAGAAGTGTGGAGGCGGCTGTACCTGCAGAGACCATAGCCTCTGACTGGACCTCCTCAGTTTGCTTTGGATGTACAAGCACGTGAATATATTGAGGATAAGCTTTTAAAAACACAGAATACGTCAATCTCACCGCCTCCATTTGTCACATGGTGCAACAGTCGGTTGGTGTGTTTGAAGCATCGACTGATACAAGAGGTGAACGTAGTCACCGTGAGATCATCCAATGGTTTGGACACAAGTGGTAAATGCATTTCTCTTTCTAGTCTTCCGACCACTCAAAGCTCTTTAACACTACATGTCATCATTTATACACTGATGGAGGAGCTACCATGAAGGTACCACCTGTCCATCAGGACTAACTAACAGTCATACACGGTAAGCAGAGCGACACTTTGAGGTTACGTGTGATGCCAAGGACACAACAACATGGACTAGTGGAGCCGGGGATTGAAACGCCAATCCTGACTGAAGGACGACCCTGCGCTACCACTGAGCCAGTCACCCTGAGCATTGAGTTTAACATTTTGTCTGTCGCCATTTTGTTTTTTTGGAACCAGAAGCAACATAAAAGGGTGGAGCCAAGAACTGAATGCTGATCAAAACAATTTTTAGTTAAACAAAATGTTACAATTAAGTTTCATGAACTGAAAACACACTGAAAGGCTTAAAGATCCGAGATGAAAACATTGACAACTTCCAGACCGGTCAACACTGAGGCAGAGACCCGTCAATCACAAGGTAGCCCCACCCTAATCCTGTATGTCCATTTGACTCTAAACAGACTACGCTAATGTGCCCGAATTTTCGAATTTTCGAATTTTCGGGTAGGATTGTGTACAATTATGAGTCAATACCACAGATGTATTGTGTAGCACACATGCGTCTTCCACTTCCATCCTGTAGTACAAGAGGAGCCATCACAAGGACCTTACCTGCGTGCTTGGACAGGGGGTTGGTTAGCGGCACCCCTCTTAGGCCGTGTCCCAGTCCGAGCAGGAGATCCATCGCCCCAGGACGTGACCAGGTTCGCAGGTCGAGACGTGGCAGCACTAGGACCTGAAACATTGAAACGTCCGTATGAGTTCACGTCATGTCTACAGACTAGTCTAGAGGGCCACACAAGCGCTCAGCTAGAAATAGCCAGTGTATAAAAGGATTCAATCTTCCCAAGAGTAACATTTACAACACAAATCATCTGAGAGAACGGCCCTTCTGTCTGAAAGACACCAAAGTGGCTTTCACTATTCATTTGTAAAATGGGATTTGGTTTCATTTGTAAAAACAGACCTGTGTTTTGTTCATTTGCCTAAACTTTTTTTTTTTAAACCAGGGAATATGAATCCAATGTTTATGAGTTTTAAGAATGCTTTTACAAATGAAACCGTCATCACTTACAGCTTTGACTTAATGATTGTTGTGAATCCAGTACTGTCACACCCACCTGTCAAGACTGGCAAGTATCTGAACACATACATAGTTATTGTTTTGTAATTTGGGATTAGGGCAAGTAGAATACTGTTGTTGTATTCCAAGACAATACATGAACAGAACAAGACCCCATAAACAGAACACTGGCCAGTTAACATGATGTCAGCAATGTGAAATGATAACAAAGACAATAAGAAAGTAAACAAAAGAGCAAATATCAAAAAATGTATTTGCACTTTACAATGTAAAAACAAAATATACAATGAGTGCATCTTCAGAAATTAGCTAAAATTAAATTAAAAACCAACCGGAGTCCTCTTCCATCTTGACTTGGGGGGCCACGGTGGCTTTAGGCAGGTCCAGCGGGTGGGCGCTCCTCAAATCTGGTTCCAGCCTCAGAGGCGTCTTCAGGTGGCCGTCTCCTCCTCCGGCCTGCTGATCTGCACAGGAGAGACAGTCACAGGTCAAGAAGATGGACTCGTCACATTATTTGACGGTTAATTTTACAGAAATATTGGCTGTGCAACTCTATACTGTAGTATAGTTTGCATTACCCGTTCCCATTTTGTAACAGTTAGGCCAGTATGAAGACTACTTGTACTTTATCAACACATCTCAAAATGCCCCTCATCCCTCCTGTGAGGAGCCACAGCCTGAACACAGTCAGACCAGCAGGGTCACGTGGGTCATACCGGTCCGGTCAGAAGCTGCAGAGGACTGAAATGATTCATGACACCAACAAGATCTCAGGAGAGCAGCTGCTCACACTTCAGGAGGAAAGGTCCTCTTCCAGCAGAGCCGAGGCCAGCAGGACCCTCTGCGAGATGAAGACACGTCTAACTCTCTAACTAAAGACAACGGCGGCGGTAGCTGCTGGGACGGGTGTCCAGAGTAACGCCAGAGGTTCCTTTACATTAGACTTTAGGATAAAGAACAAACACTAAAAGACAACCACAGCAACAGCTCGTCCCGACGACACCGGAGACTCTTACCGAACCACACGTCTTCGCTTCCTTCGTCCTCCAGGTCCACGAAGTCCACGACGTGAGACGGCGCATCGAACTCGTATCGATCTCCAGAGTCGCTTTCCGCCATAATTGCAGTTATTCCACAAGTCACCTAAACAGGAGGCAGTAAACACGGACACTGTTCGGTTAGAGGCGGTTATTGCGCTGCTCGGCTCCCGCTAACGCACCGTACAGTACTCCGGTAGTGTCGGCGGAGACGGGCCTATAACGGAGAGCCGGTAACCGGGACTTCCTTAGCCCACAGCAAATTACCACAATGTGTCTATCTGAACCTGTGAACACGGGGAAGCCATTACTGAGGAAGAAGAAGATAATGGACGCTTACCGTCCAGAGCAACGCAACTGAAGCAGCGAGCCGTTAGCGCGTAAATGTTTCTCTTTTGAAGCAGCCAATGGGTGACCGCGTGGTCACCAGCTCGCTGTTCATTGGCTCATACAAGTCAACTTCCTTTGACCTGACCACGTGATCACCACACAGCATAATATTAGGCTCGTTCGTTAGTATGGAAGCCCGTTTCCGCCACAAAAAAACAAAACAAAAGAGATGAAAAGTCATAATAATGCAGTAAAAAGTCACAATAATGAGATAAAAAGTAATAATAATAAAAATAGGTAAGCATATAATAAATAGGTGGCACTTACTTATAGCACTTTGTAGTTTGGCTTTCTTGAAGAAATTGTACTTTCTTGATTCTTGTTGTTCTAAATTTGTCCTCATGGTTGAATGCACTTATTGTAAGTCGCTTTGGATAAAAGCTTCAGCTAAATGAAATGTAATGTTCTGATGTTTTATCTCCATTTTCTCTTCTATCACCACTCCATTGTCATCATTACCATACCCCATGTGCTATGAGCATTCAATTCCTCCAGTACTTCTATACTTTCTTACATATAAAAGTGGTTATAAAAGTGAGCAAATATGATACTTCCTTCTCTTGTCTAAACTTCCAATAGTCCGTACTGAAGTCCTTGTTGTACAAATAAGATGCAGCCTCCTATATTATCCCCCATTCTATCTCTGCAAATAATATCATACGCATTAATAAGAGTTTGGTTGGGTTTGAGCCAGGTTTAAATGCTTTCTGATTTGAGGGACTATCTTACTTTGTTTATCTATCTCTATCTTTATTTGATTAAATAGTCACAGGCGCTTTTTTTCTCAAATTTCTCTGGAAGAATACTTCTCACAAGCTTAAGAAATGTGTTTTCTCCAGAGGGAGTTCTTCAAGTCTTGGACTTCTTTGACACCGTTTAAAGTTTTTAAAGTTAACTGGTTAAAAGGTCTTAAAAATCCAGATTCAATTTAATAATTTATCCCAAATAACATTTTCAACGAAATTAGTCTTTATGTTTTGACGGGCAATTTCTTTTGCCGCCCAGATTGTCAATCAAATTACGAAAATTCCATCTGCAAGCGTGGAAGCTATGTTTGGTCCAGAATGTCTCCCCTCTAGCTGGAGCAACTGCAACATATTTATCAAAAATAAATCCTTTTTCTTTCATGAATGGTTCCAAAGAGATATGAATCATATTCTACAGCTTTTTGATGAATTAGGTATGATGTCCTATGATTCATTTGTGTCTGTACACGATTTTCAAATTTCCTTGAATGATTTAATCCTTTAATTTGTGCCATTCCAGATTAATTTATTACATTTATGAAAAGCCACTTTAGTTATGAGAGAATATTACGACACAGCCTCGACTGATGTTGGATGGAATTAAACTGAATGCAAAGTGTGACGGTAAGCATATTCACCAAAGTTTTTCTGGAGGATAAACTGGACGAGGGTTAGGCCTTCACTTCATGAGGACTGTATTTCAAACAAGGCGAAGGAAGTACATTTCACAATTTCACATGAAATATACTCCACTAGTTATCTCATATTACTAGTTCCTTTTTGTAAACGTGATATAGAAACACATTTTCCTCTATTTACTGATATACTATAATTTAGGACATAACTGGAGTCTCACTGCTTTGAAGCCACCAGTTTTGTTTATTCCTTTAACCTTAAAGAAAGCTCTTAAATCACTTTTCTAGCTACACAAGCTCAGTGGCTGCCCTCTGCCTGGTCGAGACACTGCCTCCTTACAGTTACTCTAATATAGCTCCACCTGCCATAATTATATTATGTTACAAATATTTACCAAAGGATCTACATACATTTCATTTACTTAGGAGGAAATAGACACTGTATCGACATGAATGGATTACAAGGACATTCACAAAACATCACAGGTTACGTGGTTGAAAACATCTGGAATAGGTCTGCCTGTAGGTCTGCCTGTTTTACACTCTTTGACCAACAGATGTTTAGTGAGCACATGAAGCCTGAAGAAAAAACCTTGTGTGAACCAGTTTGCTGGGAGCACCATGAATTCTGCGATGGCCGATACAGCAGAGAGGATGAGGCCATCCCCCTCGGGTACATTTGAGCCATCATGAAGTCTCGTGTCCACAGTAGAAGCTGCTGGAAGGAGTCCTCTTTTCTGCACTTTCGGTTCCCTTGTCTCGACCTCAATGGGTTTTAAGAACAATTGTTTTGTTTGAAGCCTGAAATAAAGTGTGTGGTGAACACAAACTGAAGAGATTTTATCGTTTTCTTCTACTATACGAAATACATCAGTAAATATTCCTCTGATGAATTTAGTGGCCAAAATGCCATCAAGCCGACTAGACCGCCTCTAGCTTAGTGGTGGTGGCATGAGGTCATGTGACTGTGGTGTAGTTCTTCCATCCAGCCGCTTAGTCCGGGGTCGGGTCTCGGTGGCAGCAGGCCCAGCAGGCTAAACCAGACTTCCCTCTCATCCGCAACATGGTCCAACTCATTCCCGAGGCGTTCAGGCCAGCTGGGAGACAGAATCCCTCCAGCGTGTCCTTTATATGCTAATGTTAGCTTTTTACTTCTGCTGATTGTACTTACGCTTCAAAATCATAAAGGTGGTGTTCATTTGTGAAGATTATGTTGCTGAACAAAATGTATAAGTATTAGAAACGTGTGCTTGCCTGATAGTTTTTTTTCTGCAGCAATCCAAACACCAATAGAAGAATCCCAGCAGTGTTTGTCGAGGCTCCAGTGTGATGCTAACCAGTGCGATGCTAACTTCTGGGGTTAGCCTAGAAACACACGTCATCCTGCAGCTCTCTATTTTGATCGTCATCCTTCACCGAAAGTATTTCTGTATACTAGCTTGATCTGTAACTACACCATAGTCCTGAAGATATCATATATTCTGTAAGTGATATTTCCAGATTTTCAGAATTTCCAACATTAAACCAGCCCATGTGAATTGTGCAGCTCATATTTTTTAGTTGAGAATCGCCACAAACTAGCGTGGCAGTGATCTCTAGCGCCTAGCAGGCCAAACAAAGACAAATCCATACAGATTGTTGAAGGTTAACCTAAACTGGAAGATGAATATTTCCTCTGTAAAGATCTTTGTAATGAGAAAAGAAAAACACCTTTAAACTTGGTGAGACCACTTAATGGCTTTGAAGTATTTCCTGTGTTTATATATTCAATTTATTTTGTGTAGACCAAAATCACAAATTTGCCTCTGAGGGCTTTACAATCTGTACACATACAACTTCCTCTGTCCCAGGACCTCACATCGGTTCAGGAAAAAATATATACCAAAATAATAAAAGTTGAAAGCTACTTTTAACTAATCAAATAATTACATTTGCAACTTTCTTTGCATTTTGTACAAGCAATTAATTCTCTCCAAAACTGAATATCAAGTGCAAAAGAAACCCCCCAAAAAACCATCATGATCATGTACATTCAGCAGAACCACAAACGCACAACAAACAAACATGAATGGTACTCATGTCGAATCAAGGAAGGGCACACAGTACTAAGGGCATAGCCAGCAGCAGGTGGAAGGGGAGGCATGACATGCCACTCAAGAGTCACAAGGGATGCGAGTCCCCTGATGAGGACCGACTGGTTGGCCACAATCATCCCATTCAGCGAAATGACCAATATAAGCTGCACATATTCAAATCCCTCCTATTATGGGGATCATCATGGTTTGCCTTGTGCAAAGATCAATTTGTTCTTTATCACATTCTTCAAATACAAACTTTCCAATGGGAGAAATCTAAAGCGTTACATGATAACAAATACAAAAACATCATCATTTCAGTGGATAAGTTTTTGAAATGAAAAAGTAAACAACTAATTCTGCTTCTTCACGCGTGATTGGTTGATGATCTGCCGTTTCCTCTTGGGAAAGTTTGTCACCGAGGGGAGCGGAGCGCTCGGTGCAAAGCAAAGAGCTCAAAGGAATAATGAAAAATGTGAGACAAGATACTTACTCTACTCAAAGTATCTTCTTTTTTAATCGTTTTTATGATTCACAAAACATACAATATCATATGTACTGTACACGCCACTTCAAGTCTCATGAAATAAAAAAAACTAAAATATTACAAGAAAAAAAGAAAAGATGACACCACGGTGAAAGAAAACCTGCACACGGTCAGTCATCAAAAACATTAGTTTATGTGTTTTCATGCTGGTTTACTAATGTAAATTGGAATATTGGTAAGAATGTGATCTTTTATAGTCATTCCTTTATGGTTGAGAGAATAAAATGAGATGTAGAGGAAAACTGCGAGGCTGCCCTTTAAGAACCAACGTAAGGATTTATGCCAGTTTCATCTCCATGTGACGACATCAGGAGACAAAGGTGGACTTCTACTCTACAGTTAAATATATGCATAGAAAACCTTCTATTAAATCTACTAGTATCCTAAAACAATGCTGAAAATGAAGAGCAAGCCATGGCCTCGGAAAATCAGATAATTTAGCTTAAATGATTTATTGGACAGGGCTCCTAAACAAAGCTCCCCTTTATTTGGAAATGAGTGGAAATAAACACAACCGCCACACCATCTTGGTCAAAAGCTCCAATATCATTGAAAATGATAGAGTGAGAGAGAAAATAGAACACTATTGAAACTTTGAATGCACATTTTCTTGTTGAGCTCTGGGCCCCCTCCATGTCTTCCCCTCTAAAACGACACCATCCCCATGAGGATAACACACACAACCATACATTCAATGTCTATTCTCCAACTCGGGAAACAGCTGGAACTGGGGGAGGGAAAAGAGCCGGGCCGTCCTCCTCTTCTGGTCTATACGCTTCTCCCTCTGCTGGATGCTACGCTGTCTGAACTGGGCCTTTCCTTCTCAGACCACTGGGAAGCTGCTGCTGTGCAGAGCTGCAAACTGATCCTCTGTGTGTGTCTCATGTACTTGTATCTTTTTCACCTCAATGGAGACGCAGAGTTGAGACCAGTGACTGTCTAGTTGTTTCAATTATTGCATCCCGCCCCCACCCCTCCACTGCACACATTCAGCCTACATGTCAGGAAATTAATCAAGTAAAGAACTGTGGGAACCGGGCAAAGAGAATGGATGATGCAGGTGAGAGCAGGTGAGCGAGTGGAGCCGAGGGCCATAAGGAGGTGGCGTGGTGGTGGGGGTGAAGAGGGCCTCTGCTGGGTCGCTGCGTTCCGCTCTGAGCTCGGACTCAGGACCCGGCTGTGGCCTCAGCGGCCTCATTTCTCTCTGTAGTACAGCAGGTACATCTTCAGAGGCTCGGGCAGCGGCAGGCCCAGGATCCTCTCTCTGAGGATGTTCACAGCCGGCTGGGGTCGGAGCAGTTCCCTGGTCTCCTTCTCCTCCTCTTCCTCCTGTTGTTGTTGTTGTTGTTGTTGTTCCTCCTGCTGCTGCTGCGGCTGCTGCTCCTCCTCCTCCTCCTCCTCCCCCTCCTCTTCCTCATCTTCTTCCTCCACTGTCTCCTCCTCTTCCACTACCCCTCCCGCTCCCCTGCCCGCACTCCTGCTCCCCCTCATCTGCCGCCTCGCCTCCCTCTTTCCGGCCTCCTCTTCGTCCTCCGCTCTGCCTCCCTGGCTGTCGTTGGCATCCAGAGGGGCGGGGCCGATGCCGCTGCTGGCCACCACCTGGCGCGTGGCCAGGACGAGGGCGTTGCAGTGACGGCGGTGGACACGTCTGCGTTTGAAGCGAGGGCCGTACTTATGGAGCCCGGCCACCGCCAGACCCCTGCCGACGCTAAACGAGGAGCCTCGGCCGCGTGACTGGCTGTCTCCTCCCTCTGTGGTCACCCGGAGGGTGTGGCGGATACAGATGCGAGTCAGCTCCTGTAACGTCCGGACCTCATACTTGGCTGCAACATTGAGAAGCACAAGAAAGCAGAGGGAATCAGACACGTATGTGTCCCAGGATTCTTATTCAGTGGCTTTTTTTCTTCTTCAATTGAAATAAAATCCCCAAGAGACTCACGCAGCGGGACAGTCTTGGGCTTGCGGGTCGTTCCATGTTTCGGGAGCATCAGAGGAGCGAAGGACACAGAGATGATCTTCTTGGTCTCCCAGCTGTTTGGCGCCGTGCGGGAGATCTTGGTCAACTGCAGAAAATACAACAGCAGGAAATCAAACCTTTTTTTATTTCACATTTTTTTGCGTGTGTTTATTGGTTTTTTCAGCTACTCTTCTTCTTTTCTTCCAAAAACAACTTTATTTTACATTTTTAGTCACATACTAAATACACACATGCATGATGACGAGGACATGAAATGTGACCTCTGCATGTCCCCCATCCTAAGAATTAGGATAATAATTTGCTAATTTGCTAATTAGGATAATAATTTGCTAATAATTAGTTAGTTAGTGTATATATATATATATATATATATATATATATATATATAACAAATTATTAATGTTTCAGAATTAGCATTTTTGTTTCCAAAGAGTCGATTATCATTTTTACAATACAACGGATACTAACCAAAGCAAACAAGGTGCGAGCATTTCCAGACACTCACATTTTAGAAATGGTTTGTAACATTATATAATATCAGCAGGTTTTGAAGTCTGTAAATATACTCTGCTTTGATTCATTTTGTATTGAACATCCCTCTCTCTGCTTCACTGAGGCATTGTGGGTCTGGCCTCGGCCTGCAGCCCAGTGCTGCTGGTGCAGGTCCACTGGTTTGAGCACCAAGATGCAGCACAGAACTCCTCCACCATCTGCAGCAGCTGTTTGTATCCGGTAGAGGAAACATCGGAGAGATTCAGCCATACATCTGTGACTCATTTATGGCTGAGCAACTATCAGAATCGAAGTGTAGTTAGCATCTTTATAATAAATCATCCTTTATTATGCACGTGGTAGAGCGTGGAGGGCTCCGGGTCGCTCTCTGTGCAGTCAGCTCTGTGCTGGAGGTACTATTAATAAATTATAAAAAATGTCAATATTTGTGTTTTTGAGCTATGGAATATACCCAGTAATATTTGTAAAATAGGAAATCCGCGCTAAATATATGCTTTTCCTGCTCGTCCTCTCTGCTAGTGCACGTGCGCTGTGCACGTCTCTACTGCGCCGTGCACGTGCTGGAGCCAGGTCCATTTGGCCCAAGAAAGACTTGTAAGCAGTTTAACCAATCACCGATTAAAGATATAAATGAGTGACATACAATTTATCCAATCAGCGCCCTAAAAAAGACTCTCATTTGGTCCTAGGGTGTGCGTTCTCGTCTCTCGTTCTCGTCAGGACTCGTCTCTCGAGGCGTCATTTTACAGGGCTCTCAAGTTTTTAAGACAGGTAAGAGTGACATATCCTCCTCCTCCTCCTCCCCCCCACCCCCGCCCCCCACACACCTCCGCCAATGCCGTATGCCAGCAGACCAGTCTCCCTCCCCCCATATTATTATTAGCTTTATTTTCATTGGTTGCTGGATTACATTTCACCCAGATACAACAGATACGTTTTTCTGATTGGCTATTCGTGTAGCCCATTTTTTTTTTTTGATTGGCAGGGGATTCGGGGGAGACGTGCTTGATTCCTCCATGGTGAGGGCAGCGCGACCAGGTCATGTTTGCGCGCTGCGGCACATTAAATAGCCTAGAGTTTTTTTTCAGCGTGAGAAATACGATGTGTGGCGGCAGGGCGTGACTTAAGACCGAAATGCGTGACAGTCACGCTCAATGCGTGACACTTGAGAGCCCTGATTTTAACAACATGACAGCGGCGAGTGCGAGCACTGCTCTTCAAAAGGAGACCAAACACTAACTTGGTATAATCTCTCCTCCAACACCGGTTTGAGAGAAGAACTTTGGCGGAGAAACTACAGGTAAAACACCTGGTCCCAGATCATCCAGACCTCACCATAAAACAACAGTCTAGCGTGAAAGGGAAGCAGCTTCTGTGCAGACGGCTAACCTACAACAGCACGGTTTGGCTAAGCTAGCTGCTGGATGCAGACGTGCTAACGCCATATTTTACTTTCCATGCTTGCTTTTTAAATCAACGGGGACCAATCCACCATGGACAGCTACGAGAGTAAGGGACATGAAGCACTTGTCGGAAAAATTAAGAAAACATGAGAACACCAGGAGAACACACATGGATAACTCCGTCAAGCTACTAAGCTAGCATATCAGGCTAAGTCAACATCACTACCCACGGACACAGAACTGCGGTGAAGAAACACAATGAGGTGGATAAAAACGGGCACATTTTATCCAAAATAATTGATTGTGTGAAATTTTGTGGGGCTTTTGACTTGGCCTTGCATGGCGAGACTGGCGGAGCACCGTAAGACAGACAGCGTTTTTAAAGGCATGTCAAAGACGGCACAAAACAAGCTGTTGGACGGCATGCTGTCGGTTATTATATGATATGTAAGTAACCCAATTCATGTTCTGGCTTTAGAAACGGTTTGTCAATCAATGTTGTTGCATATGTTTTGCCTGCGTAAAGCTATATTTATCTGGTGTTCTGTAAGATGAGATGCTTTTACTTTGAAGGCGGCTCGCAAAGTTAAAAAGGAAGTCGCAATGTGCGTGGAGTGAATGTCAAAAGCTGCTGAAAATATGATCAGTATTGTATACAAATTAGAAACAGCAGTGGTGGGCCATCAGGACCTGCTAAGCCTTCTCTGCTGGCCTAAACAAAATCACAAAGTTATAGCTATTTTATAATTTAATTCTTCCATCCATCCATCCATAATCAGCCGCTTATCCGGGGTCGGGTCGCGGTGGCAGCAGGTTCAGCAGGCCGACCCAGGCTTCCCTCTCACCCGCAACACTTTCCAGCTCATTCTGGGGGATCCCGAGGCGTTCCAAGGCCAGCCGGGAGATATAATCCCTCCAGCGTGTCCTCGGTCTTCCCCGGGGTCTCCTACCAGTTGGACGTGCCTGGAAAACCTCTAATGGGAGGCGTCCAGGAGGCATCCTGACTAGATGCCCGAACCACCTCAGCTGACTCCTTTCGACACGAAGGAGCAGCGACTCGACCCCAAGCTCCCCCCTGATGTCCGAGCTCCTTACCCTATCTCTAAGGGTGAGCCCGGCCACCCTGCGGAGGAAGCGCATTTCGACCGCTTGTATTCGAGACCTCGTTCTTTCGGTCACGACCCAGAGTTCGTGACCATAGGTGAGGGTTGGAACATAGACCGACCAGTAAATGGAGAGCTTCGCCTTCCGGCTCAGCTCCCTCTTCACCAGGACGGACCGGTACAGCGCCTGTTTTACTGCTGCAGCCGCACCGATCCGTCTGTCGATCTCCCGCTCCACCTTACCCTCACTCGTGAACAAGACCCAGATATACTTGAACTCCTTCGCTTGGGGTAGGCAGTTTGTCCCCACCTGGAGGGAGCAATCCACCGGTTTCCGGCAGAGCACCATGGCCTCAGATTTGGAGGCGCTAACTCTCATCCCTGCCCTGTCATCCCTAATTTAATTCTTTAATTTTCTAGGCTAAAATTTAAATTCTTTATTTAATGAGTATTGCTGGAGAACGACAGCTTCTCTGAGATTGTTGTCCATATGATAATACATTATTTCTCTGGCAAGACACCAACCTTTTCCTCAAGAGGCATCACCAGGATGCCGCCCACATTGAGCAGGTTCTTCATGTAGTCCTCATGCTCCTTCTGCACCCCGGCCCCGCAGTACACTCTGTCATACTGACGGCTCTCGGGAGGAATCTCCAGGCAGTTACCCGCAACAAAGGACGGCTCACAAAATTCAAATCTGAAGAGATATACAGGAGCAATGAAAACATCATGTACAAGGGTAAGAAATGATATAGAAAACAATATAGAGGAAAATAGAATGTCGCTGGCATAGTCAGACACATACTTGTCAAAGCTGTCGCTAGTTTTGATGAAGGAGTCAAGCTTCTGGTAGGCGTAGTCAATCACATCTGCATGTAACTCGATCCCGTGATTCACTCCAAATGGTCCTAGAACGGTTAGCACACCTCAGCTCACAGTGTGAAATGACCCACATTAACATGGACACAAAGAAGTGTTGGTAATGGCATGAGGACAGTCCCTCCTACTGGTCGGGCTAGTCCCATCTACTGGTCGGGCTAGTCCCTTCTACTGGTCGGGCTAGTCCCTTCTACTGGTCGGGCTAGTCCCCTCTACTGGTCGGGCTAGTCCCCTCTACTGGTCGGGCTAGTCCCCTCTACTGGTCGGGCTAGTTACTTCTACTGGTCGGGCTAGTCCCATCTACTGGGCGGGTTAGTCCCTACTACTGGTCGGGCTAGTCCCCACTACTGGGCGGGCTAGTCCCCACTACTGGGCGGGCTAGTCCCATCTACTGGGCGGGTTAGTCCCATCTACTGGGCGGGCTAGTCCCCACTACTGGTCGAGCTAGTCCCCTCTACTGGTCGGGCTAGTCCCCTCTACTGGTCGGGCTAGTCCCATCTACTGGGCGGGCTAGTCCCTACTACTGGTCGGGCTAGTCCCTACTACTGGTCGGGCTAGTCCCTTCTACTGGTCGGGCTAGTCCCATCTACTGGGCAGGCTAGTCCCTACTACTGGTCGGGCTAGTCCCTACTACTGGTCGGGCTAGTTCCTTCTACTGGTCGGGCTAGTCCCCACTACTGGTCGGGCTAGTCCCCTCTACTGGTCAGGCTAGTCCCTACTACTGGTCGGGCTAGTCCCTACTACTGGTCGGGCTAGTCCCTACTAGTGGTCGGGCTAGTCCCTTCTACTGGTCGGGCTAGTTCCTTCTACTGGTCGGGCTAGTTCCTTCTACTGGTCGGGCTAGTCCCTACTACTAGTTGGGCTAGTCCCTACTACTGGTCGGGCTAGTTCCTTCTACTGGTCGGGCTAGTCCCTACTACTAGTTGGGCTAGTCCCTTCTACTGGTCGGGCTAGTTCCTTCTACTGGTCGGGCTAGTTCCTTCTACTGGTCGGGCTAGTCCCTACTACTAGTTGGGCTAGTCCCTACTACTGGTCGGGCTAGTTCCTTCTACTGGTCGGGCTAGTCCCTACTACTGGTCGGGCTAGTCCCTACTACTGGTCGGGCTAGTTCCTTCTACTGGTCGGGCTAGCGTTGGGCTGCTGTCAGCAACCAGCTATTCATCATCAGTTCCAGAGTCATCAGTACGTAACAGAACATATATCAGTGTTTTATCCCAAAATTCTCCTGCCAAGTTAACAAAAGCATGAAGAATCACAAGTGTGTGTGCCTGTAACCGTCACGCTGCCACATGTTCAGCAGAACAATTATACAGACACTGCTTACCCAATATGAGGCCGACCATGGTGCTGAGGTAGCCAGTCCCACTGCCCAGGTTGAGGAAGGAGAGGCCAGGGTGGAGGTCCAAAGCCTCCATCACCTCAGAGTAGATACACGGAGCAGACAGGTGGATCTTTCCATGCCGCCATGCCAAGTCCTAACAACAACAACAACAGTAGTATTACCTCAACCAGCTTGTCTTTCAGCCTATCACACTCTACAAGTGTGCCCTCGAAAACATAACAAACACTGTCATCATGACTTTCTTTGTACCCCGTTTGGATGATTTCTCAGACTTTCACTGTGCTCACCTTGTAGGCATTATCCCGGTATTCATCCAGGTAATAGTCAGCCCGGTCGATAGCTCGAAAGGCCCGCTCCACCAAGTCTGAGCGGATGTAGTACGCCTCCTTCAGGTTGTCAATCAAGTCATCATTGTCCTCACCGGCACTCACAGCTCCACCCATGTTGACTGAAGGCAAAGAGACTCAAAATGACCACTAAATGAACATCATGCTGTATTGAAGAAGACTTGAAACTAGAGATTGAGACATAAACTCATGTTTACAATGTTTACTGAGGGAATACATCAAGAAAAGTAGAGTCATTTATATAGACTTCTATACAACCAGAGGAGTCACCCCCTGGTGGTCAGGAGAGAGAATGCAGCTTTAACACATGAAGCATATACTTCTATACAACCAGAGGAGTCGCCCCCTGGTGGTCAGAATAAGGAATGCAGCTTTAACACATGAAGCATAGAATTCAGCTTTCAGAACCAGAGGTTGCAGCCTGGTACTAGCTCACACATGCCATATTTTGTTTTACAGAAAGAAAAGATGATTGGACTTTGATATATAAAGACATTGAAGGAAAATATATACTTTTTGTAAAAGAAAAGAAATAAATTGCATTTATTGTTAAAAAGGTGACCAATATGACTGTGAAAGTTATTTTACATTTCATCTCCACGCTAAGCTCTTTGACACTTTGCCCACACATAAGCCACCATGCAGAGGCCTACAATAGAGCGGTTGGCAGCCGCACACAGATGGAGGACTGAGGGCTGGCCCTGGTTCGGGTTGCTGGTGTTAAAAACAACAGCAGAGGGCAACACCAAAGGACTGAGATCACAGGGGGCACATAGTCATGAGCTATAAAAGAACAAAGGGGCGGCTCCATTTCCTGCCTTTGATGCCTCTTAGCTGAGATGAAGAGGATGGTGTTTAGGCACAGAATGAATGAAGAGGAACAAACAGCAGTTGGCCCGCAGGACCAGCAGAGGCCCCGCAGCCCGGTCCGGGACTACCTGAGAGCTCCAGGGAGCTGGGAGGGTTCACACGGTCCCTCTCTGCTTTGGAGGAGAAGCGGCAGGACACACACACGCGCGCGCACACACATATACACACACACACACACACACACACACACACACACACACACACACACACAGTTGCGGTTGCTCGTTGCGTCACTCCACAAGGGGATACCCGGTCAGACCCACGTCGTCTCGGTACAGCGACACATGCACTACACAGCATCCCCGCGGCCACGCGGCGCAAACAGAGGAGCTCAGGAGGACAACGCGCGAGACCAGAATGTAACGACACGCACGAAGCAGCAGCGTTGCGCGCGCCTCCAGCACGAGCCTCCAGCACGAGCCTCCAGCACGAGCCCCGGGCTTCGCGGATGTCCTACCTTGAGGAAAGGCCGACCGATGCTCTCCGTCCAGAGGCTCCTGCTGCTCAGCCTGTTGTTGTGAGAGGATCCGGTCTGGATCCACCGCTGCTGGATGTAAACATTCGGCCAGCTGACGCTGTGACGTCAGACGTAAAGCAGCCGACGCGAGGTGACGGCCGGAAGAGGATGGCCTGCAGTCCGCGCCGTTCAATGTGACTACAAACATGAACGGGCTCTAACCCGGCTGTCAACACGTTCATAACCGTTTCTCAATACCCAAGTACACAAGTACGGACTTGTGAACTTTTGGAGTCTGGACTTGGGAGTCCAGACTCTCAAAGACAGGAGAACGCAGGACGGTCTTTCTGCAATTGGAACAGCAGCTGACTTGATGACGTCACCACCTCAGCTGTTGTTGTCATGAGTTACTCTGATTCTTCACTGTAAAGTATTTTTACATTCAAACAAAATATGACAACCCTGCTTTTTTTGTACTGGTTTCACAGACATACACATACCATTGTATATATATATATATATATATATATATATATATATATATATATATATATATATATATATATATATATATATATATATATATATATATATATATATTGTGTGTATATATATATTATTGTGTTTATAAATATATAATATATATATATACACACACACACATCTCATTGTATATATATAGTGTTTATAAATATGTATTTTATATAAATACTTATATAGATACACATATAATTGTAGATATAATATGTTTATAAAGGTGTTATATATATACTTATATATTTATATAGATACACATATAATTGTATATATTATATGTGTATAAATATGTATTATATATACTTATATATATACACACATATAATTGCAAACAATTCGGTCAAAAGTAATAAGACACAGCTGTAGTTCAAAGTAAAAGTTACATTAAAATCTTAAGTTATAAACCTCAACCTTTCCCTCAGTCAAACTGATTTAATGTGACTGTGCATAAATAATAATGATTGCTTGTTAAATCCTCAAAACAGAATTATATCTCATGTTTAATCGATACGGAGACATCGGAGCCAGCGGATCATTTCAAAAAGTCCAGCCGAGATCAGGCTGCTCTCGGCGGGCAGCAGAGCGCTGACGGCCCGGTGCTGCGGGGCTCACGGTCCCGCGAGCAGAACCTCAACCCGTCGGCGTATCTTTATAAGTAGGCCGATTCTTGAGAAAGCGACCACAGATTTGATGCTTAAACAACTAACTTCTGGCCTGAAAACATCCTAAAATTAAACTTTGTGACTCAACAACGGTGGTATTCAGAGAATGTCAACTTTCAGTTATGAGTTTTCTCATCCGTCATTGTTCCCCGTTTGCTGGTCCGAAATGCATTCTGGGATATTGGCTCTCTCAAGTACGCTCAAGTCTGCTCTGATGCGTCCCCGGTAAAATGGGCGGATCAAGTCACATCCGGGCATTTTCACCGTTCTTGGCGAGAAGCGGACTTTTGAATTGGAACAGTACTTGGGCCGCGACTGATGACGTTTCACGAGTCCAGAGAACACGAGTACAGAGAAGAACGCTGATTGAGAAACGGTGTGTGTTTACCCACGTGACTCGAGCCGCTGCTGCTGCTGCTGCTGCTGCTGCTGCTGCTGGGTGAAACTCGTCTTGAACTTAGTGGAACAAGCTTCCGTTTCCACTGCGCTCTCCTCGTGGGCTTCAGGGTGGACCCAATGAAGCACTAACGTTACTCAAGTACAAGCCGGAGGTACTTCTACCCCTTTCTGCTACGTTATGCTTTTCTCCATTATATTTAAGAGAGAAATATGATATAATTAACGGATTTTTATAGCTACTTACTTTACAGATTCAGATCAATAATACATTATATTATCATTAGGTATAATTATTATTGATTAAAGCCTCCACAAAGTAGTTTAAATTAGCTAGTAGTTGAAGTATATTTGACTTTAGTGTGGTTTTGCATTTCTTCTCTGTGCCTCTACTGAAGATCAGAGCCCTTCCTCCTTCAGGGAGACGCAGCAGCACATGTTGTGTTCCTGCTGCAGCCAGGAGGAACAAGAAAGGCCACTGAGCCCTTGTATAGTTTGTAACACACAAACTATACAAAGCACATGGGGGATGGGTTCAGCTCCATGGCCATCGGAGGCTGTTAGTGGGTTTGGGAATTGCATATTCAAAGTACTTACATGTAACTTATGTAACATTTCAGTGAGAAGGGTTATGAGTTATTACGCAATGATAATGTTGATGAGAGTTATACAATTCAATAGAAGATTTGTTGGGAATCAGGACCCACAAGCAGACAACACGGCGAGGTAGTTTCTTTCAAAGGCGCAAGTTTGACTAGGTAAGCACATACAGACGTCAAAAGGCAAACACCACAGGACAGGGAGTCGACACAGACTAAATACACAGGGGAACGAGACACAGGTGGAAACAATAAGGGCGGGGCTTGCAATCACACAGGAGGGCTGTACACGAGGAGGGAGGAGTCTGGAACGAGAGCCAAGGACACCGACAGACCCACAACAGAAACAGACAGAACACAGAACTACCCAGGAGGTCTGTGCGTAACAAGATTGCCATCATTGATTTTGTGCACCAAGACTAAAAGGATGCATCATTGGGTCAATTGAAGATATGTGTATGTAACATTTGGATTCCATGTCTGTTATGAGACATGTATGTGAGAACTCCACACAGTGTTTTCAGGAGGATTGTGCCAAAGCAACAGAGTAAACATGAACAGCTGCAGAGAGACATCATGTTCATCACAGTAGCCTGCTGGTTCACTCAGCGGCCCACCAGAGGTCAGTGCTGCTCAACATACAAACTACATGTAACTGCACGTTAACAGCATATGGAGGCCACCATTTTGTTCACCAGTCAGGAAGACAGTGTGTGTGTGTGTTCACTGTGTTATGTTGTGATGTGTGTGTGTGTGACCGAGTACACTGTGTGTCATATGTACAGTATACTTCACTTGTCTAGTCACAAGCCCTGATGTTACTGCTATGCAAGATTAATAGTTTATTTTTAACACAAAAATACACACGTTTTGTCATACTTGGGAGGACCTCCAAAATGCATTTCATTAAAGGGCCAGTGTGTAGGATTCAGTGGCATCTAGCGGTGAGGTTGCAGAGTGCCACCAGCTGCATAGCCCCTCCCCCGTCCCCCCCTCAGAATTACATTTTCCCATTGACCTATATTGGGAAGCTCAACCTCCCAGTACGGACACTTAACCTAGGACTGGGCGATATGGAGAAAATCTAATATTTCAATATTTTCGACCAATATTGATACTGACAGAATATTGTAAGGTTGAACACTGGTGCTATTACAAAATTATGAACACAATTGCGATTTTTTTATTATACCCATCAGTAACATAGATATAATGACTAAGTGGGTAAAGATCCTCTTACTGTAATGCAGCTTAACACCAGTAGACGTATGTCATATTTGGATATATTGCCCAGCAGCCCTAATATGAATAGCTATAATATCTATACCAATAATAGCTGAATTCAGAATGACGCAGAAGATCAACGGAAGATCTGGGTGATGTCATCACCCCAACACTGTATCCAGTTCTATCCATACCTCCGAAAACAAAAGCACGATTCTTAGTTTCAGATGATTATACACTAATGACAACATAGTTATGAATATTTTGTTCCATTTTTACCAATAAATCTTCTAACTCCTACACACTGGTCCTTTAACCTCATCCAAACATTACCATAGAACTTTCCTCACTCCCAAGGCCTACACACACACACACACACACGTACATACACACACACACACACATGCACACACATACACACACATACACACGCACATGCACACACATACACACACATACACACGCACATACACACAAATGCACACAACACACGCATGCACGCGCACACACACGCACACACACACAGACGCACACACGCAAACACACACAGACATGCACACACACACGCGCACGCACACACACACAAAATTGCATACGCGCACACGCACACACACAGACGCACACACACACAGACATGCATACACACGCATACACACGCACATACACGCACACAACACACGCATACGCGCGCACACACACAGACGCACGCACACAGACATGCATACACACGCGTACAAACGCGCACGCACGCACACACAAACTTGCATTAACGCGCACACGCACACACACACACGCACATACACGCACACACACAGATAACGGATGAAGAGTCATACTTGTCTATGATTCTTTATTTGCGTTTTTCGTAGAGAACATTTAAAATGGTTCATACCCCCACAATAACTGACATCACTTCTCTGGTTTATAACACTGACACAGGAACAGGGGAACATGTACACAAGTACACAAACACACAGTCACAAGTTTGGCCCATCTACAGTGTTTTACTTCCCAAACAAAAAAACAGAAAACATCATGAGACCCCGAGGACACACAGCCAAGGCCTGTCCCACTTTACAAAACGGTGCAGTAGTAAAGGAACGAGCACATCTACAAAAGTAACAAAAAGGACCATACAATCTATCGTTGTGGAAGTGCTTGTAATTTTGGAAGTTTTGTACTTTTTGAAAAGGATATCAATGCCTAGAAAATCACCAATAAAAATAGCTCATCTCTGTAAAAATGTGCTAGCAGGACAACCCTTGGCTGTGGATTTTTTTTTCTTTGTCACAAACTCTTTTTTTTTGCTATTTTAAACTTGTCTTCAATACAACAACAATAACACTGTTTCTTCTTCATACAAATATGTACAGAGACTTCCACTTGTTTCAAAATATCGCCCTGCACACTGATGCTTTATCGAGGGATGATGATGATGATGATGATGATGTTCTTCAGATTACTGTCCGTGCAGTTTGTACCTGAATCGGCAGAATGAGATCACAGTTTCTTTAGCCTAACAGACGCTTGTTGTTTTTTCTGTCACAATATGTTTTATCTCCCTATACATACTGGAGTACCCTCACCCCCCAAGTTCTGCGACAGCATTTGTAAGAGATCTAGATCCAGATTGAATGTTTCCAGCACTATTTGAACCAGGTTTGTCAAGTGTAAACATACCCTATCTTGAGATGCGTGGAGTGAGAAAGGCACACATGATAAGACCACACGGCTTGTAACTACAGCAGAGGGTGGGGGTGGAGCTGGGCTGGGCTGGACTGGACTGGGCTGGGCTGGACCGGGCTGGACTGGGGTTGGGGGTGGAGCTGGCCTGGTTGGGTTGGGTTGAGGGGGGTTGCTTTTGGTTTTGCTCAGCTTGATGAAAAGTACCACTCAACTAGACATTCTTATTGTGTACATCTGTACCCCCTCCTAAACACACAGCTGGATTTTGGTCTGGGCTGGTTTTCCTGAAAGTGTCAACATTTTTGTTCCAGGTGCTTTAGGGAAACTGGGTTTGCTTTTTAAAATTCCTTTGCTATTTGGAATAAAACTCTTCAGTCATCACTCAGTCCTCCTCTGTCAATAAGAAAACATACAGTGCGTGGGCGAAGAACCAACGTAGGCTGCACTCGCTTCCTCAGCTGACTGTTTTTCTTTTTTTGAATATGCTATGCTTTCATGGCCTCAGTGTTATTCATTTACATACCTCAGTAGACAATTTCATCAAGCAGTTTAAAAGGGGTCATGCCATATCAAATAAGTTAGGAGAATATTCACAGTCTGAACACTCTCGGGTAGTATTCTCGTGCATTTCGGGAGAGGAAGAATATACTACTTTTTTAACCAAATGCATCAAAAATGATCTTTCCTGAGGAAAGGTTGCACAAGACACGAGGAAGGGGGCGGGGGTGGGTTTAAAAGTCATTAAAAGCTTCAACATTCTTTTGACTGATGGACACATATTTATGCAACAAACGCCTCCTCCTAAAACAAAGGGGAGATTGTGTAGCCTGGCAAATCAATTTCCCACTCCCACACGCTCGTCTCATTTCACAGGAGGCCCGGTCCGGCCTCCGGCCTCGGCTGACTGGCTGACCTGTGGCAGCTCTCCCTGTTCACCTGAGAACCAAACTCTGCTTCCTGTCAATCTCTTTTGGTTTTGGTTTGGAAAAGAAAGTAGCGCTTTCTTTTTTTGAATACATTTCTGAGCTCCGACAGCACGGGGCTGAACCCGCGGAATCAAAGACGGGTCTCTGTCTGACATGACGGACGGCTTGTTTTCTATGGGACCGGCAACAGACAGGTGTGACAATGCTTTGCAGTGCGCTCTCCGCTGGAGCTGAATACTTGAACTGCTCGTGATCTATCGGGGTTCTTACAAGTCAAGACTCAAATGCTGGCATTTTCAACGGTTATTCAGAAAGTGCACAAAGGAGTGTCATTCTACATTGGCTAAGAGCACATTTACAACATGCCTTTGACACCAGAGTCACACAAGGGGATCATACTGTTACACCACAGTAGCTGCAACGAATCACTCAAAGGCAGGTCACACTACACGTCTCCTACCGGCTTGCTTCAACAGCAGAGAGAACGGCCTCACTAGTTACAATACAATAACTGCACAATGTCGCCAAACACTATGTGCAGAACATTATTCAGAGGCATCATCTTTTTTTTTATAACTATACATGAAGTCACATGACACTTAGGAACAAAGAGCCAACCATCTAGTTATTTGTCAGATTCAGTAGTACAACATACAGTAGATGTTTTCGACAATTCTGGATCAAGGACAGACAAATACAGGAAATAAAAAATAAAAAAAGGAAAGCTTGGAAAACACTTCCAAAGTATTGTACTGTATCGTCAACGACGCCTACGTAGTCTTCAGTTTGAGTGAATGGTGTGTTTAAAGCCACAGTTGAGCAGGTCTTAGTGATATTACATATGGTGTAACTGCCTTCTATTGGTAACGCCCCTCCCATCTCTTCTAGACAGTTAGTGATCCTCTGTTAAGGTAATACAAGAGAAGAAGAAGAGCAAGTCAACAATTACACTGGAAAAATATATGTATGTTTATATTCATATATATAGCATCTTTAAAATCTATTTATACAGAATGTATATAGAGTGTACTAGTGGCCATCTTGGCAGAGAAACAAAGGCATCTGAAACAATCACCGCTCTCTTGATGCCGTGGTCTTCCCGGGACCAGACATTGTTACATTGCAGAAATGCGAAGAATCAGGAAAGAATGTTTTTTTTTCTTCTTTTTCTTTTTTTTTAGTGGCACTTTGTGCATCTAAAAATTAAAATCTAGAGTAAGGCTACAGGTGTTTATGTTTATCTGATATAAGTTTGTCAAAGGAGGCCATCTTACAGTATCCTCCCCGGCTGGGTGTGTTGCTCCGTGTGTTCTAGAGCCTTCATCCAGCCGGAACCACAGCTGAAATACAGCTCTATGTTCGTCCCATTGTGCGGATGAAAATAACACGTGAGACAAAAAGAATCCAAAGCGTAACTTAAGCCTCTCTGGTACATCACAGAGGTTTGGGTTAGCCGGTCTGGCCGCTACAAAGCGCTTGGGAGAGGTAACGTTTTTTTGTTGTTGTTTATTTTAAAGTAACTTTTCCTGGTTTTCTTTTCCCTGACAAAAGCAAACACACAGAGAGCAGCGAGCAGTAGAACAGCGATTGCTTTTGTTGGGCTCTTTTTGCCTTTACAATCAGCCGCTGCTTCCCCTCAGCATACGCCTAAGTAATCAAACAGTGTTTGTATTGATGTCGTTTTCTTTATTTAAATATTAGCAGTGGATCTTTAAGACTACTCGGACTCAACCGTCACATCACGCAAATAAATAACAAAATAAATACACAGCCATATCAGTCAATTTCTTTCATATTAAATAAATAATAAATACATACTTTCTTTTTTTCCCCTCAGCAGTGGGTTTCTGAATGTAGCAGTAACAGAAAGAGCACAAACAAAACGGAGAAAAACAAGAACAACCCCAAAAGATAACCTTTTTTGTGTAAAATTATCAAAAGATCTTATCAGTTATAAAACATCTGCACTTAAAAAGGCTTTTAAAAAGTACTCAAACAAAATATGCCTCGTCAGTTATCTATATAGATTCTTAAAATATTGACGTAAGACATCTGCAACTCGCCATGATAATCAGTAAGGATGCTTTGTGTGTGTGTGTGTGTGTTACAAAAACAATGGTAATAAATAGATTGCTTCAAATAAATAAACCTCAATAACATAAATGGCAATAAGTTACAATTTAAGAATTCACAAGTTTAAATAATTCATATATAACATTAATTATCGTACCACAAAACTATTCATTAAAATGAAGTGCAATTCCTATATTGATAAATACTATTGATATAACTAACTGAATTTGAGCTGTGTGCACACGATTACTATAACTTCAGGTAAAAAAAAAGAAATAAACAGATTTATCTGCTGCTTTTTAAAATCATCATTTCAGCTGTCCCATGAAAATAAACAACCTGCACTGTTCCTGGATCTGTCTTCAGATTTGACTTGACTTCCTCCCCCACTAAACTGAGTCAACATTGCACTGTTGACACCTTTGCCGCAGTAATACCACAAAGCAAACACAAATCCAGTGTAGTGCATGCTTCATATTGCGGGGTGTGTGTGGTCATGAATCAGAGAGCTCCTGGAGTTGGTGAGCACGCACAGACACACACACAACACACACACACACACACACACACACATACACACACACACACACACTGGCCACAGTGTACGCTACAGCGCAGCACGTCCAACTCATCTTTGTCCACTTCCAGTCTCCGAGCTCCTTTAAGCAATCCTGTGTTCACGTTCCTCCGTGTTCTAGTTGATGTGAAGCATGAAAAACTGATCAACCGCTCATCCAACAACAGTTAAAGACACAAAAGAGACAACAAGTAAACATACAGCATATTAAACCCCCACATACAGTATTCTTCTCTTCCATCCGGTCTGACTGAAGGATCTGGCTCCTCCTCCTAATCCCAGCAGCAGCATGGTGTGGATTTTGGTCCGCGTCATTTTTCTTCTAACAGAGTGCTCCCTGGGTTGAGTTGTTTTTCTTTTAAGTTGCCGTTTATTTAAATAACCTGAATTCCCTTTTTGTTTTTGAATCATATTTCAATGTATCGTAGAGTATTTCAACATCTCTCCTGCAGCTCCGGCGCTTCAGGACAGTCTGCATCAGTGTGAGCGTCAAGCCTCAGACTTTGATGCCTTTCACAGCTTTGTTGATGCTCTCCAGCAGAGCTTTGTTCTCGGGGCTCTGGAAGCAGTCCTTGTTGGTGTACATGTGGGTCAGGGTGCTCACGTAGCTGTCAAAGTTCTGCTCGGTGATTGGCTCCTGCTGTGGTACAAACAACAACCAATCGCAACTGAGAAGAGCAAGGAAACCAACGGCTGTGTGCCGGTCTGCGCACGAGGTTCACCTCCAAACTTATGCATTGAATCAATCGAAGAGGTGTGTGTGTGAGCGGGTCCAGCCCTGTGTGTGTGAGGACAACAACTCACCATGTGTGGCAGGCTGATATTCGCCAGGCTGCGGATCAGGGCGCGGCTGAGGCCGGACAGCTCCATGAACAGAGCCTCGTTCTGCTCCTCGATCATCTTGTTCTCGTGCTCGATGCTCTTCAGGTTCATCTCCATGGAGGAGATCTGCAACACACAGCAGCAGCATTCTACGTTGGTACCACTTCAGGCATACGGTTGATTTGTCTTTTAACTAGCTACGTAGTATCTGAATTAATTGAAAGAGTAAGCCCCAAAACCAACAACAACGGATCCTTTGTGTGTGTATCAAGACCTGATGCACCTCTGTGTCATAGAGCTCCACTGCTGCACTGACTTCATGTCCCACTCTGGTTTATTTGGACTCAATACACTGTCTTGCCGCTCAAAATACTCATCCCAATACTCATCCCAAGACTCGTCCCAGTACTCATCCCAATACTCATCCCAATACTCGTCCCAGTACTCATCCCAATACTCGTCCCAATACTCGTCCCAGTACTCGTCCCAATACTCATCCCAGTACTCGTCCCAATACTCGTCCCAGTACTCGTCCCAATACTCATCCCAGTACTCGTCCCAATACTCATCCCAATACTCATCCCAGTACTCGTCCCAATACTCATCCCAGTACTCGTCCCAATACTCATCCCAATACTCATCCCAGTACTCGTCCCAATACTCATCCCAGTACTCGTCCCAATACTCATCCCAGTACTCGTCCCAATACTCATCCCAGTACTCGTCCCAATACTCGTCCCAGTACTCGTCCCAATACTCATCCCAGTACTCATCCCAATACTCGTCCCAATACTCATCCCAGTACTCGTCCCAATACTCATCCCAGTACTCGTCCCAATACTCGTCCCAGTACTCATCCCAATACTCGTCCCAATACTCATCCCAGTACTCGTCCCAATACTCATCCCAGTACTCGTCCCAATACTCATCCCAATACTCATCCCAGTACTCATCCCAGTACTCAGAGGTGTCAAAAGTATTCACATTCATTACTCAAGTAGAAGTATAGATACTAGGGTTTAAAAATACTTCTGTAAAAGTTGAAGTATCAACTCAAGCTTTTTACTTAAGTAAATGTGTAAAAGTACTGGTTTAAAAACTACTTAAAAGTATAAAAGTAAAAGTAATGTAAGGGGAATGTTTTTTTTCCATTAAGGACAAACTCTTAAGCCGCGTCTCAGGGGCCTATAGTGCACTACCCCACCTCCCCCAAAACAATAATTTTTATAAAGGCCATAATGTTTTAAAATGTTATGTTGAAAAATGTGGGATGCACTAGGCTACCCGTTTCAGCTGCATATATGCCCATTTAAAGTGATCACATTTTATTACAATGCAAATACATTAAAGTACCATATGTGTACTACTGAGCATTAACATGCGTTTCATGGAGCGGAAGACATGATAACTAGTTGCCTATAAGTATTGTAATAGTGCAGAATAGGCGGCGACTTCGACACAAACACTTAAAGCTGTGGTTCTCAAACTTTTTCTGTAAATAACATAATTGTGTGACTCTGTGCTTTTATAAATAACAGAATAAAGAAAATTGCAATCACTTTCAAGTAAATCAGATTGCCCCATCAGACAATGTTTTGTGTAAGTTCTATCTGTGCAAAAAATTACTCATATTTAGCTACTACTAAATAGCTCATTGTGGAAAACAATATGCTATTTCATTTTTTTGCCAAACAAAACAGAATGAGTGCAGATATGTGAGCCATCAGGTTGTATCAGTATTAGTGGAGCAGTGAGCTGCTTTCCTCGACACATATGTTATAAACGGGGTTGTAGATTTGATACGGCCTCTCTCAATTCATGCTCAATATTGAGCTTAGATCTGTTTTTTTATTTTGAGAAACGCAACAGCAGGAAAAGACGAGCTCACGGAGCTCACGGCGTCGCGTCAAATCGCGCATGCGCAAGCTAACCTGTTAACGGCGTACCGTAACCATTTACCCAAAAGTACAGGCATCTGTCCATGTATTTATTAATGACTTTGTTTTATATCCGTGTACTTTGTACTTTTGTAATATGTGAAGCCAGCAGCTCATTGTTGGTAGAAGACACGAGCACTTTGGCTCTTTCACCTGGAGCAGGAGAGCTGCTCCGGGTCCAGAGAGCTGCTCCGGGTTCAGAGAGCTGCTCCGGGTTCAGAGAGCTGCTCCGGGTTCAGAGAGCTGCTCCGGGTTCAGAGAGCTGCTCCGGGTTCAGAGAGCTGCTCTGGGTTCAGAGAGCTGCTCCGGGTTCAGAGAGCTGCTCCGGGTTCAGAGAGCTGCTCCGGGTTCAGAGAGCTGCTCCGGTGAGAGGAGAACTCCGCTGTTCCTCACAGGAGAGCTGCTGTTGCATCTTCACCCTGGGAGCGTTTAAAACGCAGATATAGCGGTCTACTTTTCACGCGACATATTTTTCGACGCTCTCTGTCCTCTGGTGTGTGCTCAGTGCTCACCTGTGTGCGCGCGCACGTATCTGTGCACAACGGGGCGGAGAGGTTTTTTGTGTGTGTGTTTTTGAACGATGACAAGCCGGAGTGAAAACAAACCAAAATTAAATAGTAACGAGGCTATTTTTAAAATGTAGGGAGTAGAAGTAAAAAGTCGTCTGAAAAATAAATACTCCAGTAAAGTATAGATACCCAAAATTTCTACTTCAGTAAAGTAACGAAGTATTTGTACTTTGCTACTTGACACCTCTGCCAGTACTCATCCCAATACTCGGCCATATAAGGAAATACATTTCAAAATCTAACAATATATTTATGAGCGTTTCAGACAGAGGCTGAATACAGGTCTATTTAGACAAATTGTGTGGTTTTTTCAAACATTAAAGCATGTGAACATGTTCTAGAGGAACCCAACAATACAAGTATGAACCTCTAAAAGAGCATATGTGTCCTTTAAAGTGAGTCTATCTAACATTTGCCAAATAACAGCCAGTGTTGCAAGTGGTAATTACAAGATATTGGTAATGTCAAAGTGTCTCCTTAACAGTAGCACAAATGAGTAAATAATGTTAGTTACAAATCAATACTTACCTTACGACTGTCAACATTTGCCACCATAAGCTATACTGTTCATACCAGATCAAGTAAGGCACTAAGGTAGCACTAAGAACCTTGAGTTTATTACATCAAGCAAGGCTGTGTTCTCATTCGTGAGAGAAAGGTTGTTATTTATTCCCTCAAAGGTTTATCACTGGACTGAATGACTTTTCCATCTGTGATCTTTAACCCAATGTTAAGGTTAACAGCTCAAGTTAATGAAGTAGTTTAAACGAATAGTTGTAATGTTTTGAAGTGGGGTTGTAGAGCTACTTCTCATAGTGTATTACTACATTAGAGAAACAACACAGGAACAAAGGAATGTACTGCTGTAAACTGGGGCAGCAGCTAAATGTATTTTAGACACCTAAAACAATCTGTATCAGTTTAAGTTTGAAGTCTTTTCACTGCTATACTATCTACTGCTATAACTGAAGCTGTTATATCCGTCTGTGCTCTCTTCAAAGCAAGTTTCTTTCTCACCAAATTAACACGAACAGACCAACCAATTGAGGCAGCGGTAACCAGAAACTCCTGCTTTCTACGAGTGACTGTTTTTGTCAAAGGAGTCTGGTGTCTTTGAAGAGAAAACAGAGAACAGCTTCAGTTCTCCGTCAGAAAGAGCTGCCTGACAGCAAAGTAAAGCGGTGAACATATTCTAAATATAACGTACATTTACCTGGTATTGATTCTACTTGGTATCTAAAATACATCACAGTAGTACATTACTTTGCTGGTGCTCCTGTCTACTGTAGTAATACACTGAGTATGGAGAAGTAGCTGATACAACCTCACTTCAAAACATCACAACTATCCCTTTAAGTCCCACATATGATGTCGTGAAACACATGAGCACTTCTGTCCAGTAAGAACTCACCCCATGTTCAGTGATATACAGGTTAAAATGAGAACTAAAAATAGAAACACACCTGAGTCTGCAGGTTGACCATGTCAGCCTCCATTTCATTGTTGGATTCATTGAGGTCGTTGATCTCTTTGTTGAGCTGCTGGATGTCCTCATCGTTGTCTAAAACTAAGGGAGAAGCCAGATAGATTAGAATAGAAAAGAATAGAAGTGTACAGGTTTCTGCTGCCCTCTGCTTTTCCCTTTTTAGATCCATCTTTGCTGTTTTGGTATCGGTTTAGTTAAATGATATTGGGAGTTTGCTAACCCTCCATGAGCCTGGACAAGGCTCCGAAGCTTCTTTTACTTTTGACATAATGTTTCTGTTTTCTTTGTCAAAACACTTGCATTCACTGTTAAGTTAAGAGCTCTAGAAAACAACGAGGATTACTTTTACACACACAGATATACACTCATGAACAGGCCAGCATACACTATACTTGTTTTATAGACACTTTTTCTTACCATCACTGGCTCTGAACTTGGTGCTCAGGTAGTCCTCTGTGGGGAACTTAGCCTTCTTCTTGGCGAACAAGGCTCTGGGGCATCCTGAGAGGCTGGAGACAAGTGGCACAGAGGTAACCTGAGTTATCACATCTCACATCACATCAAAACACATATAGGACACTGTAGCTCCCAGTGGACCTTTTGTTGATGCCATAATTAAATGAAATATGTTGCTTTTCATTATGAAGTAATGTAATAGTGATAGAATAATGACACCGTCGGTGTTTAGATTGGTTCCCCATAAGCCGTGCTTGCTGCAGCTCTGTCTGTCACCAGGCACCATCTCAGGGAAAAGCATAGGTAGCTATTCCCCGTTCCCAAAGAGTATCAGTTCTTTGCAGTCATTATCCCCAGTAGAGGAAATGGTGGACGGTGGAACAACTGGCATAACAGTGGAAAACAAAATGCAGTGTTACCAACTCTTTTCCAGTGATAGTAACTAGCACTAGCTCCAAAAGTTGTTAAAAGTCATCAGATGTCATCATCACCCATTGGTTTGCTTAAAGAGTAGTGGTTGTGTTGGTAGCATGAGGAGAGGCAGATACCCTTTACTGTTAGGAGAGGAGCTGTGGACTGAGATTACAGCATAGTATCCTTCAATATATTTCTTGCTTTTCCACTGATGGTCTGAACAATATGCTACATTTGTCCCAAGGAAAATATATATATCTAGTATAGAGATATAAGTTAAAACCCAGCATTCAACCAGGAATGTGTCAAATGAAGGAAAACAGGAAGCTATAGGAACGTTGTTTTCCAGTGACTTCAAAAAATACCTCAACATTTTATTCATTTTGAATTGATTGATAGCACTCTGATGTTTGTCGTTTAACTATAAAGCTAGAACCAGCAGGCAGTTAGCTTAGCTTCTGGTAGCAGCTAGCATCAAAGTGGTCTGGTTTGGACTGCGTTAGCTGCGATTGTCCTGGTTCAGACTTTTCCGGCGTGACGCACTTTCCTTTTCGCTGCCATTTTCTTCTGTGATCGCCATCAAAGTGTAAGTAGTATTAATTTATACAGATAGAGAATCTATGTGTCAAATTTCATGAATATATATGGACGTTTACATGTCTAAATACGATAGGAAAGTGACTTTGATGAGAGAAAGCAGTAAGAACACTCGGGTGACACTTGGGCGACAATCTTTACTCTGAAAAGTATCTGTATTTTCATCGTACTGCTAATTTGGGGGAGACAGCTGTTTGTTTGTAGCTCTGAAACATAAAGGCAGACATAATAAAATATAATGGTTTTCTTGTTTTTCATAAGCCAGGCTACATCAAGTGCACAATAATATAATAAACTATGCAAACAATGTTGGTGTGTGTGTTTGAGAGTGAGAGAGATTATCTGTACATTTGTTGAAAGTCAGCAATTAATACAACATATGTGTGCATAATTGTTCAATTTCATGCATCAGCTGGTGTTTTGCAAGTGACTGACATGAGAAGAGTTTAACAAAACATCCAGCAGGTGCTAATATACACTCAAATGGAAATGAAGGAGCTTTAGCATAGTTTGGAGTTGTTGAAGCATGATATCTTATTGTGAAAGACAGAACTACGATCCTGGATGTGTTGACAGCATTGATGGTAATTTTGGTGTTAAGTTAATATCCCCGAAAAACAACCAGGAGAGAAGTTAGTCTGAACCAGACCAACAGCGACGCACAGCTAATTTACCGGCATTAGCGTAATTTTACCGACTTTTGTAAAGGCAAAGCTACCTCTAATAATTAAAACGATTTAGTTCGAATGGTAAGAAATTCAAGTTCAGTTTAACACCATTAAATCAGCTGAAAACGTTACACGAGCATTTTTATTAATATTTTAAGTGGAGTTTTATTGGAATGTTAGCTAATAACTGTCCGGACCAGGAAACTATTTCGTTAGCCAGGACTCTTTCCAGCGTTTAAAAACAAACAAACACTGACCAACACCGCTAAAGCTCAACATGTTGGACTGTGTTGGATTGACTTCCTGGAGTCTCGTCACAAACGTAAAACCACAGATTGTCATCAAAAACGAGAAACTAGACACAACATGTTGCTGTAGTTAGTGAGCTTCCGAGGTGCTGGAATACTTTTCCAGGGCTCTCAAGTGTCACGCATTGAGCGTGACTGTCACGCATTTCGGTCTTAAGCCACGCCCTCCCGCCACACATCGTATTTCTCACGCTGAAAAAAAACTCTAGGCTATTTAATGTGCCGCAGCACAAACATGACCTGGTCGCGCTGCCCTCACCATGGAGGAATCAAGCACGTCTCCCCGAATCCCCTGAAGTACTCATCAGCCAATCAAAAAAAAGAAATGGGCTACACGAATAGAAGGATAGGAGGATAGGAGGAGGATATGTCACTCTTACCTGTCTTAAAAACTTGAGAGCCCTGCTTTCCAATTGTGGACCGTTAGGTAAGCAGTTTTCTGTGCTGCAAGCCTTTAGGCGAAGCCATACTTACAGACATGAGAGAGCTAACCATAACAACGTTATATATTGTGTTTAAAAGAAAAACAGAGACATGGAAGTCCCTAAAACTTTATTAGCATCAAACCCAGTTCTAATTCACTCTGCTCCCTTCTCATGAGGAGACCCAAAAGCAGGCCTTGTGGTTAAAAGCGTACCTGCGGTGTGTGAGGAAGCTTCCGTTCGCGTGGCCGGAGCCGTCACAACCTGGGGTTGGACAGGAAGGCCCCTCTGTCTTGAAGGCCTTCCAGTTGAAGGGGGTGCCATTCAGGAGACCCTCCTTCTGCCGGCGGGCTGCCAGCGGACAGCCGTAGGCGCTGCGGTGGGTGGCGTACTTCCCACTGATGTGACCCAGACTGTCGCAGCCAGGCACCGGGCATCTGCAGGGAGCAGAGGACAGGAGGGAAACAAGAACAACAAGGAGAGGGAGAAGAAGGGATGAAGCGAGGAAAGAAAGAACAAAGAAAGAGAGTGAGAAGGCATAAAGGTTAGGTAAAAAGAATCCGAACATATAAACTGTCAAGATTTACGTTATATACTTTCTTTACTGGGCCAAATTAATTTATCTTACATCTGGGTTTAAACATTGAGTAATATCATTGATGCAAGAGCTATTAAAGTTTAGCACTTGCTGTTATCAACATGCTGTTACATTAACTGTTTTGTGTGCAAATGCAATATGAAGTCGATGTATTTCTTATGTATTGACCATCTCCTCGACAATACCATGAACTACATTCAAAGTCAGTATCTGCAGTAAGTGTATTTTCCCATCAGTAAAGATTTTGTGAGGGCAGATCACTACCTCTGCATATGATTCACAGTGACTTTCCTCTCTCTCTGTCTTTTTCCTTTTTTATTGCATTTTAATTTTACCGTCAGTCTCGCTAAAAGCAGACATTATGGCTTTCTGAGCGGTACGAACTTTAAAAGCTCGGAGTCCTCCTGGTTGTCCTTGGTAGGAGTTTTAATTCCACTTTTCTTGGCACGCGGGCACCCAGAGATACTGAAAACAGAAAGTATGGAGTTGATAACATAGGGTTGAAAAAAGGTCTGGTGAAGTGATTGCTTGTTAAAGGGAGAGCACATTATAAGGAAGAACAATTTTACAGAGGTTGTTCAACCAAATCACAAACCAAATCAACTCAAAAAAGCCCAATATGGCCGGAAATAGGATAATGGAAAGGTGTGGAAATGTGTGAGTATGTGATCCCTGTCTAATTCTACCATGAACTGTCACTAGCCCTCTCTGGCTGACTGTGTGTGTGTGTGTGTGTGTGTGTGTGTGTGTGTGTGTGTGTGTGTGTGTGTGTGTGTGTGTGTGTGTGTGTGTGTGTGTTCATGTGTGTGTATGCGTTTTTGTGTCTGCACTTGTGTATTTTGGTTGTTACCTTCTGTGGGAGGTGTAGTTTCCTGTGATGTGACCTGAGCCGTCACATCCTGGAGTGGGGCATCTAGGAGAGGGCAGAGCGGGGTTCAACATTTCATTCAAGGTTAGCAGAACAACAAACAACACTGTAGATGATTCAGAGTGAAAATGACATTATGCAGATGAGAGGAATGTTATGCTTATTCATTTTTGCGCATTTCCTTCTTCGCTCTTGTGAGCAATGTCTGTTAAATTCACTCTTCTCTGTCTCTTTGCCATTTAAACACTTCTTGTATGTATAGGGGCTGTGAAAAGCTTAGGAAAGAACTACGTCTACTACAAAATGACTGATTCATTTCACATTTACATGAACTGATTGAAGTGAAAGCAAGCATAGTCTAAGCCGGGAAAAGGTGCCGTGGCAGATGCAGCAGCAGCAGCAGCAGAGGCAGCAGCAGGCAACAAAAGATGAGCTAATGTCAGCAGAATGAAGCATTGTGGCGCTGGACAGCGTCTGTAGCAGAGCATTGAAGTGGCAGTGAAAAGGCAGTGGAGGTGTAGAGCAGACATACTTGAGTTCAGGGGTGTGGGCCGCCATGAGGGACCGAAGGCTCTTATCAGCGAGAGGACACCCAGACAGACTGAGAGGAAGGAGAAAGGGAAGGACAGGCGAGAGGAGAGAAGGACGAAAAGAAGGGGAACGAGGAAAGCAAGAGTGAGGGAATTGAAAGGAGAGAAGAGAAAGAAGTGAGCGAAGGGAAATCAAGAATGCAAGGCATACCAAGGTCATTTAGGAGGAAGAGGACAGACGAAGTAAATTACTGATGCATATCAAAGTCAATGACTGTCTTTGCTTGGCGAGCTCACGCTACATTATTGCCTCTGGCATGTCGGTATCAAATAAAATATTTGAATTAGTCGTGGTGCGCCCTCTTTGGACTCAGGTGCTGAGTGGGCGGCAGAAGAGTCTCAGCAGAGCTCACATTTCCTTTAAGACTTTATATATAGAGAGCACTAGCATACTGTTTCACCCACAAAAGTCAGCATTGAGGCATACCTGCGATGGGACGCATAGTTTCCAGTGATGTGACCACTGCCGTCACAACCAGGTGTAGGGCACCTGGGGAGGGCGAGATACAGAGAGAGAGCTGTTAGAAAGGACAGAGCTAGGCACATAGCAGTGTGGCTGCTAATAGGCTCACCACCTTGGTCCAGACAATAATATCTCTACTATTAGATGGATTGTCATGAAATAGTGTGGAGAGAGTCATGGTCCCCAGAGGATGTATTCAACTGACTTTGATGATCTGATTTGATGTCCTTGGCCTCTGGGGTTTTGATTATTCTCTTGCTGACGACTAGACCAATTTAGTATTTGAGCTCTTTCCTTTGATAGTCGTGTCCCTGCTAATCTTTGAATAGAGTCAATAACATTTTCCTGGTAGGAGGAGTAAGTCATTTGATGTTATATTGTGACGGTACAAAACAGGCCTCTGTATTTTTTACAATGATACACATGAGAATCATATTGAGGGTGATCCATTAGTTTGGAAAAAAAAAAAAAAAAATGTGAATGACATTGATGAGCTGTGCGACTCCGCGCAAGGCGCTTACAAGTTGAGAATATTTCAACTTCGAAAAAACGCTAGAAAAACGCGAAGCGCGGCATTTAAAAAGCGTGCATGAAAGGCGCCGTACCATAGGAAAATAATGGTTTTGGTAGCGACGCGTTTTTGAGAGTCGCATCTGGTGTGATCGGCCCCTAAGAGTAGAGGCCATCAATGCTAATGTTAGATATCTGAGAAAGTATGTACTAACCAACTCAAATTAACCAACGGTATAAATGTATTATTATCTGACCAGCTAACTTTATGTTACAATAACAACGTTTTAGCTAGCAACAATAGCATGCGGTAGCAATAGCTAACTAGCTTGAATTCATCTGTGAGCATCTGCGGTGATGGTGTGTGTGATGTAACATTTATGGTGCAGTTAAAATAAGAGCAAAGTTAAAACTTGTAATGCATTTATATCAAGTTTTTATGAACAAAAGGACTGGTCGGGAAAGATCCCCTTAGCTTTTTTAGTTATATTTAATTACCTTATACATGTGTTTACTTGAGCATACTTCTTGCGTACATGTTATATTGAAATTCAAATGATATATGTTTTAAAAGAAAATTGTAGGGGGCTTTTAATAGTTCACTTTTATTCGATCACCATCTCAAAATGTTAATTTGTAAAGTACTCTGATTAAATACCTGCAAAACTACTAACAATCCCAACAGCCTCAGCTGTACTTTGTGTGTAATTAGACAATGTTAGCATGCTAACACGCTAAACTAAGATGGTGAACATGTTAACATTGTCATTAGCATTTAGATCTAAGCACAGCGGCCTAAAAGAGAAAAACTTACGAGAGCAGCTCTTTCTTGGTATCCTTGGGCTGGAACTTGACCTTGAAGCTCGGGGTCGTGACCTCTCCTGGGTACTTCCTCTCCTCCAGACAGTCCTGCATCATGTCACAGTCCTCAGCGTCAGACGAGACAAACGACTGGCCCGTGAGCTCCATCTGAAGAACAAGTCCAAAAAGATGAGCACATATGTGCTTGTAATTCCTCTGTGGTCCTCTTATTATTTAAATTATACTTATGTGTTGTGTGGATTGTATTGACCTTTTAAGATCATTTGAGTGTTGGCTTTCTTTACACATTCGTATACAAGCAAAGAAACTATGCAAACCACCACGTGCACACACAGCTTTAATCCCTTTTCTATTTTTTGTAGACAAATGACGTTTCCGAACTCGGTGTCCTCATGAAAAATGTACACTCAAAGCCCTTTATATTTCTTTTGAAAAAGTTCAAAGGAGTAAAAATTAGCATATGCCAAAGTCAGGATGGTGCAATGCACCTGACACACCACCTCTGTTACACAGTGCTATGTTTTAACTGTACTGTAACTCTGTCATTTCCCTGAAATGAATGAATAATAGAAGGAGGAAAAGGAAACAAGGCAAAGGGATTAGAGAAAGGAAAAGTGATGTAAACAAGGAAGACTTTCTAAGTCAAAAAGCTTAGGGGGGATTCTGTCTGTTGTTATTTGTGTTGCAATACTTCCTCTGCGACACAGGAAAGCGCTGCGTGTTTGGTGCTTCAGCTCAGTCTGATTGTACTAACCTCGTCCATTTCCTCGTCCCTTTGGCGGTTGGGTTTGGTGTAATCCAGGGGGCCCTCCCACTCCTCCTGCTTGTAGGTGTGTAGGTTCGGTGATGTCATCCCGCTGCTTCCACCGTGATGGAGTGAGGAAGAGGAGGAGGAGGGGTCTGGGGACCGAACCCCGGGGCTGGTGCCGGACAGGCTGCCCTCTCGTTTGATGGGCTTCTTCATACTCAGGTCCAGGGTGCCGTTCTCATCCACTTCAATGGCCGATTCCTAAAGAAGAGCGAGGCCGTAACACATTTAGTTACGGAGTCCCAAAGTGTTCAACATTAAACCAACAAATAATATGAAATATGAAATAAATGAACACACGGACTTAGGGTGAAACATACACATACAAAATTAAATAAAGATGAATATTCATAAAATATGAGAACTCATCACATTATTATGACATTGATATTTTCTGAGATCTTTTTAAATTCCATTATAGAAATAGCATCATGCTTTGCTTCATAATGGCACCCTTCCCCCTCCAGCGGGCTCAACAGCTGGCTGCTCCCATTCAGAGCGACTTTGCGTGAAGAACCTTTTAGAAGCACAACCCTGCCAAAGGCAGTCGGTACCACTGTAATGCTGCCGCCTGGATAGGCTACAGAGGCTAGTCATTGGGCCTCATGCAGGAAGTGAAAGAAACTTACTTCCTCCTATTTCTGTTTGTATCCATGATTTGTTCTTATTTCTGTTCTGTTGTCTTTATTTATAATGATTGGATTATTAAAGAAATACTATTGGTCCGTTGGAACTGTAAAACCCTTGAATGGCTCACATTCTGTTCTTTGATGCTTGCTGATGTTCCTCTACCAGGACTGACACTAGAAAACAGAACCTCCATTTGCTGAAGTTCTTCTTCCGACAGCCTTTTTTGGTGGCATCTCTGTAATAGAGTCTTTGCACACGGCACAACATATATAGTGTTTATTAACTATGCTAATAATACACAATCAGCCACATGCCTCCAATTTATGATTAAGTGAGATTCATCATTCAGAACATTTGGTGAGAGCAGGTTTGGTTAGGAGCGCATCTGCAGTGGACTTCTCTTATTATGTCTCCTATTTTCTATCATTAAGAAAAGAACAGAAAATATGAGACATTTAATTAAGAGGCTGTTGCTGCCCATTGGGTCTGTACAGGCTCTTTACTTTCTTGAATTTAACACTAGAAACTTTGGGGCTCCCAGTTGGTGACTGGGAGAAAAGGGAAAGAGAAACTTAGCTAATACACTAATGACGTCTTCAGCAATGTAAATGCCTAATGCAGTCTCCTCTGGTGCACTTCAGCGTGAGAAGCAGTCCTGCGTGCTGATGATTGTGATTAATTTAATTACCCTCTTGAGCAGATTCAGTTGCAGAGAGACACATACATTAACATACCTACATGTTTCTGAATCACAACTTCATATAATCTGCAGTTGAGGGGTTTTAGATTCAGACTGAACCAATCTTTCATGTGGTGAAATTATTGATTCTTTCCTGTTTCCGCCCCTCCGCCCTCAAGCTTGTACCAAACAAGCATTTATCCAGCCGCACAGTAGTTTCCAGAGCGCTACAGTTGGTGTTCAAAACAGCACATTCATCGCTTAAGCATGCTCGTAATGATATATAATGCACTGTGGAAATCCTTTGCCCGCAGCAGAACAGCACTGCTCCTCTCTGCATGCTCTATTATAGTGCTGGCAGGTGAACAGAAGCATAGGGTGAGATGAGCCGTGTTTTCAGTATTCATCTAAAATGGCGCTCATAAGAGCTGGTCAAGGGCCAAACAAATCAAAGGGTTAGGAGGAGAGAGAAAACGGGAACAGTTCCCAGAAATGTCCCTGGTTGATGAGCTTAGTGGTCCAATGTTTCAATATTGGATTTCAACCGGCTCTGACTCTGATTCCAGATCAGTCCCTGGTTGATCGGCGCTGTAATACTGAGCAGCTGAGGCCTGCTTCTGGATCGCTGCCTCCTCGCTCAACAACACCTTGCTCTGCTGTGCTGCCGGAGACATTCATCTTCACTTTTTATCTTTCTAACACCATGTCAGGAAAGCAAAAAATGATGAAGCAGTCACTTTCTCTCCTCTGTGAGGCAAAAAGGCTTTTAAAAATCACAATATGGGGGAAGTGGTGCTCCAATTACACCTCCTGTGCACAGAGAGGGGAGAGGAGGAGAGATAGAGCGGTACAGATGGAGAGCAGAGAGGCAGAGAGGGAGAGAGGGAGATAAAAGAGAGTAGAAAATGATGTGAAAAGAAAATGAAAGAAAGAGTGGCGGGGGTGGAGAAAGAGAGTGGAAGATCCGTCCGGTAGATAATGAAAAAAGGCTACCTGGTGGCAAAGTAATCCAGGGAACTGGCAGTCAGCCAAATTCAATAACAACATGAAAAGTGTGTGGGATGGAGGGATGAAAGGATGCAAGAGGACGGGAGAGGTGATGCAACTGCCTCTCAACACCATCCTGTAAGCCAATCCCTCCTGATGACATATTCATGGAGAGTTGATGGGGAGAGAATAAATGAGCAAAAGACATGAGAGAAGAGAGCAAGGGGAGAGGAAGAGGAGAGGAGAGGAGAGGAGAAGAGATGAGATGAGAGGAGAGGAGAAGAGAAGAGAAGAGAAGAGAGGAGAGGAGAGGAGAGGAGAGGAGAGGAGAAGAGATGAGATGAGAGGAGAGGAGAGGAGAGGAGAGGAGAGGAGAGGAGAGGAGAAGAGATGAGAGGAGAGGAGAGGAGAGGAGAAGAGATGAGATGAGAGGAGAGGAGAGGAGAGGAGAGGAGAGGAGAGGAGAGGAGAAGAGATGAGAGGAGAGGAGAGGAGAGGAGAAGAGATGAGATGAGAGGAGAGGAGAGGAGAGGAGAGGAGAGGAGGAGGAGAGGGGAAGAAGGAAAGGGAAGTGGAAGAATTGAGAAGAGAGGAAGAGGAGAGGCACACCAACTGCCAGAGAAGAGAAGAGGGTCATACTTTATAACTATGGCATCACTCATAAACACAAGTTATTTGTAATCTCTGACAAACTGAAGGACACATTTCCCAAACATTGACCTTCATGGATGATGTCATCTGTTTACCTTAACTGGGGGTTTGGTGCTGAGGTTCTCAGGTTTCTCCCAGCAGCGCGTAGACAGGTTCAGGATGGCGGTGGCCGCCATGTGAGCGGCCTCGGCATCATGGGAGTAGTCGTAGGCCAAGGAGGAGCTCTTCCCGTAACCGTGGAGACTGAGGCTCTGTGACGGGGACTTGGGGAACGAGGGTTTAGCTGAAGGAGGACGAGAAGTCAACTTTCAGCTCAGGGATCATATAACTTCTTCTCCTGCTGGGAGAGCAACCCTAAATGATTGGTGTGGTAAAGGCCTTCAACTCAATAATGTGAGATAAAAGACAATTGACACCACTCTCATGTCTGTACGCTACATATAAGAAAAGATAAAATAATTCTTTATTAGTTCCGCAGTATTGCAGGATACAGCAGCAGTGCACACAAGAGGCACATGGTAAATACAATAAAAAATCAAGTATTGTAAATAAACAGTAAAACAGTAAAGAAGAATACAGTAGCAATATTAAATATATAGACGGATTTTTTTTAAAGTGTATAAAAGTACTTAAATGTATTCATATTGCACCAGATGAATGTAATTAAAGCGGCCAAAAGTCATTACAATGTTCTAAGTGTTTGTGGTCTACAGTAAGCTCAGCAGTAGACTTAGCTTAGCTTAGCATGAAGACTGGAAGCAGCATATCAAAAGCAGCCAGCGGTCCTGTCTTACTTTTGAAGGCTTTGGGTGACGTTTCACTGGCGAGCATCTTTGGAGCGAGCATGCGCTTCCCGAACACCTGAGCGTCGAAGCTGGCGTAGTCGAAGGACACCTTGGAGTACTTCTCCAGCTCCTTGGCCAGGTTGGCACGAGGCGTGGCGGGCGCCATGTTGGGCCTGTAGCTGCCGTACTGGGGCACCTCCAACTGCTTCACAAAGCACATGGGCCTGGAGGAGCAACGGCAGGGTGAGAGGATGGCAGAGTTTGGGGAGTTCACACCAAATAAAGCAGAAAGTGGAATAGAGTAGATAATCAGGAGAGATGGGATATAAAAGAGGATCCACGCCATAAAGAGTCACACAATCGACACAAAAAACAAATACAAGAAGGAGAAAAAACATAAGAGAAGGAGAGAGCGAGGTAGAGAGACATTGAGAGAGTAAAGATAGGGGCGACGGTGTACTTAGCAGGATTAAGAGCTCTTATCAGCAGAGGGCACATTTACATGCTGTAATGTTATGAGCTTTACGCATCTCCTGCTCCTGGAGAGCCTTTTGTCAGACCTGTTGGCCTAAAGCCACTGATGGGGCAGAGGAAGAAAATAAGGCCGGGGGAGAGAGAGGAGAGGAGGAGAGATGGGGGGAGGAGAGAGGAGAGAGAGGAGAGGAGGGAGGGGGAGGGGAGGAGGGAGGAGGAGGGGAGGATAGGAGGGAGGAGAGAGGAGAGGAGGAGCGAGGAGAGGAGGGAGGTGGATGGGAGGAGGGAGGAGGAGGGGATGAGAGGAGGGAGGAGAGGAGGAGAGAGGAGAAAGGAGAGAGGAGAGAGGAGGAAGGGGAGGGGAGAAGGGAGGAGGAGGAGAGGAGAGGAGAGAGAAGAGGAGAGAGAAGAGGAGAGGAGGGAGGAGGATGGAGGAGGGAAGGAGGGAGAAGAGGAGAGGAGTAGGGAGGAGGGAGGAGATGGGAGGAGGAGGACGAGGACGAGGAGGAGAGAGTTGGGAAGAAAAGAGGAGGAGTGCATCCTGTACCACCTCTCAGTGTCTGCTGTGAGCATCAGGAGCATCACTGAGCTGCAGGACGCCGCCTCCTCAGCGCTCAGCATGAGACACGCTCACGTCTAAGAGGATTCTCATGACTGTAAAAACGTTCTACCACTGATCACAGGGGATTCTTTTCCCTTTTATTTATCCAACATGGATTCATTGGAGTATGGATCGCATGAGGAGTTCTTCAGCCCCATATATGACCAAGCTCTGTTTAATCAACAAAGCAAGCCTTATTATGTTTTAATCCTCAATGCTATGTCCGACCCCAGATGAGGTTTTCCTCAAGGAAAGCAATTATTTTTTCTATCTGCCTCGCAATGCCCCTGTAACTTGCATAATTAGCTTATCGGCTGCATTATTAATTAAAATACCAACGAGGAAGAGCGTGGACTTTGCATAGTACCAGTGTCTGGTTGATGTTAATTATCATTCTTCAGGCCGTGATCACGGTGCCTGACCAGCTGGGGAGATGGATGGAGATAAACAGGTCTCAGTGTCTGAGGCGCCAGTAATGCTTCACACTGATGCTTCAACACTTCCTGGCTATTTTGAGCCATGCACGGGCCGGCGGCCCCTCTTGTGGTGAGGGGCCCACTGCCCGGGCTCGGGGGTCTCTGTGGTCCCCGTGTGACTCGTGTGAAGGAGCTAACCTGCTTTTATGGAAGAGAAAGGTTCCTCTGCTCAGATAGGTACGGATACACATTGTTGTCATTCACCTTATCTGCCGAACCCCAATCCAACAAATGAGTAATTAGAAGTGTTTAGTCTATTTGACATAAAGACATTGGAGGTAAATCTACACAGCCTGGTGTCCTAAATATGTTGTATGGACAACTAACAACTTTATTATTAATTCCGTCATTACGTTTAAACCAAATTATGACGTTTTCACTAAACCTAGCCAGGTAGTTTAGTTGCTTTTTAAAAGTTAATCACGTGTTTAAAACTGCATCCATAATCTGGGAGGAAATGTGTTTCCCTCGAAACGTAATTAAGAATGCAGCGTAGTTAGTATGAAAACGTAATTTTGTCTGTGACCGGGTTGAAGGGCGACACAATGGAGTCCAGGACGTATTTTCGTTGAGGTTCATGCTGAAGAGAAGAGTCCTGAAACAGAAAGACCTGCTCTGGTACCGAACAGAAGGAGGTACAGCTGAGGTAAAGGACATTTTAAAAGCCTTTGTATCTACTGATTGGAGTATAAAGTATAGAGAGTTATATTTATTTTAATACTCCATTTTAATGATCTAATTAACAGTTTATTAATTCATGTATTCTGTTTTTGACTCGTCTGACAACCTTATGTCGGCATTGTGGCTTCACACGTATCTCATATAACAAGACGGGACTGTAAAAATAACTATTTAAAAGACCTTCAGTATAAAAGGACACTTTTCTGACGGCCCACCTTAACACTCGGTCGTTGGGACTTCCTTTGAGGTGCTCGCTGCCGGGCGGAGAGAGATGCTGCTTATCCCCGTGGCCCTTGCTCAGCTTCTCTGCAGCGGCGATGGGGCACCCAGAAAGACTGCAAGAGACAAAGATGTTGCTGAGCATGTACATCTGCATACATTGATGTGGACTGCATATATGAATATATGAGCTTGCAAATACACAAAAGGGAAATGCATAAACACACTCAACCACAAACACAGATCTGAACAGATAGTAATGTGTGCATGAATACCTGCGGTGTGTGTTACGGTTGCTGTTAACATGGCCCTGACCAGTGCAGCCGGGGGTCGGACACTTCAGCACATTCTCATGCATGGCCAGAACTGAGGAGAAGACAACGTGCACGCACACACACACACACACACACACACACACACACATGCACACACACACACACACACACACACACACACACACACACACACACGCACACACACACACACACACATGCAAAGGGTCAGAGAAAATCCAGAATCCAATCTGAACTATTTAAAAACAGCTTTCCATGTAAGGGACTGTATGTAAATAAGTCAGTCGGGGTGATGGGTTGAATCTTGTTATTTCCTTTTGTTCAGAGCCAAGACAGCCCAGCATTATGAATATATATATATATATATATATATATATATATATATAAATGTTCACCCTCCTCTCAACGGCAAACACAACAGGTTGTTGAATGTTACAGCTATTTGGTTTTGTTGATATAAAGCTGCCAAAAAGTAGTTATTAGTTCCATTGAATGAGTGCTCCACTCTAAAAATATATATATATATATATATAAATATAAAATATAAATCTGAAATGAGAAAAACATTTAGACCATTCCTTGCCCTCCCAAAGAGAAATGTCTCCCCTCATCAGCAATAGGACCTCCCTGCCCCGCTTAATAGCGCGAGGACGGTCCCTCAGTAAAAGGACCAGCAGGAATATGAAGTGAACCTTAATCAGAGAAGAGCAGGGAATGGGCATTACACGGACCTGTCGTCATGGCTACAGGAAGGTGGCCTCTGACATCTATGTCTGGGAGATGAGGAAAAAGCCCGTACCACTGCAGATTGCTGTCTGCATAGCGTTAAGACAACCCAGTCAGGGACCCAAATCCAAACATGTCGTTTGAATTTTGATAGCCTGTTAACCTTTTTTGGTCCACAGACATGTTGTCTGTTCCTCTAGCAGCAGTATGTACAGTGAAGCCTGAACAGCTGGGTTGTATCCCAACACTCGACGTGAGATGTTTGAAGAGAAGCCTCATAACCCATGATTAGAATGTGTCGCTCCGCAGTGAGGAGAGGCGATGTGCTCCTGCCCTTTCTTGTCACTTGTCTTCTCTGTGCTTATTTTGCTCTGCTAAGCAGCTGAAGAACACTCACTCTCCGGGGGGATCCTGTCCTTGTGCGGGCAGCCTGACAAGCTGCGGTGGTGGGGGTACAGACCGGTCACGTGACCCGTCCCATCGCACCCCGGGGTGGGACACTTGATCTCCCTCTTCTCTGGCCTGCTACTCTCTGGATAGAGGAGGAGAGGAGAGGAGAGGGTGGGATGAATAAGGAGGACAAAGGCAAGTGTTTAATGCCATCAGACAGTCTGCTTGGCTGAGCATGAAATCTCAAATCTCGACATACGTTCAGACACCTGTACAAAGCAACCCCATCTGTATCTGCTCCTCGGGTCTTACGTTCGCTGTAAATGCAAGAGGTGTTTTGTTTGGTCGTCTAAATGTGATTTGAATGTGTTTTGTTCTCAATGCTCCCAAGGATGAAATACGATCCGATGAAATAAATATTACAGCTTTTTTAGTTAACCCGGAATAAAGTCGGCCTACTTATCCTGTACGCTTTGATGATTTTCCACTCTTCCAAGGATCTTGTTCAGATCTCGGACAAAACAACACTTGAAAATACATCGGGGGAAATAATGCCTCTACGATTTACACTTAATGAAAGACGCCTACTCCTCCCTGCTGCTACTTGGACTAAGCAAGCCAGAATTAGCGTCACTAGAGAGAGGAGAAAAAAGCAAGAGGAGGGTGTGATGCTCTATTGGCCTTCAAATTGAATGTTAACGAGACATGCATCTCTTAATTAGCGTTGAGCAGAACAGGAACGTCACCACGGGAGGGAGCTGAGGCCAAGGAGAGGGCAGCACTAGCAGGCATGTAATCACACTGCTATACTGCGAGGAGCATGACAAGTGGGCACCGTGCCAGCTGTGAAATACGAGGCCGAACACATGCAGCATGTAAACACACAGCGACTGTGGAACAACCTCCTCTTCCCCTCAACACGTGTTGTCCCTTCTCACCCGCTCTTCAAGCACTTCCTCTCCGCTCTTCATGGAAGTCTATTCAGCTGGAGCCACTTCATCCATATCACAATGGAGAGGGGAGGATCCGTGACTCATCCTCTCTGTTTATTTGGTACACTGTGTATTAGTGCGCTCTGTTCCAACATCCAGCTCAGCACATGGCACCTCGTGCTGCTTTAACATTGTTTTCTGTGTGCTGGTCTACAGGAGACCTCACCTCTGTGCTCTCCTGTGTTCAGGCCTATTGATCACAGATTGACTCCCCGTTTTTTTTAAAGTTACATTCACTTTCGAGGAAACCATTGCTCTCCACTCATGTCATTTTTGTACAAAGATGAACTTTCCTGACAGAAGTAATCCACCACAGGGGAACACTGTCTGTGCTCCATCACATGCTGATGGTGAGCCGGGAGCGATGTGAACAGGTTCTATGCTGGGGCATTAAAACCCTGCAAAGGAACACAAACTACACATGGAGCTGAGGCCAGAGGACAATGAGCTTAGCTTAGCATAAAGGCTAGAGGAGGGGTACACAGCTAGCCGGCTTACTACATTTGACATTTCTGCTAATAAATCCCTTTGAATCCGAAACACTTCAAGGCTGGATGAGTCTGTCACAACGGGACATGGCCTGTTACAGTAGCTGTTACATTTCCAATGTTGTGTTTTAGAAACACATGATACTGTAGAGTCTTTCAGCTATTTCCAGGGCTCTCAAGTTTTTAAGACAGGTAAGAGTGACATCTCTCTCTCTCTCCCTCCCTCCCTCCCCCCCTCGGACGGAGGCGCGGCGATGTGTGGCGGGAGGGCGTGACTTAAGACCAAAATGCGTGACAGTCACGCTCAATGCGTGACACTTGAGAGCCCTGTATTTCTTTTCTACAAAAACAATTCCCTTCACCTCCATTGTGTTAGGGTGGCTGATAGCACAAAGAGAACTGGCTCTTTAGGCCAGAAGTTCACTCTACAAGGAATAAGCAGTGACTTTGAAGAGTTCAGTTAATTGACAACAAGTCATGTTGTGACATTTCTGACCATGTTCAAATGCAGGTTATTCTCTTAAAACCGTCCGCCTGCCAGTGGGCTCGGGGATGAGGATCAAAATGTTTGGAAGGACAATACCCCCCTGCTTCTTTATGCTAAGCTTACTGTTTTTGCATTGTAGCTTTTTGTTTAGCACACGGGTATTCTTGGTTAACATAGTAATAATATTAATAAGGACATTTCCCAAAATGAAAAGGAGTTTCTGCTTTTAATGCAAGCAAAAAACTACAATTCCCTCTTTTTTAGTTTGTCCTGCTCTCAGCAGGTGAGTATTAAGTGTCAGATGTTGGCGTGTCCTTGAATTTACCATCAAGGTGACAACCCTGCTTGTAGCAGCACTACCACATAATGCTAACATAGCTTTTAAAAGAAGACATCAATAAAGAGGACTAAAGGGCCCCTCCTCTCCTGTGACAGCACATGTTAGCTTTGCTCTAAGCCCCGCCCTACCTTTGCTGAAGTAGCTCTTGCGGATGACGTCTAGGTGCTTGGGCCTGTCATCCAAGGTGAAGTACCGCTGGTGGAGGATATCTGGTGTGCGGAGCAGCTCCCTGGGCCCGGCCGGCTTCACCTGCTCGGCCTTCAGGGCGATGGCTTGCTCCAGCAGGCCCAGGTTCCCTCGGGTTATGTCAAACATCTCCGACTCGTCCGTCACCGTGGAGCGCTGCGACAGGCTGTCTTCGTCGTCGCGCTCGTCGTCCCCATCCACGTCGTCAAAGTCTCTCTCCTCTGACCTATCGGATCGCACCTCGATAATGTCGGGAGAGGCGGAGGACACGGCTTTGTGTATCTTATAGTTCTCACCTCTGAGGCTGGGGAAGTAGTCCTCTAGCGGACTGACCCTGTGCGAGCTGTAGCTTAAAGGAGGGCTGGCCTTGTAGTTCTGGAGCGGACTAGCTTTATGAAAGTCATATTTGTCGAGTGGACTGTCCCTGTGGTCCTCCGCCTTGATGTGTGTTCCCTGAGCTTCTGCGGTGCTGGTGATGGGGATGGTGCGGATGGCAGTTGACACATCAGAAATGGGCAGAATGTGGTTCACCTCTTCATCTTTCTCCTCCTCCTCTTCTTCCTCCTCCTCCTCCTCCTCCTCTTCCTCTTCTAGTGGAGTGCCCCGGCTTTGGTCTGCTGGCGCTGCCATCTCTTCTTCCTCCACCTCATCCTCTTTGATGTGTTCATGACGGACATCTTCGGTCAGATATTGGTGGTTCTCCTGGATCACATGGTTGCTCCTGTCTCCTTCCTCATCTTCTAGCTCCTCCTCCAACTCCTCTTCCTCCCCTTCAGCTGCCTCTTTCTGCAGAACTGATACCTCTTCGGATGCTTGAACCCCGCGTGCCTCCTCCTCCTCTTCCCTCTCCTTAATGCCCCCCTCCTGCTCGTCCTTTACTTCTTCCCCCCGTTCGGCTGCCACAGTGACATCCTCCTCAGTCTCCACGGCAACGGGCTGCTGAATGGCCACGGTCGGAGCATTGTTGTCGGAGATGCAGCCGAGGTGGAGGAGAGAGTTGGCCACCTCCTCTGCACTCTGAGAGGGAGACTGGCGCTCCTCGGTTGCAGGCGGCGCTGCTCCAAGCTCCGGCTCGATGATCACACACTCCTCCTCTGTGGAGGCAGATGAAGAGGTCAGAAGTCAGAGGTCAGAGCGCTGACACGGAGGAAAAGGTGAGTCACACATGAGCTAAAGCTAGTGTCAGCAATGTCTTCATGGTATCATCTCCCTGCCCGCTCACTCAAACACTGAGACATACAAACAGCTGCTGTGACAGAGTGTAGATGTGGAGCAGGTTGGAGAAGCAGAAGGACATTAACTCCCAAAGTCCCCAAGTGGTCAATAGGAGGAATAGCAACTCCCCTCCTGTAATATTATACCTTCTAATATTATATGCAGGTTTTTTAAACAAGTGATAACCCACCAAAAAATAGGCGATAGAGTCCTTAGCCTTCATATGTTAGCTGTTATTTAGCCAACCAGCTGCTAACAGCTAACAGCTAATGTTAACTAGCTCTGCTCCTGGTGATTTAACCACGTATTTGTTGTTCACCATGTGGTGTTATCAGAGATGTTATTGCACACTCCCTAAATGCTAACTGCATTGATTTCATTTCAAATGGTTTATTTAATAAGGGGACAGTGCACATTAATAAAAACATTTCTGTATGCCAAATATGCCAGAGTTAGCCAAGAGGCTATTTTCCATCTGTAGTCCCGAGAGGCAGATGTTAAAAAACTAAAACAAACCTAAAAACAGAAATAAACGTAAATATAGAGTTACACAGCTAAAAAACAATAAAAGACATGCAGGTATGATGGACGACCGGCAAAGATAAGACAGACAGACAGCGGACAACAGACAGACAGAGGGAAAGTACAACATGGACAGATTGCATGTGAGGATGTGGCTCAGGGACTCAATAAAGGTTGAGATTAAACTCCATCCTAATTATTAATCAAAGGAAACCGTAATCAAAGAACTGCAAATATATTGTATCACTGATTAAAGGAGCACTAAAAGGAATTTCGCACTTCTGAGCACCACTCAGCCTGTGAAAACAGTGTTATGTCTCTGGAGGAGCTTTAATAAATAAATAAAACATGCCCTGCTGATGTCATTGTGATGTTTAGTTTACAGTGCTATGGAACGGTGAAAAAGCTGGAGCCAGTTTGTCATTTTTCATCGCTGAATAATCTTTTACGATTTAGAGACATGGAAGATTGGTTGAAAAGTTAATGGATAGAGGTAGATCTTCCTCACCGGTGAAGAAGAGCAAACATGGCTGTGGTTTGTCTCAAGTAGAAAAAGCTCACCTTCGTCCGCAGCAAATGCATTCTCCTCTTTCTGATATACTTCTTCCTTCTCTTCTTCCTCCTCCATATGTGACTCCTCCTGTCTATTTGTCGGTGCATCCTGCGTCAGATCTTCTGTCATCTCATCCGTCTCCTCTTCTTCAGCTGCCCCCCTTTCTCCCTTGTCCTCCTCCTCCTCCACCGTCTTGTCCTCTCCTGCTGTCTCTCCATCCTTCTCTCCCTCGCCCTC